>NC_140580.1:1148967220-1149296939 GCF_964204655.1 Triturus cristatus | reverse complement strand
CCCAAGAGTGGGGACACCAGGAGACACTATCCGTGAGAGTGACTTTCAATAAAGCTTTGATGTGGAAGGCCCCAAAGTAACAGGGGTGCCTTCTTCATAGTCGATGCAAGTAAGTGGGAGGAAACGGGAAGCAAAGGCGGGAAAACAAAACAAAGGAGCAGGGAGCAGAAATACAGTGAGCAAACTGAGTGTACGAGAACTACCCCACCAAGTAGTTGTAAAGCGAGTTGTTCCTACTATGCTGTTTCTGAAGGTATTCTGAATGCAGCCCTTCAACTGTACTGACCGGCCTTACTTCTCTGATTGATCTGGTCCCTGTAACTTACCGCAGCTGCCGCTCTCCATTCTTCAGTTTCCAGGTCTCGACCTCAATCTTTTCTTGTGTATCCCTGTTCTTAATTCATATTTTGTTTTCAATTTTGTGCTGACTTCTGATTATTGTCTAATCAAGACAGTACTCTCCACCACAAGATCCCCCTGTCTTCTCTGATGGTTTATTGGAAATCTCTTTGAAATTCTCTGATCTTTTGGTCTGTCCGTCGGTTTGAGGATGATAACTTGTTGATTTACAGATAACGGTACCTTCTAGTTTTAATAAAGTTTTCCAAAAAGAGACATAAACTGGGTCCACCAGCCTGGTATAAAGTTGGATAAGCAATGGAACATATTTGCTTCAAAACATGGCTCGCCAGTTCAACTGCTGTGGGTAATTTAATTTGTATAGTGAGACTTGGCAGTTCGTGCTGGACTGTTCCCATGAGGCACAGGGTCAGACTGATTTGCATATCTGAACTGGGGTGGCGGAGTGAGCTAAAGAATGATGATGGATCAAACCCAGATCATTTGACTGGGGGCGAGTGCTTGCAATGTTCAACACTCCGTCCATCATCCCCTTTGGTTTTGCTCAAAACATGGCTGGCCAGTTCAACTGCTGTGGGTAATTTAATTTGTATAGTGAGACGAAAAGTGGCAATTTAATCAAATAGTCAACTACTACCAAAGTACTGGGTACCCTTGGAAACGAGGCAGTTATACCACAAAGTACATAGAAATGTGGGAAAAAAGTTTCAGAGGCCTGGAAGCCATAGTTTGCCTTGAGGCTATCTTCTTTGTGCACAGATTGTACTCATCAGTACATAGATCTTCACAGTCCTTCAATGGTCTGACCTAAGATAGCACATGCATGTCACTTGTGAGACCTTTTGTTACATTACAAGGGGCCTAGAGGCCGCTCATTGCTTATCATTGTTTGGCTTAAATATCACTCTGACTTGCTTGCTTCCCATTTGTCAGCTTCTGCAGGCTTCCTTCCTCTTTGTGTATTTATGCCTCCTCTGGAGCAAGGATGCATTACTGTGCCCTTAAACTGCTCACGTTTTTCAGGTGCTACCTTTTTCTTTTTGAATATGCATTCTAGGAGAGTGCATGTGTTTTTCAGCTGTCTCTGTCGTTTACTTCTCCCCACTCCATGTTTCTACCCAGTGGCTACTACCCACCCTCCTCTTTGTTGTCCACGTGCTTCTCCAGCCCCCAAACCTCCACTGTCTGTGTGCTTCTACAGCCTCTCCCGGCCACCCTCCATTGTCCGTGTGCTTGCCCCATCTCCTATCGTCCAGCCTACACTGTCTGTGTATTTGCCCCAGTCTCTTCCGACCACCCTCCATTGTCTGTGTGCTTGCCCCATCTCTTATTGTCCAGCATCCACTTACCGTGTATTTGGCCCAGTCTCTTCCGACCACCCTCCATTGCCCGTGTGCTTGCCCCATCTCTTATCGTCCAGCATCCACTTACCGTGTATTTGGCCCAGTCTCTTCCGACCACCCTCCATTGCCCGTGTGCTTGCCCCATCTCTTATCGTCCAGCATCCACTTACCGTGTATTTGGCCCAGTCTCTTCCGACCACCCTCCATTGCCCGTGTGCTTGCCCCATCTCTTATCGTCCAGCATCCACTTACCGTGTATTTTGCCCAGTCTCTTCCGACCACCCTCCATTGTCCATGTGCTTGCCCCATCTCTTATCGTCCAGCATCCACTTACCGTGTATTTTGCCCAGTCTCTTCCGACCACCCTCCATTGCCCGTGTGCTTGCCCCATCTCTCATCGTCCAGCATCCACTTACCGTGTATTTGGCCCAGTCTCTTCCGACCACCCTCCATTGCCCGTGTGCTTGCCCCATCTCTTATCGTCCAGCATCCACTTACCGTGTATTTGGCCCAGTCTCTTCCGACCACCCTCCATTGCCCGTGTGCTTGCCCCATCTCTTATCGTCCAGCATCCACTTACCGTGTATTTGCCCCAGTCTCTTCCGAATACCATCCATTGTGGTCTGCTTGCTCCAGCCCTCCCTACCCTCCTCCGTTGCCCAGCTGCTTACCCCCAGACCTTCCCATAACCCTCCATTGTTGTCTGCTTGCTCCAACCCTTCCTACCCTCCTCCATTGTCCATGCGCTTGCCCCAGCCCCTGCTGCTCGCCTTCCACTGTCCGTCTGCCTGCCCTCAGCCCCTCTCGCATGTCCTCTCCCCCCCACACAATCATCAATCTCTCCCACCATGGAGCTCATGTCTTAACAACAAAAACACTATGACGTGGCCAGTGCTAATGCGCTTTAAAAAAAATGCATTAGCGTTGGCTGTGTTATAGATCTTTTTTGTTATTATTTCCAGCCATGCTACACAGCAGCTAGGCTGTCATATAGCATGGTGACAAAACACTGCCAATAGCTCCCATAAGGAAGACCTGTTGGCTTTGCCAATGCTTGGTCCTTGAGATCATGTCCTGTGCGTCTTTGTTTCTGGATTTCCTACTCAAGAGATGTCATAGCAAAAAGTGATAATCTGGGACAGTAGTTCCTGGCCAGGAGGAAAACGTTTTTCTCCATGAAATAAGTGTGTAACTTATTTTCCTGCCTTGGCCTTTTCTCCTGCAGCCATTGTTCCAGATGTGATCTCTCTGGTTGCTGAGTTAAATGTGTCTCCGTAACTGGGAATGTTTTCTGTAAGGCAGAAATAGAGGATTCTCAGATGCATGGCTTTCCTCTGTACGTTGTCATGACTGTGCACAGTGGCGTAGCTTCAGGGGTGGTATTTGGAGTGACACTGCCCAAATAAATGCATTCTTGGCTTGGTAGTTGGGTCCCAGGGCTCCCAGTCAGACCTGTTATCTCTGTGATTTTCTTTGTGGTTTTTCTCATCCTGAGCCAAGAATGAAAGACAAAACACTGACATTTGATGTAAACAGGAGAGAGCAACAGAGGTGACCATCTGGTGGCTGAATTTCAAAATGTGAAACCAGATAACCTGGAATCAATACTGGCCTCACCTTGTCTATATTGTGTGATCCTCCGCACATATTTAATTTTATCGGGACTCTTTTTCCCTTATTATCTCATATGAGCACACTTTTAAATACTTGCGTTCAGGATTTGCGCTGTACATGCCCCTCTTATGTTTGATTTAATAGACTATAGTACTGTTCAATTTATAATAAGAACCTAAGTCATGTTTGGGGTGTACATGACAACGGACCCGCCTTTTATTTCACTAGTGGCATGGGCATTGGGTGGTATGCCATGACTGTGTCTAAAAACTACCACTCTTAATAAATGTCTGTCTGTGCAGTGACCTAATCACATGCATTAAGGTGAAACATTTCTGCATGTTAAAGAAACACACTTTTTTGTATTTTGAAGATGTTAAATCATATTTTTGCATTTTTTTATGGGCACGATATACATGCTAAACGTTTTCATGGCTTGACTGCTGCATGAACTCTTAGAGCCAAGCCAGATCCATGGCTTAGCTCACTCTAATACTAATAATTAATTACAGGCCCTGCTCTGTTTGCGACTCATAATTTGTACATGGGACTGTTAGCCACTTGGTAAAGGGAAGGCGAGAAACACGCAGCCCTGCCCACGTGCACTGATTGGACAACTCCACTATCAGGGTTTCTTGTAGCAGAGACGAAGAGAGTGAGTGAAGGAAAATACATTTAAAATAAGTTATCCCAGGACAGGGCGTCAAGGCCGTTGTGTCGTAGGTGGCCATAGTCATGAGTTCCAAGGAGAACTTCCAGGCCCTGGCGGCACTGGCAGGGTTGTAGGTTCAGCAGGGGATTTTGGGGTGTGACACCCCTCAAATGCATTCTTGGTTTGTAGTTGCATCTGGGGGCCCTGGGGCGGGTCTGGTACATCTCTGCCAGCTTTTCCCATGGTTCCCATTCCATGAATAGGTTTTAATTTACTCAGTGTTTGGATCAGGATCTTAAATCTTTATATTGACTGGTTTATCAAAACAGGTGTAAATCCGTTCCCATAGAATGGGTGCAAATTTACTAGGTGTTAGTATTCACAGACATTGACAGTAGTAGGGTAGGCAAGCAACGCCAGTCTCAAGTTTCCAGGCATACTACTGGCGACCAAACACCGAAAAGGTGATGGAATGAAAGCTTGCAAATGGCTTAGGCAGTGGCAGCCGCTCGGGGTAACATTCCAATCCATCGTTTTTCACATACTGTGCCACTCTAGACAGAGGCCCAGCTAATGCCAATTAGTACTGACCCATTGGTCATGGAAACATCCCACCCTGAATTTTGGTCCTCCCACCCCCCCATCCTGCAGCCCAGTGTTTTTTTAGTTGGGAAGTTTGAGATTCACACCCCTGGATCTCACTGGCGAAGCTGCGCCTCTAGCCGTGAGTCTGCCGCTCCCTGCCAGAGGCCAGCTCTGCAGGTGATGCTGCATGCGAAGTGGGAACCACACAGGGACCAGGGGACATGTCAAGGCATGTTCATACATTTCATGGACTCCAGAAAACTAAAGTTCTCGTGAGTGTTCCACACTGCCTTACACATACACGCACACATGCACACACACACACACACACACACACACACACACACACACACACACACACACACACACGCACACACTCTTTGGGCATGCCAGAACAGTGCACTGCCCCCTTCTGTCCCACCCTATTGCTATGTATACAGACATGCAGCACAGCCCCCTCCTGTCAGGTCCCCATTGGTATTTTCACACATATGCAGCACAGCCGGACAGCACACTGCCCCCTTCTGTCCTATCCACATTCCTATTCTTACACACTTGCAACACAGCCAGCCAGCACACTGCCCCCTTCTGTCCTATCCACATTCCTATTCTTACACACTTGCAACACAGCAAGGCAGCACACTGCCCCCTTCTGTCCTATCCACATTCCTATTCTTACACATATGCAGCACAGCCAGACAGCACACTGCCCCCTTCTGTCCTATCCACATTGCTATTTTTACACACATGCAGCACATCCAGACAGCACACTGCCCCCTTCTTTCCTATCCATATTCCAATTTTTACAAACATGCAGCACAGCCAGACAGCACACTGCCCCCTTCTTTCCTATCCACATTCCTATTCTTACACACATGCAACACAGCCAGGCAGCACACTGCCCCCTTCTGTCTTATCCACATTCCTATTCTTACACACATGCAACACAGCCAGACAGCACACTGCCCCCTTCTGTCCTATCCACATTCCTATTCTTACACACATGCAACACAGCCAGGCAGCACACTGCCCCCTTCTGTCCTATCCACATTCCTATTCTTACACACATGCAACACAGCCAGACAGCACACTGCCCCCTTCTTTCCTATCCACATTGCTATTTTTACACACATGCAGCACAGCCGGACAGCACACTGCCCCCTTCTGTCCTATCCACATTCCTATTCTTACACACATGCAACACAGCCGGACAGCACACTGCCCCCTTCTGTCCTATCCACATTCCTATTCTTACACACATGCAACACAGCCGGACAGCACACTGCCCCCTTCTGTCCTATCCACATTCCTATTCTTACACACATGCAACATAGCAAGGCAGCACACTGCCCCCTTCTGTCCTATCCACATTCCTATTCTTACACACATGCAACACAGCCGGACAGCACACTGCCCCCTTCTGTCCTATCCACATTCCTATTCTTACACACATGCAACACAGCCGGACAGCACACTGCCCCCTTCTGTCCTATCCACATTCCTATTCTTACACACATGCAACACAGACGGACAACACACTGCCCCCTTCTTTCCTATCCATATTCCTATTCTTACACACATGCAACACAGACGGACAACACACTGCCCCCTTCTTTCCTATCCACATTCCTATTCTTACACACATGCAACACAGCCAGACAGCACACTGCCCCCTTCTTTCCTATCCACATTGCTATTTTTACACACATGCAACATAGCCAGACAGCACACTGCCCCCTTCTGTCCTATCCACATTCCTATTCTTACACACATGCAACACAGCCAGGCAGCACACTGCCCCCTTCTGTCCTATCCACATTCCTATTCTTACACACATGCAACACAGACGGACAACACACTGCCCCCTTCTTTCCTATCCATATTCCTATTCTTACAAACATGCAGCGCAGCCGGACAGCACACTGCCCCCTTCTGTCCTATCCACATTGCTATTCTTACACACATGCAACACAGCCAGACAGCACACTGCCCCCTTCTTTCGTATCCACATTGCTATTTTTACACACATGCAACATAGCCAGACAGCACACTGCCCCCTTCTGTCCTATCCACATTCCTGTTCTTACAGACATGCAACACAGCCAGGCAGCACACTGCCCCCTTCTGTCCTACCCTCATTCCTATTCTTACACACATGCAACACAGACGGACAACACACTGCCCCCTTCTTTCCTATCCATATTCCTATTCTTACAAACATGCAGCACAGCCGGACAGCACACTGCCCCCTTCTGTCCTATCCACATTGCTATTCTTACACACATGCAACACAGCCAGACAGCACACTGCCCCCTTCTGTCCTATCCACATTGCTATTCTTACACACATGCAACACAGCCAGACAGCACACTGCCCCCTTCTTTCCTATCCACATTCCTATTCTTACACACATGCAACACAGACGGACAACACACTGCCCCCTTCTTTCCTATCCATATTCCTATTCTTACACACATGCAACACAGCCGGACAGCACACTGCCCCCTTCTGTCCTATCCACATTCCTATTCTTACACACATGCAACACAGCTAGACAGCACAATGCCCCCTTCTTTCCTATCCACATTCCTATTCTTACACACATGCAACACAGCCGGACAGCACACTGCCCCCTTCTGTCCTATCCACATTCCTATTCTTACACACATGCAACACAGCCGGACAGCACACTGACCCCTTCTGTCCTATCCACATTCCTATTCTTACACACATGCAACACAGACGGACAACACACTGCCCCCTTCTTTCCTATCCATATTCCTATTCTTACAAACATGCAGCGCAGCCGGACAGCACACTGCCCCCTTCTGTCCTATCCACATTGCTATTCTTACACACATGCAACACAGCCAGACAGCACACTGCCCCCTTCTGTCCTATCCGCATTGCTATTCTTACACACATGCAACACAGCCAGACAGCACACTGCCCCCTTCTTTCCTATCCATATTCCTATTTTGACAAACTTGCAGCACAGCCAGACAGCACACTGCCCCCTTCTTTCCTATCCATATTCCTATTTTGACAAACATGCAGCACAGCCAGACAGCACACTGCCCCCTTCTTTCCTATCCATATTCCTATTTTGACAAACATGCAGCACAGCCAGACAGCACACTGCCCCCTTCTGTCCTATCCACATTCCTATTTTCACACACGTGCAGCACCGCTGGAGAGCACACTGCCCCCTTCTGTCCTATCCACATTCCTATTCTTACACACATGCAACACAGCCAGACAGCACACTGCCCCCTTCTTTCCTATCCACATTGCTATTTTTACACACATGCAGCACAGCCGGACAGCACACTGCCCCCTTCTGTCCTATCCACATTCCTATTCTTACACACATGCAACACAGCCAGACAGCACACTGCCCCCTTCTGTCCTATCCACATTCCTATTCTTACACACATGCAACACAGCCAGACAGCACACTGCCCCCTTCTTTCCTATCCACATTCCTATTCTTACACACATGCAACACAGCCAGACAGCACACTACCCCCTTCTTTCCTATCCACATTGCTATTTTTACACACATGCAGCACAGCTGGACAGCACACTGCCCCCTTCTGTCCTATCCACATTCCTATTCTTACACACATGCAACACAGCCGGACAGCACACTGCCCCCTTCTGTCCTATCCACATTCCTATTCTTACACACATGCAACATAGCAAGGCAGCACACTGCCCCCTTCTGTCCTATCCACATTCCTATTCTTACACACATGCAACACAGCCGGACAACACACTGCCCCCTTCTTTCCTATCCATATTCCTATTTTGACAAACATGCAGCGCAGCCGGACAGCACACTGCCCCCTTCTGTCCTATCCACATTCCTATTCTTACACACATGCAACACAGACAGACAACACACTGCCCCTTCTTTCCTATCCATATTCCTATTCTTACAAACATGCAGCGCAGCCAGACAGCACACTGCCCCCTTCTGTCCTATCCACATTGCTATTCTTACACACATGCAACACAGCCAGACAGCACACTGCCCCCTTTTGTCCTATCCACATTCCTATTCTTACACACATGCAACACAGCCGGACAGCACACTGCCCCCTTCTGTCCTATCCACATTCCTATTCTTACACACATGCAACACAGCCGGACAGCACACTGCCCCCTTCTGTCCTATCCACATTCCTATTCTTACACACATGCAACACAGCCGGACAGCACACTGCCCCCTTCTTTCCTATCCACATTGCTATTTTTACACACATGCAGCACAGCCGGACAGCACACTGCCCCCTTCTGTCCTATCCACATTGCTATTTTTACACACATGCAGCACAGCCGGACAGCACACTGCCCCCTTCTTTCCTATCCACATTGCTATTTTTACACACATGCAGCACAGCCGGACAGCACACTGCCCCCTTCTGCCTATCCACATTTCTATTTTTACACACATGCAGCACAGCCGGACAGCACACTGCCCCCTTTTGTCCTATCCACATTGCTATTTTTACACACATGCAGCACAGCCAGACAGCACACTGCCCCCTTCTGTCCTATCCACATTGCTATTTTTACACACATGCAGCACAGCCGGACAGCACACTGCCCCCTTTTGTCCTATCCACATTGCTATTTTTACACACATGCAGCACAGCTGGACAGCACACTGCCCCCTTCTGTCCTATCCACATTCCTATTCTTACACACATGCAACACAGCCGGACAGCACACTGCCCCCTTCTGTCCTATCCACATTCCTATTCTTACACACATGCAACATAGCAAGGCAGCACACTGCCCCCTTCTGTCCTATCCACATTCCTATTCTTACACACATGCAACACAGCCGGACAACACACTGCCCCCTTCTTTCCTATCCATATTCCTATTTTGACAAACATGCAGCGCAGCCGGACAGCACACTGCCCCCTTCTGTCCTATCCACATTCCTATTCTTACACACATGCAACACAGACAGACAACACACTGCCCCCTTCTTTCCTATCCATATTCCTATTCTTACAAACATGCAGCGCAGCCAGACAGCACACTGCCCCCTTCTGTCCTATCCACATTGCTATTCTTACACACATGCAACACAGCCAGACAGCACACTGCCCCCTTTTGTCCTATCCACATTCCTATTCTTACACACATGCAACACAGCCGGACAGCACACTGCCCCCTTCTGTCCTATCCACATTCCTATTCTTACACACATGCAACACAGCCGGACAGCACACTGCCCCCTTCTGTCCTATCCACATTCCTATTCTTACACACATGCAACACAGCCGGACAGCACACTGCCCCCTTCTTTCCTATCCACATTGCTATTTTTACACACATGCAGCACAGCCGGACAGCACACTGCCCCCTTCTGTCCTATCCACATTGCTATTTTTACACACATGCAGCACAGCCGGACAGCACACTGCCCCCTTCTTTCCTATCCACATTGCTATTTTTACACACATGCAGCACAGCCGGACAGCACACTGCCCCCTTCTGCCTATCCACATTTCTATTTTTACACACATGCAGCACAGCCGGACAGCACACTGCCCCCTTTTGTCCTATCCACATTGCTATTTTTACACACATGCAGCACAGCCAGACAGCACACTGCCCCCTTCTGTCCTATCCACATTGCTATTTTTACACACATGCAGCACAGCCGGACAGCACACTGCCCCCTTTTGTCCTATCCACATTGCTATTTTTACACACATGCAGCACAGCCAGACAGCACACTGCCCCCTTCTTTCCTATCCACATTCCAATTTTTACAAACATGCCCCCTCCTGCCCCCACTGGTATTTTTGCACACGTGCAGCATAGCCGTGTGGAAATATGGATTTTTCTGGTCAGTTATGTCCCCTATCTTGGACCCCAACGGTTCCATGTGCATGTCACAAGTACATGTATGTTCCCTCCAGTTCCAGTTATGAAGACGCAAATACATGTGCGTCCACCGTCAACATGTCCTTTGACAGATCCGCCATGTATAGGCCGGATATCCCATTCCTAAATATGAAAGGCCATCGGCTTTATATGGTTCACTTATGCCACTTTTCAGTCCAGGCAAGTAGGCCCTGATTCTGTCATCAAAACTCCTCTTGCCTTCTGCCTCTGAAAGCTCCAGCCCGAGCCTGCATCTGTGACCATGAACTTTGTCTCATTCTCTGCGCGGCTCACGAAGCCTGACATCAGCTTACTCTCTGCCAAGAACTGTATTTCACCTTCGAATTATCTGCCTCCCCCTCAGCCGATGCATTCCTGCCTAGTAGTTTAAGTAAACATTCTTCCAGTTACCAAGCAAAAAGGCCCATCTTCTCTGTCCTCATGCAAGTAATTCATAGCCCTGTTACCATGGAATATTCCTACCCCCTCGCATTCAGTGTAGACACTTAGACGCTTGTACACGCACGCACAGTCAGTATAGAATAGATTCTGTCCGAGAGTCCCTCTTTTATGGATAACATAGTTCTTTAAACATAGGATGTTAGATATGATTTGGGATTAGGTTGACTTGACCCCCCAGACTTCTCGTCTCCACATATAGAGCTAAATGTCAAGTCCCCGTCACCCCCTAGTTACACGTCAATTACACGTCATACTGCTGCGCGCGCATCAATGCCAAGTATTATCTTATAGATCCACCTATGTATTACATCATAACCAATCATGTTCCTTTTTACTCATTATTACACCCATTTTCGGTTACGCAGACCAAACGTCAATGTCCTTATCAATTGTTACGCCTACTGTATTCACTTCATTATAATGTATGTACTATAAAAGTTACTTCTTGTCAATAAAATATGTACTTCACTTCCTGAACCCCCGTGGTGATGGAACTTGAAGCATCCGATTATAATCGATTATTGGAATAAAGCCCATTCCGAAACTCTAATATCACGGATTCTGCCTCTCATTTTACTGAGCTATTTTATAATGTTTCTGTATCAAATTCAGTCCCGGTAAAGGAATTTTTATTTACCACATGATGGCGCCCGAACAGGGACACTTTCTCATCTCACGCGCCGGCGATGCGTTGCAGGCCCGGTCTCCTGCCACAGCTGGACGGACAATAACGCGTACCAGCAGGATTTCCTGTATCTCCCTCCGGTCAAGCGGGGGCGACTGAGACTGCGATCAACACCCAGACGAGGCGGTGAGAAGTGCGAAGTATCCCGACCAGAGCCTAGCTGAGAGAGCAAGATCCGAGGTATACAGAGACCCACCAGTCCGAAGTCAAGCCCAGTGTCCGACGAGTCGAGTCGAGTCGAGTCCAGTCCGGTTCAAGTTCAAGTTCAAGTTACTGAGGCCTTCCGTTTCCGAAGCTACCCGGTGAGTACCATTGCTGGGGAGGCATTTCTGACGTGCACATAGGTTGTGCCGGTCAAGACGGGTTTGGGTACACAAATCCGGTCTGCACTGTTTTAGCAGTGTATCTGTACTGTTTAGCAGTATATCAAGTATTCCGAAGTATTCCGAAGTATCTAGTTATTGTCTAGTTATTGTCGAGAATTAAGCTTGGTGATTAGTTATGCAGACGATCATCATTGTTGTTTCAGTTAAAGGTTTAATGTTAAATGTTTAAAGTGTTTAAGTATGTTCTGTATATCGTGGTATGAATGACTGTTCATTATCGTGTTTATTGTATTAAGTCTGTTCAAATTCAAGTATCAGGTCAAAATCAAGTATAAGGTCAGTTCTCAATATGCCGCTCTTTTCGAAATTAAGACAGATCACCACCAGAAAAGGGGTTCTCGAAGAAGCCGTCCCTATTCCTCCTAGGGACACTCCAGGGCACTTTATGTATCACAAACATGGTTTAGACGCTATATTATTTCTTGATTTATGGGTAGACTATACCAAGGGATTACCAGAAAGTCAGAGGTGGCCCACAGCGGGGACCTGGGATGCAGAGTGCATCATGAAAGTCGAGGAAGAGTTATGGAAAAGAAAAGTCAGACAGTCACAGAAAGACGCCGTTGAATTATGGCGTAAAGAATCACATAGACGAACAGAAAAAGCACGTAGACAGGAAGAGAAGAGTAAAGAGAATTCCAATAAAGTTCGAGAGAATCTATTAATTGAGGAAGGTATCCGAGTGAAATCAGAACAAGTAGACAGACAAAGAAATGCCCTTATGAATGGTATGTATCCCCTTCTGGCCGAAGGATTACCTAAGGCTACTCCAGAGATACCGAAAGACTTGCCACCCCCATTATTCCCAATCAAGGTACATCCTAAGGGGCATCCTAGAACCGCAGAAGATGTTTTTCTTTCCTCATATTTAGATGACGCAGCTCCCGAGTATGCTAATTCCGCCCCACGTAGACCGCATACCAGGGAGGTCCAACGCCAAGATCCAGCACCCGGATCCCTGCAGCAACAAATCGAGTCACAAGTTCCGGCAAGCACATCTGTTTCTGCATCTGTTCCTACAAGTACTTCTATAGCTGAGTCCACACCTATAGTTGCTGTGTCACGTTCGACGAATCCTTTCACACCCGACGCCCCAGACGGGGCCACGGGAGGTGCTACCAATATTTTTTCTACGCCACCTAGAATAAATAAACTTATTTTCCAAGAGTCAGCGCATTCACGTACACCCAGATTCGTAAGTGATCGTACGCTTAAGGAACTTCTTATAGATTGTAGATATGACCCGGTGCTCGGTAAAGAGGACGAAATGATCCTGGCATCATTACGTATCAGACGAGCCGCAGGGTATTTAGCGAAGCTACCAGGAATGACTGCGCATCTAGATAAAATATATCATTTTGTTCAAACAGGGCGAGATCCAGAATGTATTAACAGAGCTATGGAATACCAGAAAGTAGAGATACAGGGGGAACTGTTGCGTTTCCTCATAAACTGTGTGATCAGAAATCAAGACCGACCGGGGGTAGATCCGGAAGCAATGAAAATTCTTACAAAATGGAGCCAGAATATATCAGAAGGGAGACACGATAAGCAAAATTGTATAATAGCCATGTGCCGAAAGATCCGTAAAGAAATAGAACGCCTACACGAAGAGAGGTTAGAGACAGACGAGTTCGAGCAAAGCGAGGAAGAAGGGTCAGGACTGCCCGCCGGACAGTCAGACACCATAGCCTATGTAGGTAGAGGAAGATCTTGTAATAGGAATCAGACTAGATGTCATACTGACCCAATACGTCCAATATGTCCAGATAATGACAGGAATTTCCAAATACCTATAATTAACATAAGGCCTAACGAGCATTCGTTCCAAACCGCCGACAAACTACTCCGAGAACGAAGGGGTTATCATTTTCTCGATTCCATGGATGAACAAGACTTAGCGAGGGCAGCTGTTCATTGGGTGGACAGTCCCGGAAAATATAGTGATGAGACAGTAGTACGAACATTTTTGAATCTCACCCCAGATGAGCAGAGGTTAGCTGGGATTTATATGATTCAACAACTCATTATACTATATCAGAGTCAGCATTCGGACCCTGGTCCCTTACCTGACATATTGACTGAATTGCTTATGAATAAATGGAGAGGTCCAGGTACCAAATTAATTAAAGAAATTATAGTATCTAGAAAGCAGTATATTCTTTTTGTATGCTCAGAGCATGTCTCATTGCCTGTCAAGGAAAGAACGACGTATCACCTGGATAGACAGAATCCCTTACGAGAAGTACACCCAATAAAAGGCGAGGACAATCAGTTTAAACGTGTATTTGTATATACGCCTATATCGAAAATAGAATTGTTAGAAATGAAGAAAGTAGTACCCAGTCATGACAAGGACCCAGCGGGTTTTCACCGAGAAATTAAAGACATGTTACTCATGGGAGAGTATACCTACCCCGACATTATGACAATATTAAAGGTGTTGATGCCTGCTGGCATTTATGAGAAACTCAAGGAAAAAGAGTGGGAGGTAGGTGATCAAAAGATAGAATGGTCAGCATTAGAAGCAGAAGAAAGGGCCCGAGGTCCAGGTTCGGGGCTTGGGGACAAAACTAAAGCACTACCAGGTCTACTAGTACAGGTATTGCCACGTTTATTAACTACGAAAAAGGAAGATTGGGGTACAATTTCAGCCTGTAAACAGAAGCAAGATGAAGACACTAGCGATTACTATGCCCGATTCGAGAAATGTTTTGGTATAAATAGTGGCATAAAAGCAAGTAGCGAATCATACCCGCATCTGTTTGTAACAAAATTAGTGGAAAATGCCCTGCCCCCAGTAAAGAATAGAGTATTAAAATTCGAGAGTACCTGGCAAGGTAACACTCCAACACAAATGTTACAAATGTTACAGTACCACCACAATAGAATTAAAGAGGAACAAGAACATGAACACAGACGCATGAAAGACACGAAAATGAAAATGCTAGTTTCCCAGACAGTTCCAGCTGAAGGACATAAAAAGGGTATGACACATTCCGATTCAGCAGGACCTGTAAAAGGGACATGCAATTATTGTAAAAAGCCAGGTCATTACGTACACGATTGTCCAGTGCTAAAACATAATATCGCCATAGGTAAAACACAAGAAAGATCACGGCCACTAAGACAAGATCAGAATGAACAAGGAGCTACGCAGCATGCCCAGGCCATGCCAGCCGCACAACAGCCAATACAGTTTGTGCCAGCTGCACCACCGTTGCCTGTTGCTGCCACACAGACAACAACACGACAAATGTATCAGACTGCACAGTATGAATATCCGGAGTATCATTGTTACGCATGAACTAGCCTTGAGAGGGAAGTTGACTTACCCCTTATCGAGATTCCTGTAGATCAAGAAGGACCTTATGTACATAGTGAATTATTAGGTCAAGATAGAAAATTTTTACTCGATACAGGGGCAAGTCGAACAACTATAAAACGAAGTGAAGTCCCAGGGGCACCCCTCTCAGGCTCACAGAATATTTCCCTTGGTTTTTCAGGAAAACCTATTGTTAATGAAGTGTCACAGCCTCTTCCACTTACGATAGGACCTCTGACCCGAACTACAGATTTATTGCTTACTAAATCATGTCCAGAAAACTTGTTAGGAATAAAAACGTTGAAAGCCCTAGGAGCCATAATATGTTGTTCTCCGGAAGGAGTAAGGTTGTTTTTACGTGATTTTAAAGGTCACTATGTATCTAGAGACATGGATCCCCGACTGCAGACTTTACCTACACATCTATGGGCACAAGGCCCTACTGATGTTGGTTGCATGAATATTACACCATATCGAGTCACACTAAAGGCAGGAGTGGTGCTACCACGAATGCGACAATACAAGTTACCACCAGATGCTGTAACGGCTTTACTACAAATCATTGACGAGCTTATTGCCCAAGGAGTAGTTGTAGAAACAGACTCCAATGTATGTAATTCACCGATAATTCCGATTCTTAAACGAACAGATCCTACAGCTCCGCCAGTATATCGATTGGTTATTGATCTGCGCGAGTTAAACAAATGTATTGTGCCACAATTTCCTGTGGTCCCAGATATCTCGTCATTATTGACAGCTATTGATTCCGAAGCAACATTGTTTACTGTAATTGATCTCAAAAATGCCTTTTTCAGCGTCCCAATAGATCCGGAAAGCCAATATTTGTTCGGATTTAGTTTAAATGGGCGTAGCTTTAAATTCACCCGCGCACCTCAAGGATTTACAGAAAGCCCCAGCATCTATAGCCAAGCACTGAAACGAGAACTTGACAGTATCCACATGCCGGTTAACACTGCCCTGCTTCAATATGTCGATGATCTGTTGATCACCGCTAGAAGCGAACCCGAATGTGAGAAAGCATCACTGACAGTTTTACAATTTCTAGCCGAAAAGGGGCACAAGGTGTCCCCTTCTAAGCTGCAATTCTGTGTCCAGCGAGTTATTTATCTTGGTCACTCGCTGTCCAAGGAGGGAAGGCAGCTTACACCCGACCGCATTCAGTTAATTGCTAACATGTCAATACCCAAGACACAGAAGGAGGTGCGGGCTTTCATAGGCCTCACTTCATATTGTAGACAGTGGATCCCTCAGTATGCATTTCTAGCAAAACCACTCATTCAATTGACAACACAGGAGGCAGCCACACCGACTGTTCTCCCTTGGACTCAGGAACACACACAAGCTTTTGAAAGCTTAAAGAAAGCTTTATGTCAAGCACCCGTTTTAGCAACGCCATGTTACAGAAAACAGTTTACACTCTTTGTTACAGAACGCGAAGGTACGGCCTTGTCAGTACTCACACAGGAACAAGCAGGAGCACACAAACCATGTGCTTATTTTTCTAGTACATTAGATCCCGTAGCTCAGGCTTTGCCTGCATGCCTAAAATCAGTAGCAGCAACAGCTTTAGCAATCAGACAAAGCGATGCCATAGTGTTAGGACATCCATTGACAGTTCAAGTACCACATGCAGTAGAGGTTCTTGTAAATAGAACGCAAACACAACACTTGACTGTAGCGCGACTTACAGGATACGAGCTTACATTGTTTCAGCCACATATAGAAATCAGACGCTGTAACACATTGAATCCTGCCACACTTTTACCAGTAGTCGGAACAGACCCACTAGCCCATGACTGTATTGAAGTTATTACAATAACAACAAAACCCAGACAAGACTTAACCGATGTCCCATTGTCAGATCCAGACCTGACCTTGTATGTAGATGGTTCATGCATGAGAACAAGTACAGGAGAGTTAGTAGCCGCCTACGCAGTCACAACAGATACTGAGGTCATTGAAACTAATCGTATAACTACTTTGTCAGCTCAAGCCGCAGAACTTATCGCTCTGACACAAGCCTGTATTCAAGCCATGAATAAAAAAGTCAACATATACACTGACTCACGTTATGCATTCGGAGTTGTACATGACTTCGGCGTGCTGTGGCGAGAGAGAGGTTATTTAACTTCCCACGGTGCCCACATTCAGCACGGACCCCTCATTCATGCATTATTAGATGCAATACATCTACCCACTGAAATATCAATTATGAAATGTAAGGCTCATACGAAGGTTACTGATATCATTTCCCAAGGCAATGATCTAGCCGACAGAACAGCTAAACTGATTGCTCAAACTCAAACCCCCGATATGACAAAGACAATAGTCCCGACACCGACACATTGTATGACAGTTAAAGATCCTACTCTTGACGTAATTGACATACAGACACATGCTACACCAGACGAAATAAAGAAATGGACTGAATTAGGAGGGATCCAAACGGACCAAGGATGGATGATGAAGGAAAGGTCTGTATGGTTCCTTCCTGATTCAATGGTCCAAGTCATAATTAACACTATACATAGTCCAGCACATTTAGGAGAAAAAGCTATGCTAGACAGCATTCAACACATTTGGTTCAATAAACATTTACGAGCAGCAGCAAAACAAAAGGTCCGTACCTGTATGATCTGTTGTCAGTTCAACCCAGGAAAAAGCGTTCCCGTAGAACAGGGTGGATTTCATACCCCTAATCATCCTTTTGAAGTACTCCAGATGGATTATATCCAGATGGAACGATGCAGAGGATTCAAATATGTTCTCGTAGTTGTCTGCGCTCTGTCCCGTTGGACGGAGGCATACCCGGTTTCAGATTACACTGCCCCGACTACTGCCAAACAGTTGGTTCGAGAATTCTTCCCACGATACGGTTTACCACGTGCTGTTTACTCAGATAACGGCCAGCCGTTCTCATCCGAATTAATGAAACACGTTTCACTTCTGTTAGGATATCAGTGGAAATTCCACTGTGTCCGACATCCCGAGGCAGCAGGTCTCGTAGAAAGACATAACCAGATACTGAAAATTAGAATGTCCAAAATATGCAGAGAGAAAGGTGTCGACTGGGTAGTAGCGTTACCAGTTGCACTCTTTTACATGAGAATGGTAGCACACTCTCGAACAGGGCTATCCCCGTATGAGGTGATCTTCGGTAGACCACCGAATATGTGGGGGACGCCTATACCACGCAAAATAACTGATATTGACTGTAATATGCTGACAGATTACTTGGCTTCCTTGATGTCTGCACTACAATCTTCTCGTTCACAGGTAGCTGCAGCCTTTCCCGACAACACTGAGGTGAAACCCCATGACGTTGTTCCGGGTAATCTTGTCTTTGTGAGGAATTTCGACCGAAAGACTCAGCTGGAGCCCAGGTGGAAAGCACCCAAGTTGGTCCTGTTGACCACAAGAACAGCCGTGAAGATCGAGGGCCGCAAGGGCTGGATTCATTCAAGCCACATCAAGAAATTTCATGGACTATCTTCGGATATAGACACTGTGCCCTGCACTCCCTCACAGACTGATACAAAACTCCCTTTTGTTGAACCTAACAAATCTGAAAATTACAAACTAAAGCTTAGGCCCAACCAGTCGAGCAATTTGATTGTTTAAGTCCTCTCCAAGGTGAAGCGGTTGAATTGTCTCTGACATGTATCCCTTGGACCTGAGTAGAGAAAATACCCGAAAAATGTTGAAACGACAGGCGTATTGTAAATCACTGCGTAGCCACTGCATAGTGACATTATTAATTTTGTTTTTATTGAGTCTTTTAATAATTATTACAAGTATGTTGTTGCACATATATTACCCTATTTCTAGACATGTTTATAATGTTGCTGCTGAACATTCTTTTAGTGACTTACCTCCGCATGAATTGTCTTATAGACTTGCGCTGCGCAATAACACTTTCATTAGTATGTTACATCATTCCCATCAGACTAGTAATGCCACCAATTGTTGGGTGTGTGGCCGACTCCCTCCCTATCAGAATTATGAAGGAGTCCTGCCTTTCTTTCCACATCCATTTACACATAATGGCTCCTGTGGAGCATGGTTTAGCTTAATTAATTCCATAGACTCAGACACAGCAGTTTACCAAGATCATTGGGTATGGGGAAATCTGAACCTAGCTTTACTCAAGGTCTGTTACCCTGACAAGGAGGGTCGCCCCAAAAGAACAGGAACTGATCTAGAAAATGAAGTATATGGATTAGGTAATTTTACACCTAATCTCATGATTCTAAATGTCGTATCTGAAGTTGAACTAGTCTTACCCACCATGTCAGTATTCCCAGCGAGGGGTGAATTATGTGTAAGAAAGGTTGGTTCCATACATATGGGCCATAGTAAATGCACTACTATGGTAGAATTCAGTGATCAAGGCAAATCCTCATTCAGAGCTTATCGCCACTCCTACTTTATATGTGGTCAGACCGCATATATGCGTCTACCTCTAGATTGGGATGGTACCTGCTACATTGCATTCCTTTTGCCACCTGTTTTCCTAGCTCCTCCTGATTATTACAGAAATATTCATTTAGTACACAACAGAGAACGGAGAGATCTCCCCATTGTCGATTACACTGAGACGGCATGGGACAAGTATGTAGATTTTAATAAAGGCATCTTTCCCTATATAGGTACTGTTACTAATAGTAAGCTGATACGTAGATTAACTAGAACCCTTGAAGCAGTAGTGAATGAGACTATTTCCGCCTTAGGCAATTTAACGGAAGAGCAGTCTGCTATGCGGATTGTTGTGCTTCAAAATCGTCTTGTCCTTGACGTCATCCTGGCTGATAGGGGCGGAGCTTGTAGGGTCATCGGATCAAGCTGCTGCGTATTCATACCAGAAAATTCGCCATCTGTATATAAAGCCATCACTCGCCTTCATAAGATTGTAAGCCAGATACACCAGAACCCAGGCACTTGGACTTGGTCCAGTTGGTTTTGGAATGCGGTATCAGCCTGGGGATGGAGAGTTTTATCCTTCCTAGGTATTGGCCTTCTCATACTATTCAGTTGCTGTCTATGTCTACAATGTGGACCAGCAATTTGTGGTCTGTGTGCCACATCGTGCATTCCACATCAAGATTTTCATTCAAGATCCCGGAAGAAGAAAGAAGAACAAATGATGCTATATGAACAGATCAATGGATTGATGAAGATTGATATCTCTTGAAGGGCAAGTAGGGGACAAGGAGGGAATGTGGAAATATGGATTTTTCTGGTCAGTTATGTCCCCTATCTTGGACCCCAACGGTTCCATGTGCATGTCACAAGTACATGTATGTTCCCTCCAGTTCCAGTTATGAAGACGCAAATACATGTGCGTCCACCGTCAACATGTCCTTTGACAGATCCGCCATGTATAGGCCGGATATCCCATTCCTAAATATGAAAGGCCATCGGCTTTATATGGTTCACTTATGCCACTTTTCAGTCCAGGCAAGTAGGCCCTGATTCTGTCATCAAAACTCCTCTTGCCTTCTGCCTCTGAAAGCTCCAGCCCGAGCCTGCATCTGTGACCATGAACTTTGTCTCATTCTCTGCGCGGCTCACGAAGCCTGACATCAGCTTACTCTCTGCCAAGAACTGTATTTCACCTTCGAATTATCTGCCTCCCCCTCAGCCGATGCATTCCTGCCTAGTAGTTTAAGTAAACATTCTTCCAGTTACCAAGCAAAAAGGCCCATCTTCTCTGTCCTCATGCAAGTAATTCATAGCCCTGTTACCATGGAATATTCCTACCCCCTCGCATTCAGTGTAGACACTTAGACGCTTGTACACGCACGCACAGTCAGTATAGAATAGATTCTGTCCGAGAGTCCCTCTTTTATGGATAACATAGTTCTTTAAACATAGGATGTTAGATATGATTTGGGATTAGGTTGACTTGACCCCCCAGACTTCTCGTCTCCACATATAGAGCTAAATGTCAAGTCCCCGTCACCCCCTAGTTACACGTCAATTACACGTCATACTGCTGCGCGCGCATCAATGCCAAGTATTATCTTATAGATCCACCTATGTATTACATCATAACCAATCATGTTCCTTTTTACTCATTATTACACCCATTTTCGGTTACGCAGACCAAACGTCAATGTCCTTATCAATTGTTACGCCTACTGTATTCACTTCATTATAATGTATGTACTATAAAAGTTACTTCTTGTCAATAAAATATGTACTTCACTTCCTGAACCCCCGTGGTGATGGAACTTGAAGCATCCGATTATAATCGATTATTGGAATAAAGCCCATTCCGAAACTCTAATATCACGGATTCTGCCTCTCATTTTACTGAGCTATTTTATAATGTTTCTGTATCAAATTCAGTCCCGGTAAAGGAATTTTTATTTACCACAGCCGGACAGTGCACTGCCCCCTCCTGTCCCATCCCATTGCAATTTTCGCACACATGCAGCATGGCCGGACAGCACACTGCCCTCTCCTGTCCCATTCCATTTCTATTTTTGCACACATACAGCGTAGCTGGACAGCACACTGCCCCCTTCTGTCCTATCCACATTCCTATTTTCACACACGTGCAGCACCGCTGGAGAGCACACTGCCCCCTCCTGCTCTATCCCCATTGCTATTTTTGCACATGTGCAGCATAGCCGGACAGTGCACTGCCCCCACCTGTCCCATCCCATTGCTATTTTTGCACATGTGCAGCATAGCCGGACAGCACACTGCCCTCTCCTGTCCTATCCCCATTGCTATTTTTGCACATGTGCAGCATAGCCGGACAGTGCACTGCCCCCACCTGTCCATCCCATTGCTATTTTTGCACATGTGCAGCATAGCCGGACAGTGCACTGCCCCCACCTGTCCCATCCCATTGCTATTTTTGCACACGTGCAGCATAGCCGGACAGTGCACTGCCCCCACCTGTCCCATCCCATTGCTATTTTTGCACACGTGCAGCACCACCGGACAGTGCACTGCCCCCACCTGTCCCATCCCATCGCTATTTTTGCACACGTGCAGCACAGCATGTCCTGTTGGGCAGATCGTGTTCCCTGCACACAGACTATTTTTGGACCGGAAAGGGCCGCGTGCGCCGGGCAGGCTCTGACCTTGCAGGTTTGCATTACACAGACCCAGGCGGAAGGCACTCAGAGGCGGCAGTGACTGCAGCTGCACAGCGCAGCACTACACTGACTGACAGCACTCCAGGGGCAGCCACTGGTCTGCCATGCACTGCTCGGGCTGAGAGCCACCAGTGGGAAGGACTGCACTCAAAGCTGGTTCACACTCTTGCCACATCATAAAGGAATTCCATGCTTCTCTGGCTGAGCTCTCTAAGAGCAGCTCAGGGCAGTGCTGGAAGCCATGGAGCACAGCTTCTGGAGGAGGGGTGTTGGAAGGCGGACCCCGGGGGAGTCGGAGAGACCACCCAGGGGGGCCCCCACACTGTATGAAGTAGCCGAGCGCTGCTGAGAAGCCTCCTAGTAGAGGTCCTTCTCCTATACCGTACCAGCACAGTAACACCACCACACAGGACTCGAGGCTGTTTATCACGATGAGCAATTCTTTATCAGCATTTAGGAGGTTACGGTTATCGATATATACAAGGGGGGGATCAAGGGATCCGCAAGAGTCTCAAAGTCTTTGGTAGGGACGGGGTAGCGGGACAGTCTTTGGTAGTAGCGGGGTACGAGGGTACCTTAGGCCCAGTTCTTGTTCCTCAAGCTGGAGGGACTCCGTGTCCCGGAGTGGTCGGGCCGCGACGGCGTCAGCAGGGCTCTGGTGATCAGTTCGTGGAGCTTGAGCCGCGACTAGGTCAGCAGGGCTCTTCAGGTGGTTCAGTTCAGCTCGAGCCGCGACGACGTCAGCAGGGCTCTGGGGGAGGCTTCAGCGAGGTTGGGCCGCGACGGCGTCAGCAGGGCCCCGATGTTCCTTGTCTCAATAAGGTGGAGCCGCGACGCAGTCAGCTGGGCTCGTGGCATAGGGTCAAGCAAAAGTTCTTCTCCGTAGGGTCAGCCGCGATTCCATCAGCAGGGCTCTTGACTCCGGGATACAACTGCCGTCCCCTTGCGAGGTTGCCCCAGATATAGGTCTGGAGCTCTTTGATGTCCGGACCCTTGCGCCTGGGGGGGGCGGAGAGGCCGGGCTGGGAGAGGCCAGACGCCCAGCGGGAGAGGCACCAGGCCCGGGGAGGCCGGAGGACAATCGCACCTAGGTGTGGGGGGACGGTGGGGGTCCCATCGAAACTCTACTCCTCCGGGAGAGGTGAAGTGGCCACGTGGTGCCCCCTGGCCAGATCTTGGTGCCTCGATGTCGGGGCTTCGCTGGGGCCGCGGCCGGGGGGAGCCGGGTTGTGTGGGCTGGTGCGTGGAGCAAGCATGGGGGGAACCCCGAAGAGATGAGGGGTTCCTGTGCGGCCTGGAAAAGGGGGCCACTGAGGCGGGTGTAGGCAAAGGGATATAATCCAAGGGGGACCTCGAAGGGAGGAGAGGTCCCTGGTGGCCTGAAAGGGCGGCCCGTGTAGGCCGGTGCGGGGGTACAAGCACGAACCAAGAGGGTTAAGACCACGCCACGAGGGATCCCCCCCAGCCGAAGGCAGGGAGAGTCACCCATTTCCTTGGGGGTTCTCCTCGTCGAGGCGGAAGAAGAGGGACAGGCCGTCGGCGTTGGCGTGGTCACTGCCGGGCCGGTGTTCAACAGAGAAGTCCATCCCTTGCAGCGAGATGGACCATCGCAGCAGCTTGGGGTTCTCGCCCCTCATTTGCATTAACCACCGCAAGGGCCGGTGGTCGGTCTGGACCCGGAAGTGGGTGCCGAAGAGATAGGGCCGGAGCTTTTTGAGGGCCCACACTACAGCGAAGGCCTCCCGCTCGATGGTGCTCCACCGCTGCTCCCGGGGCAGCAGCCGTCGGCTGATGAAGGCCACGGGTCTGTCGAGTCCCTCCGAATCTACCTGGGACAGGACGGCCCCAATTCCATATTCGGAGGCGTCCGTCTGCACCACGAACTCCTTGCTGTAGTCCGGGGCCTGTAGCACGGGGGCCGTGAACATTGCCGTTTTGAGGGCCTCGAAGGCCGCCTGGCAGCGGGGGGTCCAGTGTACCTTCTTGGACTGCTTTTTTGATGTGAGCTCTGTGAGGGGGCCGACAATGCTCCCATAGTCTCTGATGAATCACCGGTAGTACCCGGTGAGGCCCAGGAAGGCCCGGACAGCTGTCTGGGTGGTGGGGGGTTCCTACGCCTGGATGGCATCAACTTTCGGTTGGAGGGGAGCCACCTGGCCGCTCCCTACTTGATGGCCCAGATAGGTCACCGATCCTTGGCTATCTGGCATTTACTGGCCTTGATCGTGAGCCCGGCCCTTTGGAGGGCGGTCAGGACTGCTTTGAGGTGTCCCAGGTGCTCAGCCCAGTGGCTGCTGTATACGGCAATGTCATCCAAATAAGCCGCGCTGAAGGCCTCTAGCCCGGCCAGGACCTTGTTCACTAGTCTCTGGAAGGTGGCCGGGGCGTTCTTCATGCCGAAGGGCATCACCCGAAAGTGGTAGTGCCCGTCAGGGATGGAGAAAGCGGATCTTTCTTGGGCACCGGGGGTGAGCTGGATCTGCCAGTACCCGGCGGTGAGGTCAAAAGTGCTCAGGTAGCGGGCTGCCCCTAAGCGGTCGATGAGCTCGTCGGCCCGGGGAAGAGGATGGGCATTGGTCTTGGTAACGGTGTTCAGGGCCCGGTAGTCCACACAAAATCGTAGCTCCGGGGGGGTGCCTGGTGCGGCGGCTTTGGGCACCAGGACGACGGGACTGGCCCACGGGCTGTCGGAGGGCTCGATGACCCCGAGGGCCAGCAGCTTCGCTACCTCAGCCTGGATGCAGGCCCGCACCCGGTCGGGTACTCTGTAGGCTCTGTGTCGCACGGGGGGACTGTCCCCAGTGTCGATGTCGTGGACACACCATGGAGTCACCCCCGGAGTGAGGGAGAAGAGGGCCTCAAAGGGCTGCAACAGTTGCTGACAGTCGTGGTGCTGTTCCGGGGTCAGGGAGGGGGCGAGTTGGACGCCTTCGATGGTCCCGTCGTGGTCGCTGGTCCGCAGGAGGTCGGGTAGGGGCTCGGAGTCGCCTTCGCCCCCGTCGTCGGTCGCTAGCAGTAGGCTTAGTTCAGTCCGGGCAAAGTGGGGTTTGAGCCGGTTAGTGTGCAGAACCCGGAGGGGGTTCCGGGGAGACTCCATGTTGATCAGGTAGGTGACAGGGCTCTTCTTTTCCACCTCCTTGAAGGGCCCGGTCCATTTGTCCTGGAGGGCGCAGGGGTC
Source organism: Triturus cristatus (assembly GCF_964204655.1). Taxonomy (NCBI): domain Eukaryota; kingdom Metazoa; phylum Chordata; class Amphibia; order Caudata; family Salamandridae; genus Triturus; species Triturus cristatus. The sequence goes on along the minus strand of NC_140580.1, from coordinate 1,149,271,306 downwards.
AACCGGTGACATGACCCTGACCTGCTGGCCCGGCTCAAACTCGATGGTAGAGGCGTTTTGATCGTACCATCTTTTCATGTCCTCTTGGCTGGCCTCGAGGTTGGCTTCGGCCAGGGCTCGGAACCTTCGTGTCTGGTTGCGGAGGGTCAGGAGGTATCTGTAGACGTCGGGAAGGGCATCTTGGGGCTTCGTCTCCCAGCCTTCCTTGACCAGGCTTAGGGGTCCTCGGACGGGATGCCCGTACAACAATTCGAAAGGGCTGAACCCCAGGGACTTCTGCGGGACCTCCCGATAGGCAAACAGGAGGCACGGCAGCAGGACATCCCATCTCCGCCGTAGGGGCTCTTCCAGGCCCTTGATCATGCCTTTTAAGGTTCTGTTGAACCGCTCGACCAGTCCGTTCCCCTGAGGGTGGTATGGGGTGGTGAACTTGTACGTGACCCCGCACTGCTGCCACAGGGACCGCATGTATTTAGAGATGAAGTTCGTACCTCGGTCGCTCACCACTTCTCGGGGGAACCCCACTCTCGAGAAGATCCCCATTAAGGCCCGGCCCACTACGGGGGCGGTCACAGTTCGAAGCGGGATGGCTTCAGGGTACCTGGTTGCGTGGTCTACGAGTACCAGGATGAAGCGGTGACCCAGGGCGGTCTGGGGGTCCAGGGGCCCTACGATGTCTATTCCGACCCGTTCGAAGGGGGTGTTGACTGCTGGGAAGGGCTGGAGAGGGGCTTTGACCCATCCCCCCGTCTTGCCGCTGGCTTGGCAGGTCTGGCAGGACCGGCAGTGGTTGTCCACGTCCCTCCGCATCCGGGGCCAGTAGAAGTGGGTCACCAGGCGGCTGTAGGTTTTGTCCTGCCCCAGGTGCCCAGCGAGGAGCACATCATGTGCCAGGTTCAGGAGGAACTCCCGAAACCGGAGGGGGACCACCAGCACTCGACTGGCCCCTAGTTCGGCAATCTTCTGCTCGCTGTACAGTAGTCCTTCAGCCCAATAGACCCAGTGGGTTCCGGTCTGGTCACCGTTGGCCTGTGAAGCGGCTTGTTGCCGGACTCCTTCAAGGGAGGGGCAGGTCTTCTGTTCCTGCAAGAACTGTTCTCTGGTGGGGCCCCCGTCGTGGCGCCATTGGGCAAGTTCCGGGAGTGTGCCGAGAGAGGCGATCTCGTCCGGGGGGGGCACCGTGGATCTGGCATCGGTGTCCGCTTCTTCCTCGCTGGAGGCAGGCGGTGGCACGGGCCCCTCGGGCTCGACGGTGTCGGCGGCCATGGACGAACGGGGAGCCTGGGCGGCCATGGACCGGGTGGTGGCGCAGGCCCATTCGGGTAGTCCTAGCATTCGGAGATGCTCTCGCCGCTCCACTTGAGCCCAGGGGGAACTCTCGAGGTCGTTCCCCAGGAGGCAGTCCACCGGAGCGTCATCGCGGACAGTCACCTTCAGTATGCCCGTCACCCCTCCCCATTCGAAGGGAATCTGTGCCATCTGGCACATGCTCTCGCTGTTGTCGGCCATCCGGACGGGGCATAGCACATTTGGCAGGATCTGTTCGGGGGCCACCAGGTGGCAGCGGACAGCGGTGACACTGGCTCCGGTGTCACGGAGGGCTTCGGCCCGTCGTCCATTGATAGTGACCCACTGTTGGTACTTCTGGGTGTTGCTCGGGATGGGGGCTCGGGGCACCATTTCTCGGCTGCCCAGGCAGACCAGGGACATAGCCGCCGGCTCCCACTCAGTGGACCCCCCGCTGAGGGGTTCTTCCTCTTCCTCCCCTTCTCCCAGGGCGGCAGCCACTAGTTGTCGGGGCGGGGGCCCGCTGGTCCCACTTCGTCGGTTCATGGGGCAGGCAGGGTCGCTGGCATAGTGTCCTGTTTGTTGGCAGCCATAGCAGGTTATTGTGGGCTGGGGTCCGGCTTTGGCCGGCGCCGTCCCTCTTCGGGCTAGGCTCGGGGAGGTGTGTTGCTGAGGCGGCCCTCGCGGCGGACTTCGGGGCGGCCCGGCTGGGATGTCCCGACTCCTGTTCGACCCTCCTCCCCCGCCGCGCTGGCGGGGGGGTCTGGTGGGGTTTCGCTGGTACTCCCCCATCGAGCTCCGGGGGACTCGGGTGTTGACCCATCGATCGGCCTCGGCGGCAAGCTTCCGCGGCTCGGTCAGCTTGCTGTCGAGGAGGTGTTGTCTTAGCTCCACGAAGCAGTTGTTGGAGAGGTGTTCCCAAATAATGAGGTCGACGAGCTGCCCGTAGGTGGCGACCTTGCTCCCCTTGATCCAACCTTCTAGGGCCCTGCTGAAAAAGTCAACATATTCTACCCACGTGGTCCCGGAGATTTTCTTGCAGTCTCTGAACCGCTGGCGGTACATTTCCGCGGTTAGTCCATAGCGGGTGAGCAGGGCCTCCTTCATATGGTCATACGAGGTCATCACTTCTTCCGGGAGCTGGAGTAGGGTGTCTCGGCCCTCGCTAAGGAACCGACCCCATAGGCCGGCACCCCAATCCTTCCGGGGTACCCGATGGGAGGTCATGGCCACCTCGTACGCCTTAAACCACTGCTGGATGTCGTCGTTTTTATAGTACTCTTTGACGACATCTTTGGGAATATGGACCTTGGCCTCGGTGGGCGGCAGAGCGTCTCTATTGCTGGGGGTGCCGGTCTCCCCCTTCCGGGCATTGAGCTCGAGTTCTTTGAGGCCCCGCTCGTGTTTGAGGGTCAGCCTTTTCTCCTCCAGCTCTCGATGCCGCTTCTTCTCCTCTATCTCCTCTTGTAGCCGTAGCTGTTCTATGGCCAATTTCTTTTCGGCCAGCAAGAGTTCGCCGTCCGGCCGAAGTCGTGCGAGCTCTAGCTCATGGGTCCGGACCTTCTCCCGCTCTCGTATTTCTTCCGCGGAGAGGCCGGTTTCCAGGCTGTTTCTCCCCCCGTTCGCGGGGGTCGGGGCTGGTGGCGTGGCTGCATTCAGGGGCAGGGGACCTTCGCTCTGGGAAGGACCCGCCTCGGACTCTATCCAGGTTCTCAGGGCTTCCTGCATCTCTTCCTTGGTACCTAGGCCGGTGGTCGAAATGCCCTTGTCCTTGCAGAACTGTTTTAACTCTTTGTGTGTGTACTCTTCCAATCGTTCTGGTTGGAACTCCATGGTCTGTGTTCGTCTGGATGGATAGCGAGTGGGTTACTTGCTTGTACGCTCTGCGTTCGGCTCGGATCCCGTCGCTGGCCACCAAATGTTGGAAGGCGGACCCCGGGGGAGTCGGAGAGACCACCCAGGGGGGCCCCCACACTGTACGAAGTAGCCGAGCGCTGCTGAGAAGCCTCCTAGGAGATGTCCTTCTCCTATACCGTACCAGCACAGTACCACCACCACACAGGACTCGAGGCTGTTTATCACGATGAGCAATTCTTTATCAGCATTTAGGAGGTTACGGTTATCGATATATACAAGGGGGGGATCGAGGGATCCGCAAGAGTCTCAAAGTCTTTGGTAGGGACGGGGTAGCGGGACAGTCTTTGGTAGTAGCGGGATACGAGGGTACCTTAGGCCCACTTCTTGTTCCTCAAGCTGGAGGGACTCCGTGTCCCGGAGTGGTCGAGCCGCTATGGCGTCAGCAGGGCTCTGGTGATCAGTTCGTGGAGCTTGAGCCGCGACTAGGTCAGCAGGGCTCTTCAGGTGGTTCAGTTCAGCTCGAGCCGCGACGACGTCAGCAGGGCTCTGGGGGAGGCTTCAGCGAGGTTGGGCCGCGACGGCGTCAGCAGGGCCACGATGTTCCGTGAGGTTCCTTGTCTCAATAAGGTGGAGCCGCGACACAGTCAGCTGGGCTCGTAGCATAGGGTCAAGCAAGAGTTCTTCTCCGTAGGGTCAGCAGCGATTCCATCAGCAGGGCTCTTGACTCCGGGATACAACTGCCGTCCCCTTGCGGGGTTGCCCCAGATATAGGTCTGGAGCTCTTTGATGTCCGGACCCTTGCGCCTGGGGGGGGCGGAGAGGCCGGGCTGAGAGAGGCCAGACGCCCAGCGGGAGAGGCGCCAGGCCCGGGGAGGCCGGAGGACAATCGCACCTAGGTGTGGGGGGACGGTGGGGGTCCCATCGAAACTCTCCTCCTCCGGGAGAGGTGAAGTGGCCACGTGGTGCCCCCTGGCCAGATCTTGGCGCCTCGATGTCGGGGCTTCGCTGGGGCCGTGGCCGGGGGGAGCCGGGTTGCGTGGGCTGGTGCATGGAGCAAGCATGGGGGAACCCCGAAGAGATGAGGGGTTCCTGTGCGGCCTGGAAAAGGGGGCCGCTGAGGCGGGTGTAGGCAAAGGGATACAATCCAAGGGGGACCTCGAAGGGAGGAGAGGTCCCTGGTGGCCTGAAAGGGCGGCCCGTGTAGGCCGGTGCGGGGGGACGAGCACAAACCAAGAGGGTTAAGACCACGCCACGAGGCCGGGTCCAACAAGGGGGCACAGAGAGTTCTAGGGGGGCTCTGTAAGAGGCTGTCAGTGATGGAAGCCATGGAGCACAGATTCTGGAGGAGGGGGCACAGAGAGTGTTGGGGTGGGCTCTCTGAGAGCCTGTCAGTGCCGGAAGCCATGGAGCACAGCTTCTGGAGGAGGGGGCACAGAGAGTGCTGGGGGTGGGCTCTCTAAGAGTCTGTCAGTGCCGGAAGCCATGGAGCACAGCTTCTGGAGCAGAGGGCACAGAGAGTGCTGGGGGTGGCCTCTCTAAGAGCCTGTCAGTGCCGGAAGCGATGGAGCACAGCTTCTGGAGCAGAGGGCACAGAGAGTGCTGGGGGTGGCCTCTCTAAGAGCCTGTCAGTGCCGGAAGCCATGGAGCACAGCTTCTGGAGCAGAGGGCACAGAGAGTGCTGGGGGTGGCCTCTCTAAGAGCCTGTCAGTGCCGGAAGCCATGGAGCACAGCTTCTGGAGGAGGGGGCACAGAGAGTGCTGGGGTGGGCTCTCTAAGCGCCTGTCAGTGCAGTGCTGGAAGCCATGGAGCACAGCTGCTGGAGCAGAGGGCACAGAGAGTGCTGGATGTGGGCTCTCTAAGAGCCTGTCAGTGCCAGAAGCCATGGAGCACAGCTTCTGGAGCAGAGGGCACAGAGAGTGCTGGGGGTGGCCTCTCTAAGAGCCTGTCAGTGCCGGAAGCCATGGAGCACAGCTTCTGGAGGAGGGGGCACAGAGAGTGCTGGGGGTGGCCTCTCTAAGAGCCTGTCAGTGCCGGAAGCCATGGAGCACAGCTTCTGGAGGAGTGGGCACAGAGAGTGCTGGGGGTGGGCTCTCTAAGCACCTGTTAGTGCAGTGCTGGAAGCCATGGAGCACAGCTGCTGGAGCAGAGGGCACAGAGAGTGCTGGGGTGGGCTCTCTAAGAGCCTGTCAGTGCCGGAAGCCATGGAGCAATGCTTCTGGAGCAGAGAGCACAGAGAGTGCTGGGGGTGGGCTCTCTAAGCGCCTGTCAGTGCAGTAAGTCGTGGAGCACAGCTTCTGGAGCAGAGGGCACAGAGAGTGCTGAGGTGGGCTCTCTAGGAGCCTGTCAGTGCCGAAAGCAATGGAGCACAGCTTCTGAAGGAGAGGGCACAGAGAGTACTGGAGTGGGCTCTCTAAGAGCCTGTCAGTGCCGGAAGCCGTGGAGCACAGTTCCTGGAGAAGAGGGCACAGAGAGTGCTGGAGGTGGGCTCTCTAAGAGCCTGTCAGTGCCAGAAGCAGTGGAGCACAGATTCTGGAGGAGTGGGCACAGAGAGTGCTTGGGGTGGGCTCTCTAAGCACCTGTCAGTGCAGTGCTGGAAGCCATGGAGCACAGCTGCTGGAGCAGAGGGCACAGAGAGTGCTGGGGTGGGCTCTATAAGAGCCTGTCAGTGCGGGAAGCCATGGAGCACAGCTTCTGGAGCAGAGGGCACAGAGAGTGCTGGAGGTCGGCTCTCTGAGAGCCTGTCAGTGCAGTAAGTCGAGGAGCACAGCTTCTGGAGCAGAGGGCACAGAGAGTGCTGGGGTGGGCTCTCTAAGAGTCTGTCAGTGATGGAAGCCATGGAGCACAGCTTCTGGAGCAGAGGGCACAGAGAGTGCTGGGGGTAAGCTCTCTAAGAGCCTGTAAGTGCAGTGCTGGAAGCCATGGAGCACAGATTCTGGAGGAGGTGGCACAGAGAGTGCTCGGGGTAGGCTCTCTAAGTGCCTGTCAGTGCTGGAAGCCATGGAGCACAGCTTCTGGAGCAGAGGGCACAGAGAGTGCTGGAGTGGGCTCTCTAAGAGGTTGTCAGGGCAGTGCGGGATGCCATGGAGCACAGCTTCTGGAGCAGGGGGCACAGAGAGTGCTGGGGTGGATCACTGATACAACATCGACTCTCATAACATTGAACTACAGAATTATCGAGTCAACAATATCGTAAACAATAATATCGCCACACAATAAATGAAAAAGAAATAACACTAATATCGATTAAAAAAATATTGTTTAAATAAATCTCAATGACAAAAGCATCGACAAGAAAAATATAGAACAGAAAAATATCGATAACGCTAAAATAAAATGAAACATCAAAAATATCGATACAAACAATATCGACAACAAAAACATCGAAAAAATACATATCAACTATTTTGGAAATAAAATGTAAACATAAAAAATACTATTTATAATAATAAAATAAAATAACATATACCAATTAATTTAAATAAACAATAAAATTAATTACAAATTAACCACATTAATTAAAAAAAAATTAAACATACAAAAACAAATTAATAAACAATATAAAATTGAAAAATAAATCAAAAGTAATGAAAATAAACAAACAAATATATATCATATATAAAAAATATAAAACATTCATCTACATATAAAAATAAATAACGACAATAATCAAAATAAAAACAAACAATAAATAAACAGAATAAACATTAAATAAATTACAAAGTAACAGCAAGAAAAATAAAAAAAGCTATCTCAACCAATACATTTAAAGCACACAAACACAAACCAATAGAAAACTCAAACTAATTGAACAAACACTATAAAAACAATGAGATAATTAACCCCTTCAGTGCCACGCCCTTTCCCCCTCCTGTGCCGGGCGTTGCACTAGTGGGTGGGGTTCATGACGAGATAGTCTTGTTAAAATCTGGTTTGCGATGTCAACATAATCGGCGCCACCTTGTCCCCTCTCAGGCCCGTACGCTCACTTAAGCAGTAGCCATTTTGAAAGCACCATGGCCCCTCTGCCCCTCACCGATCACCAGCACGTTCCCTTGGCGCTGCAAACATCCCCCCGCGCACCGGCCACCCCCGCTCTCTCATACATGGGCCATAAACCCTCTCCTTCTGCGCGACCCTGCCATGGAACCACATCCCGCGCCTGACCAACACCTCCTTTCATCCCATACATGGTCATACGTCCTTTTGATAACCCCCTTCCTCTGCGCACGATTGTCCGCACCGATCCCAGGCCATCACCTAGCCCTGCGGATGTAGTTTATTGCCCCCACTGTAAGGGAAACACCTCACATCAAAGGGATTACAGTAGATCAAGGCCCCCACCCCCTGGGACCCGACCAGTCGCACACACCCCCGGGAATTGGTGGAATGTCCACCAGTGTGATAGCCATCTCTTACTGTGGGTGGGGTGGGGACTTCCACTGTAGATATGTGTAGGAACAAGCTTGAAGTGGGGATTCCAAGGATGCCTTTCCGTACATCAAAGTCTTAACAAGAATGTGTCACGTGTAATAAAGCAATAAACCTGTGTATAAGAGGCCAGGCCTCAGAGATGTGGGTAGAGCACCTTGTGATGATACCTTGCTGTCTGATCTGATGTGTTCTCCTACGGAGAGAATAAACCCTTGTTTCCTGCCTTCCAGTCTCCGGCGCCTGCCTCTTTTGTTGGTTGATTATCGAATGGTATAAGAGGCGATTACCGCCGGGCAATACTTGAAAGGTTATCGACTGAAGGTGCCGCTACCATTTAACAATTGGCGTCCCAAGCGTGGGGCCCATCAGCGACACGTGGATCCAGTGGGAGAGGTCCTGACGACAAAGTGAACGACTGCAACGATCGGGAAGAGCTCCTGCCTGATAGACCCTCGTCTGGCAGCCGATCATCCGAACTTCACTGGTTCCGAACAGACCTCTCTCGAGTGATCTACGTTCCTGACTGGGAACCGTCAGGAGTGCCGCTGCAAATACGGAGAGTAGAGGACGATCGGGCGCTGGAGGCGGAAGACGAGAAACTGTCCATGCGGTCCGGGTAAGGTCGTGTAACACGACGAATTGCGAAACGATTGATTGATTGATTGAAAATACTAGTATTGCTTACTTGATTGTTCCTTTTGAGATATTCGCTGTCTACAAACGGGGAAGAGTAGAAATACTCTCTCTTCCTTTGCAGATAGTGAAGGGTAGGTAACGCAGACTTTTGTCCCCGTTGTAACCCGTCGTGCCTATTTTTTTCTCCCCACTGATTGATTGTCCGAACATTGATTGTTTTGAAGAATATTGGTTCTTTGAGATATTCTCTGTTTGCAAATAACGAAGAATAGAAATATTCTGTCTAGTCTTTGCAAATAGTGAAGGGTAGGTAACGCAGACTTTTGTCCCCGTTGTAACCCGTCGTGCCTATCTCTTTCTCACCAATTGATTGATTGATTGTCGGAACATTGGTTGTTCGATATTGGTTCTTTGGAGGTATTCTCTACTTGCAAATAACGTAGAATAGAGATATTCTATCTAGTCTTTGCAAGCAGTGAAAAGATAGGTAGTGCAGACTTTTGTCCCCGTTGTAACCCGTCATGCCTTTCTTCTCCCCACTGATTGGTAGTTGGTTATGCCCGGACCGCTTATTAGAGATGAACCATCCGGCTCCACTGGAAGGCACCCCTAATAAGGACATGTTTACTAAATATGGACTAGTCGCCGTAGCTTATAGCAAACTATGGCATAAATATACAAAGAAGGACCCCGAGAGTCAGTGGCCACTGATGGGATCCTTTGATGACCATAAAATAGAAACGCTAGAAATAGCTCTACGTAGCAATAAAACGACGCCCACTATGCTCGACAGTATCGGCATGTGGCGCAAAGAAACAACGCAACGGAAAAAGAGAGAAGAAGTAAAGGCAGAAAAAGAACTACGAAAGGCAGCTCACCTTGTCGCTAGAAAGTTAGAAGAAGAAATAAAGGAGAGAAAGGAAGCTAAACAAAAACAAGAATCTGAAACGTCAGGCCAGTGCCCTGTTAGGACCCCCTCTACGCTCTACCCTGAGTTGCCTTCCAGGCAACAGGCGAACGATGAATTGCTATTAGGTCCTCCGATCACCTATATGCCCCCTCCATACGCTCCCTCCCAACCTATATATACCACACTCCAACAAGATAGTATGATTAAAACGCTTTAATAACTTGTAGGTATATGCAACACTCCAACAGGGTAAAACACGTTAAAACACAACTATTTACATGGCAGCCTGCTGCAACATCCATCCCAAAGCATTCACCGTCTGTGTAACACAGTCCCCGCCCCTCCTTCTTCGAAGTAGCAACATTGCTGTCTCTTAGTCGGCTTTGGGCTATAAAAAGGGCCTACAAAATCCATCCGCCTGTGAGACGGCATCAGTGACGGTCTGTTGTGCGAAGAGGCCGGAGGCAACACGATGCGCCGATACCCGGACGGCATCGAGGTGGTGTCCAGCAAGTTGTAGTGCCGGCCTGGCCGTCCTACAATGCAGCACCGAAAGACGGCGTGGGGTGCCCTGGGGGGAGGCGACGCGAACGGGCCTCCCCCGCCTCCCCAGGTGGAGGCTCACAAGTTGCATTAGGGCACCCCTTGACGCTTCACTCACCGGCCAGCTGCAGCAGGGCAGCCATTAAACGTTTCACCTGCCGGACGACCACCCAGGCGGAAGTTCCTTTCTGCACCAAGTTTTCCATTAGCGTTCCACCCAAGAAGTGGGCCCCCGTAGTTGGTTGGTCGGGGGACCCACTCTGGTGGCCGTGGTGGAGAACTGCTGCTGCCACAGGAGTCTCAAAAATTGCGGCCGGCTCTTCGGATTTGGGCCTGGTCCACTAAGATGGCTCTGGGCTACCTTGGAACTCGGAAGCTTGCCTGCTCGGGCGTGGGCCCCACCCTTGAAGACGTCCTCTCAGCTTTGCAGATTCTACGGGAGTCATTGGCCCTCGACTCCCGCGGACTTCCGGTGGGGGCAACCGCCACTATCGCTCGATCATTCCACATTAACTTGCCTTTGCCCCGGACGGCAGCCACCTTGTCCCCATTTGGTGCCGTGAGAGAGACTGATTCAGGGTATCGGCGGAGAGACACGCCTGCTGTCCCGCTCTCCGAAAGGACCATGGCGTCGCTGCGAGATGGTGGTGTCCTCATGCTGACGCCAGTTTCCGTTTGAATTACCAGGAGACACTGTAGTCTACCAACCCGAATCAGTTCTGGTGGAACCTCAGCATGATCCGGTAGGAAACAACTTTGCTTTCCCCACCTTCGAGTCACGATTCATGCTGTCTGTTCTTTCTGTTGGCATTAATGGAAATTTTTTGGACTGCCGAAAGGGATTCTGGTCCGACCGTTAGCTAGTGGAAACATCTAGACTGTACCCTGGTCCCACCCGACCTCGCCCCAAAATGGCGCCGATGTAGGAGGGACCTACAACTCCTTATGGCGTTCCGGTTACTTGGTATTGATGTTAAGGGATATGTATACGGTCTTTTTGCACATGGCGGGCAGGGGACGGGGAGGGTACTGACTGGGCATGCGAACAACCTTATTGATGCTGGTCTTCTCATTATTGATTATTTTTATTTTCGCATTAAGGTAGTATTGCTCATGATACTCGACGCCTCTTGCACCGTTGCCGGCCTATACGGTTGTAGGCCCATATTTGTGTACTGACATTTCTTTTCAATAAAGGGTTTTCGAATGAATTATGGGATTAGCGTCATAGCAAATCATTAGGGTTGGCGAAGGTTTTTAATAATGACCAATATTCCCAAACAATAGAAGACAGATAATACAGATCCTTTGTATGAATTTTGGATTGATGAAAAATTTGTATCCATCACACCTGTCTTTTTTTCCAGAGTTGTTAGAAAATGGTTGACTGTAGCTTAAGGTATCTGCCGAATGCAAGGTATGGTACTCTGTCCCATAATATACGACTGATTGAGAAACAACTGCACGACGAGGGAACTCGAATTTGGGGACAAATAAAATGAAGCATCTTTGTATAGTAAAAAGGAAGGATATAGTAGATCTGTAGTATTTTTTATTTTTTTTTTGAAAACCTTTATTGTCATTTCAATCAATAACACGTATGGGCCTACAACCCCCGGGGCCGGCCGCTAAACAATCAGAATAGCAGAAAGCAAGTCTATCACAGTCAGCACCTCGGGGTGCAAAATCTTGACGTTAGCATACTCTCAGTCTCTGAACGGCCCAAATAGGAGACAAGGATAATAAAGGTTTACATTTTATAATAGAAGAGGATGAAAGGATCAGGCACCAAACAGTTTCCCAGCAGCGAAAAATGGCAGGCAGAATGATGAACGTAAACAATAAACAGCAGTCTATCTAGGCAATGGCGCTGAAACAGGAAGTTCAGGATGTGAAGGATTGACACGGCCATTTGCGCCTGCAACCCCCCTGCCCCAAGACCCAGGAAACTCCACGGAAATTATAGCACTCCGGAAACAGCAGTGATTAACAACAAAGGAGTTCTACCATGCTGATCCCAGGAAAAGACAGAGAAGAATAAGAGAAGAAAAAGAGGCCATAGAAAAAAAGGGGTTAAAGACTAAAGAATCCCCCCCCCAACCCCCCACCCTGCACCTCTGCAGATGAGTACGGCCCCCCCCCCAGCAGTGTGCCTGTCGCCCCTAAACCAGACCCGAAATATAGAAGAAACAGAGAAAAAGAGTAGGAAAAGAGCCCCCACCAGGCGGGGGGGGTAGAGAGAGTATTAATAAACTGGAGGAGGGCCTGTAAAACACGCCCCCGGCTTCTCCCTCCCGCACCATACGTTTTCCCGCAAAGCATACAATACAGAACACGAAATCGACCCTGTCAAAATGAAGTAAGGAGCATTACGCACTTGGTACACTAACAGTTATGCCGTGAGAGCACACAACGCCCGAGCCCGCCCGCCTAGTGGATGACCGTCTCTGAAGGGTCAGCCTCATCCTTGGCCACTCTTTGCAAACCCACCCATGCATACCCTTCGTCCCAGTGCCATGTCCAGTGTTACCAGGAAGAAAAGCGTCCAATAAAGATCAGGAAGCGACACACACAAGTAGGGTAGAGGGCTCTGAAGGTCGACACAGTCAGCTCTATGGAGGGTCGTCTTTCCCAGTGCTGAGCCAGGATTGACACTGCACACCAGGCCCAGGATGGCGGAATCAGGCAGAGTAGGCGACCGTTGCTTGGATGTTGCCTGAGTCGTCGGAGGCCGCGCACGGGACAAGGCCACCACCCCCCGCTCAGGTCCGAAACCTCCGGAACAGACCAGATCCACAGCCAGCTGATCGCACGTTAATATACTGTCCGGAGAGTCCAGGCGTGCACTATTCTCAGGGGCGGCCACGACACTGTCCCCTCGTGCGCGGTGTAAGAAGTCCCAGTGTACCTGGGGATAGGCAGGCGGCAACTGTTCCAACGCTGATGTCACTCCATCGAGCTTGCTCCCCAACACCCAGGCGCCGTGAACCAAGGTGGAATGAAGGGCCTCGAGAAGGTCACCGTACCCCAGTACAGCTCCCGGCGCTCGCTCCGCTACGCTCCTCAGAGGCGCACCCTCCCAATCCTGCTGCAACCCAGTGTACAGGATAGTGGACACTGTCCGACCAAAATGGCCGCTGGGTAGATCCAACCCAGATCGGGACCGGGACTCAGGCCCAAGCGCCTCGGGTTCCATGTCACTAGAAACAGGGTTCCGGGGGCAGGCAAATGATGTGTCCGGTGTGTGGTCACGGCCCACAGTCGTCCCCACCACGGACCAGTGCCCGCGAAAATCCGGGAGCAGCCCGCGAGAATCGGGGCGAGTTACGGGCGGCGTCCGGGCAGCTCACCGGCGAAGGCTGAGGCAATCACCGGAGAGTCTTGGAGTCGCCACCTCGGGCCCGCACCCGTTCCGCTACGCTTAGTGGTAGGAACGACCACGGCGAAACGCAGGCCGACATTCGCACCACTCCGGCAGTCCGACTCCCCCCAGTCACCGAAGGCCGCTGTTGTTGCACTGCCGCCCGGCGACGGCGTCCACTCGAGGTCCCGGCTCCAGGGCTGCACAGGCCGCAAACTTCAGACGGACATTTCTCCGGCGGTACCGCTGCCAGAAACTTCGGGGTCACACGGTCGGGTGCCGCTCGCGTTCACCAACACGGGCAGCTAGCGCAGGCTAAGGATCTCATGCAGGATATCTGTGCGGGGTGCGGAGGTTCACGGAGCCGGGAGCCTACGCTGCCATCCCGGTCGCCATCTTGGCTCCTCCCTCAGATCTGTAGTATTAAATGCTCCTACAGCTAGTCTGGTACGTGGTAAGTAGAACTTTTTCGTGTTTATGCGCGCTGATGTGCTTTGAATGCTGCTTCCCCCCCCCTTCTTTCTTCTCTGTAGGTTAAATCGGAGTTCCAACTGAAGAATGGAGTGGACATAGACCGCACCGTGCTCCATGTAGGGAAAGATATAGACCAGCGCTGTGAGATGGTGCGTGGAATGCAGACCATCACTGGGAATGTGAAAAACTGTATGGTATGACTGTGCGTACGTGCCCTGATTGTACGGTATGAATGTGTATGTATTGCATATGCCTAGGTCGCTGGAGAGAACGTCTTTGTATGACTGAAATGCTTGTCTATCGATCAAGGGGTTGGGAAAATAAGCCCGAATATGGTAACTCCTCGTTTGAAGAAGCGACTCTCCCCCTCCCGGAAGCTAGTAAATTGGAGGGTGACTTACACCAGAAACTTGAAGGGTCATTTCGGTACGACGAACCCGACTCCAACTGGTAACCCAAATGTGCCACCAGTGAGTCGATTCGTGTGCTGACTAAATAAGAGAAGTTAAGAATACCCCAGGTCGGGGTTCATCCAAAACCCCCCCTCAGCCCAGAAGTTAGGGATACTGGCATGTTTTAGATTCACCACTTCATCTTCCATCCACTTAGAAAATAAGAGTTGTACCATTGAACGTCCGGCCGATACCGCTCCTCTGCCTCAGTCTGGATCACCGCCTACCCAGGGGTTGGAAGGCTCCACCGTGAGTATAAGCACGACTGGACTAATGTCCGACCGGAAAAAGAGGAGTGAGTTTTTTTTATTTTTTTAAATGAGACCTCCAATAAATTGCCCAGAAAGGGAGGGGAGTAAAGAGTCCGACCCCCCCCCCCCCAAAATGAATTACGGATGATACCGAAAATAGCCCTGTGTCTTCGTCTTAGGTTTCTGTGCTTGATGTATGTACCGTTACACCCTATTCGGTATTTGTGTGTACGTGAACGTTGAATTTATGTTTTCCCCCAGCTTGTGTTCCTGGACGTAAAACTGACTCGTGCTGCTCTATGTTGTGTGTACACCAAGTAGCCTATTATCGTGCACGTCTCTCTCTCTCTCTCTCTCTCGTTTTATGTTGTACGTGTACCTAATAGCCTACTTGGTGCGCACGTCTTTCTCTCTCTCTCTCTCTCTCGCTCTCTCTCTCTCTCTCTCTCTCTCTCTCTCTCTCTCTCTCTATTCCTCGCTGAAAGCTCCCTTGCCCTCTTTTGAATAGATGACGAAACAGTACGTCCTCAGTATATGTATAATTGGCGTAAACACGACGGTGTTCGAACAAATTGACAGAAGCAAAACGACCGTAGTTTACCACACTACTACCTCTCCTTTCTGTAAAATGTTGAAACTTAATTGGCTGAGAAAGAAAGGACAGGTAAGACGACTGATGTCTCCCAATCTGGCCCTTATCACGGGAACTATTTGTCAGTGGTTTTTGTTTTATGGCTCTAACGACTCCACCTCCATCGCTCAGAATCGCCCCGCCCATAGCACAGAAATAGAGCGTCTAAGCACCCCGTCCTTCCAGAATAGTCCCAGTTCTGTACTAGCCGCCCCTGGATATTTTAAGCAATACAGCTGATGACCTTGTTTTTAAAGATACATCGCCTAAAAACTGATAAAGTTTAACTATTGTCTCCAGCAAGAAAAATGTTTAGCTTGTGTTCCTCCCCGAAACAGATATTTGTGAGCCCATGACAGTAGCACCTCGCACTTTTTCATACACTTAGCAGTCCCTGGAGAAAAATATGGATAGACAGGGCTTGTGTTAGAAGAACGAGTCTCTACCGGGGAAGCCGGTTCGAATTTTGCTAGACCAGGAAGTTATTGGATGTCAGACTTCTTGTAACACTTATAAGGTACAGGAATGAACACATAGCAGACCTAATGATGGAAATTTGCAAGAACACTCATAAACCTGCATCACAGCAATGATTAAAGAGTTAATAGACTTCCACCATAGAGCGACCGATAAACGTTTCCCCGACCACTTGGGGTTGGGAGAGAGAGAATGAAGTGTGTAAATGTCTTCCCAACCAGTTCTCTAAGATTTTGTTTCTTGTACTCATTCAAAGATAACACGTGGTCATCGGAGAAGAGGGGTCGGACGTGACGCACAGCCTGGCTGCGGATCATGGAACATCTATGGCCTCGACCAAGGGGGAGCCACGGAGCAAAAAGAGGCGGGACGAGGCACCATTCTCAGCATGGAAAGCGATAAAAAGAAGGGCTATCCCGAAGCCCCCTGCTCACTGATCAGCTCATGCCTGAAGTCCCAGCCCGTCGAGCCCGATTGATGGGCTCAGTGCTAAAAGATTCTGCTCTCCTTGGTCCGCTTTTTGATCCGATCCCACTCCACCCCCTCTTCCCTCGGCCTCCCAAGGCACGTCCCTACTCCCCCCCCTCTCATTTCCATATGGGATTTTGAACTTGACTTGACGAAAAAGGAACGAAATGCGGGTACCCCGTCTCAAGGTACCTATGATAAGATCAGTTAAGGAACAGGACAAAACAGGACTGTGATCCGAGAGCAAAGAGTGGTCACACCCTGCAACGTGAAAACCTGGATTTGAGCTGGACCTTAGCTCCACCGCCGGTGCTCAACAGTGCCAACGAAAGAAGAGGAACAATGAGAGCTTACCAGTGATGGCTCGCGGTAATAGGACACTGGAAAGAAGAACTCCCTTGTGGACATTACCCCCCCCTTCTCTGACTGTAACTCATGTTGAGTTGAAATTCCTCTCCCAACCACCTTTGAATTGACTATCCTCCAATCAAGTTCCCAAGGTCTTTTTTCGGTCACTTCCAACTGCACACTAATAGTTAAGAAACATTAACTTAGTATAAATGACAATTGTATAGCATCAGCCGTACACATGACTATGCTGTTTAGTTTGATCCACACGAAGTCTAGGCCTTAAGTAATGTACGTAATATTCCTTGTTTTGTCAGATCACTCTTTACGGTATCAGGTTTGTGTTTAAGCGAGCTTCCCTCCACCTATCTCCGGGTCTGACATATGACGCAGCTGATGTAACTCTGTTTGCGCTACCTCCTCGCCTATCACATCAACTACATGTAATTATGTACAATTGTGTCAGATTATTCCTGTCTGTCCTGAGACTCTGTACTTTGAAACAGGAACGCATGAAAGCATTTACGATGTCGTGGCTAAGAATTTAACGAAGATGGATGTCAGCTAGACAAGCTGGCTAGATATGTTGAAAAGGGAGGACTGTTAAAATCTGGTTTGCGATGTCAACATAATCGGCGCCACCTTGTCCCCTCTCAGGCCCGTACGCTCACTTAAGCAGTAGCCATTTTGAAAGCACCATGGCCCCTCTGCCCCTCGCCGATCACCAGCACATTCCCTTGGCGCTGCAAACATCCCCCCGCGCGCCGGCCACCCCCGCTCTCTCATACATGGGCCATAAACCCTCTCCTTCTGCGCGACCCTGCCATGGAACCACATCCCGCGCCTGACCAACACCTCCTTTCATCCCATACATGGTCATACGTCCTTTTGATAACCCCCTTCCTCTGCGCACGATTGTCCGAACCGATCCAAGGCCATCACCTAGCCCTGCGGATGCAGTTTATTGCCCCCACTGTAAGGGAAACACCTCACATCAAAGGGATTACATTAGATCTAGGCCCCCACCCCCTGGGACCCAACCAGTCGCACACACCCCCGGGAATTGGCGGAATGTCCACCAGTGTGATAGGCTTCTCTTACTGTGGGTGGGGTGGGGACTTCCACTGTAGATATGTGTAGGAACAAGCTTGAAGTGGGGATTTCAAGGATGCCTTTCCGTACATCAAAGTCTTAACAAGAATGTGTCACGTGTAATAAAGCAATAAACCTGTGTATAAGAGGCCAGGCCTCAGAGATGTGGGTAGAGCACCTCGTGACGATACCTTGCTGTCTGATCTGATGTGTTCTCCTCCGGAGAGAATAAACCCTTGTTTCCTGCCTTCCAGTCTCCGGCGCCTGCCTCTTTTGTTGGTTGATTATTGAATGGTATAAGAGGCGATTACCGCCGGGCAATACTTGAAAGGTTATCGACTGAAGGTGCCGCTACCATTTAACAGTCTCGTCATGGGCACAGCGCAACCGTGCTCCATGACGAGACTATCTCGTCATGGGCACTGAAGAGGTTAACATAAAATTTACCGCATAATGGACGACCATGGAGGAAGAGCGAATGTTCAAGAGAGAGAAGACAAAACGAAAAACAACTACACCAAAAATTATTCCAAACATCCAGCAATAAAGGTAAGCACAAAACTTTATAACCAAATAAATAAAAAAACTTGTAAAATATTATAACATAATTTCCTTTCTACATAACAGATTCAACATCACTAACATTGCTGCTAGATAATTCAACACAAAGATTTACGTACAGAACAACAATAAAAATATAACACAAGGGGGCCGATTCCAATCCTGGAAAAAGGCCATACGAATCGTCGTAAGGAGCGTTTTCTCCATACGACTCATACCTGGTAAACTGTCCGTACAACCTAGGAAGTACGATTCGTACAGAAAGCCTATTTCCGTGCGAATCGTACAAAAGACCGTACGGGTAAAAAAAAACTACAATTCTGATCTGTACGTGACGTCCGTACGTAAGTAAGCAGCGTTTTACAGCCCAGCAAGTACGATTCGTCCCTACGTCACTCCGTACGGCTCTTTTTTTACGGGAGCCAAACACAGCCGTAAAAGCTGAGTCCCCAGGGGTACGAGTCGTACAGGCATACATCCCCGTGCGTTGTGTATGTACGGTGCGTACCCCCAGTGCATATGTACGGTGCGTACCCCCAGCGCGTATGTACAGTGCGTACCCCCAGCGCGTATGTACGGTGCGTACCCCCAGCACGTATGTACGCACCGTACCCCCAGCGCGTATGTACGCACCATAGCCCCAGCGCGTACGCGCTGAGGGTACGGTGCGTACATACGTGCTGGGGGTACGCACCGCTCCAGATGCATCGTACTCGGTGGGTTGGACTCTCCGATTCGGTTGGAAACCATTCCCAAACCCATTCGGTCGGGATGCTTTCCAAACCGCATCAGAATCGGGACCTTAAAGTTTGCTCCAAGCCTTTTTATCAATTATACACAATCCACGGCGAATATGATGATACTAACATACCCTTCATATACGTACTACTCCCTAATAAACAGAACACCACATACATAGAGCTCCTAACAATATTAAAACAATACACCAACAACTATTTTCCACAAAAAACCATCATTGATTTTGAACAATCAATGATTTAATCAAATTTAAAATTATACCCACACACTGCAATACAAGGTTGCTACTACCACGTTTATCAAAATATCTGGAGACACATGCAAAAATCTACTTTAAGTATAGATTACACCACCAATAGCAATTATTAGCCCTGGCCTATGTACCAACAACTGAAGTAGAAACTCAATACAATCTCTATTTCTTGAAAGCCCCTTCTATCAGGCAAATGAAAAAAAACTAACTTCCTTCCTAGACTACTTCGAAGATACTTGGGTAGGAAGGTTACATAGGTCAGGGCACAGTAGGCAACCCAAATTCCAAATACCTTGGTGGAGGGCATGTGACAGCACTCTAGCTCAAAAAGCAAAAACAATCAATGCAGTGGAATGATCGCACAATGTCTTCAAAGCCACAATTGGAAGAGGACAACCAACCCTACATAAACTTATAGAAGCTATCAAAAAAAGAACAAAGCTATCAAGAGCTCAGACTAGAGCAATTCCTAACATAAATCAGCCCTAAACTAAGTAAACAAGCTAAAACGATGTATGAATATCTACAACATAAAACTAGACTATTTGCAAACACCAAAGGTCTAGAATACTTAGACATGATAGCTAAATCTATACTATAAAATTAATAATTATAACTATGGGGGTGATTACGATGGTGGAGGGTTCGCCACAGCCAGCCGTGCGGTGGCGGGCCCTCCGCCATCGGACGATGATTCTCTGCCCGCCAAATTAGGATTGCCTGGCGACCGTCCGATAGCGCAAAATGGTGGGGGTGCCTAGCAGGCACCATCCGCCAGATTAAGATGATGGACACAGCCAGCCTTTCCGTGGCGGGTAAACCACCATTGAAAGTCTGGTGGAGAATGCATTCGGGGGGCCGTTGTGGGCACCCTTGGGTTGTGTGGTGGTGCACTCTGGGGGTTCCCATGGTACCTCCCTATATTTCACTGCACTAAGGTGCCGATTCTGATGTCGGACGGACTCAGGTCTGTCCGACATCGGTCAGGAGCCGTAACCGACCGACCTGCTGTCGTCGGTTAAGGCCCTGCTAGTACGATGCGACCGAACAGGGTTCGGTCGCACTCGTATACATCACAATGTAAGCATGCATTCGAGTGGAATGCATGCTTGCATCGTGGAAAGCAGGGGTGCAGTTCATCCCTGCACCCTGTGGGTGGTACCCCAAGGTGGCTGCCACCGGGTGCAGGGATCCATAGAGGGGCACTGTAGGTGCCCCCAGGCCGCCATACTGCAGCCTTGCACCCATGGGGGCCCTACTGGGGGCCCCCAAAGATAGTTTCCGACTGCATTTTCGTGCCGAAAAACCGGCACGAAAGGCATTGAAAAACTGCCATCGTACTCCCTTGGTCGCAAAGAGGCGGCTGGGGGAGTACTGAGGGATTTTCGGACGGCGGACGGGCTCTCCGAGCCTGTCGTCCGCAATCTGGAAATCCGTGTGGGATTCCTTTCCGACCGAGCCCATCAGAATGGCTCGGTCGGAAAGGAATCTGGCCGACACGATCTGATTCGCTCGGAAGGGCCCCGACCGTTGGTCAGAGCCCTTCCGACCGAAATCGGAATCGACCCCAATGTGTCAGGCACCATGTAGTGCCTGCCACGTAGTGTAGTGAAAAGCACAACATCCATGTTTAGCATTGTGGCGGGTGGCAGCAGCACCCGCCACAATGTTAACCATGCACGATGCAACCGCCACATTGGCGGTTGCATCGTAATCTGTTGTGCGGGACCGCCACGTTGCAGGTACCCAGGCACCGCTACTGTCCGCCCGCCATCGTAATGACCCCATATATCATGTAAAATATAAAAAATAACACAAATATATAAGACATATAATTATTAAATTGTAAAAATACAAATAAATCAACGTAACAAAAAACATTTCCCACCCATAATAATTAAAAATAACTTTCAGTTATGTAGCAGTAGATGACCTGGGAAATCCAATAAATCCATAAAAGATAACTCAAGAAACAAATCCATTTGACATACAACTATAGAAAAAAGGCTCCACGACGCAATCCTCTCAATAACAAAACTCTCAAAAACTTGAAAAATAGCTTTAAAAAATGCTCCAATAAACCCAAAAACTAAAAGGAAATGTAAAAATTCTTGTTTTCAATAATCAAAATACATTTCCTTTTTTGTAAAAAAACAAAAAAGAAGGGTCGAGACACCATCCGTTCACGATCGGGAAAACCTGTAAAAAATAAATAAAACAAAACCCACCCACAATACAACGTACAAACCCACAAACATTAACATTAAGGTGCTGATTTTGATAACCGACCTGCTGTCGTCGGTTACGGCCCTGCAAGTACGATGCGACCGAACCCTGTTCAGTCGCACTCGTCTGGTTCACAATGGGAGCATGCATCCTGAGCAGAATGCATGCTTGCATTGTGAAAAGCAGGGGTGCAGTTCATCCCTGCACACTGTGGCCGGCACCCCAAGGTGCCCGCCACCTGGTGCATGGATCAACAGATGGGCCTCGCACCCATGGGGCCCTACTGGGGGCCCCCAAAGACAGCTTCCGAATGCACTTTCGTGCCAGAAAGACTGGCCCGAAAAGGCAGTGAAAAACTGCCATCGTACTCCCTCGGTCGTGAAGAGGCGGCCGGGGGAGTACTGAAGGATTTCCGGACAGTGGACGGGCTCTCTGAGCCCGTCGGAAGCCATCCGGACATCCGAGTTGGATTCCTTTCCGACCGAGCCCATCGGAATGGCTCGGTGGAAAGGAATCCGGCCGACACGTTCCGATTCGGTCGGAAGTGCTCCGACCGTCGTTCGGAGCCCTTCCGGCCGAAATCGGAATCGGCCCATAAGAATAAACACAAAATAACACAATTAAAAAACACATAACTAACACTGAAAAACACTCTACTCTAATCCGACACTACGACAAACACATAAACCACTAAACTACCAAAACAACACCCAACTACACCAATGCCGAACAAACTCGGTTCTCACAAACTTAACTACACTACTACTACCTCGCTCCTACCCTAAAACTACCTTAAAAGTTAATTAAACCAAACTTACCTTAAGCGACGAAACGGAGCTCCCAACCGCGAGGTTCTGTCTTCCAAAATGACCTAAAAATGAAACAAATAGAAAAGTGAGAAAAACAGAAAAAAATGGCCACGTAATAAAAATGAAAAAAATACTTACTCCTCATAGAAAACAACGGAGAAATAATATTAAAATACAAAAAATAAATCTATATTTTTATATATTGTATTTTTTTACCCAAGTGATCTAAAAATATGCAACAAATTGTAAAATATGTATTAAATATTATATTATCAAAAAACGAAAAATACAATATTTAATATATATGGAAATTTATGTTTAATTCATATGCTGTAAATTTACCAACAATATTAAAATGTATAATGAAAAAAATATATGTAAAAATATATATTTGAAAATTATTCAGTATATTAAATTGTATTTATATAAAAATAATATTCAATATACGAAATAATAATAATAATAATAATAATAATAATAATAATAATATGTAAGATACATTTTATATAATTATATTAAAAAATAAAATTATGTAAAAAATATTAAAAACTTGTTTAAAAAAAGGAATACAAATGTTTACTTTTTGTCATAAAAAATAAACAATGAAAGTCAAATTGTTTAAAATAAATGAACTATTGATATATTTACTTTACCAATACATGACTATACTAAAAGTGCAAGTTTTCAATTATGGTTAAAAAATATATGTATATTAAAAATATTGTTAATTTTCTAATCCTACATTAAAAATGTATGCTAAAAAACACTGTTAATTTTACAAATCTGCATGATAAATGTATAATAAAAAATATTGTTAATTTTCCATCTCTACATAAAAAATGTATGTTAAAAATATTTTGTACTTTGTAATCAATTTTGAATAACATCAAAATACCTGGATAATGTTTTTAATATTGTGAAAAAATGTATAACAAATGCAAATGAGAACAAATGAACCGTAAAATAACAAAACAAGTGTAACCAATAAAAATGTTTACAAAAATAACTAACATACATCTCCTTTCTTATTTAAATGTAAATACAAAATAAAAAAATTAAAAATAACTGATAACAATAAAAATTTACTATGCCTAACTCCAAAACCAACAAAACAAATGGAAAATGCTGGATAAAAAAGTAAATTAAATTACTTTTCCTACTCCAAAACTAACTAAACTCAGGGAAAGTGCTGGACAATAAACCTAATTAAGGGGGTCATTATGATGTTGTGTGGATCGCAAATGCCCGGCCGGCGTTGGCGATCCGCACGCCATCACAACACAATTTACCCCCGCCATATTACTATGGTGGCGGGTACCCAAGCGGACGGAAAGTCCGTCCGCCGCTTTTCCGCTGGTCGGATTGCCGGCAGGGCGAAAAAGGCCCACAATATGGTGGTGGTGCTTTGCAGGCACCGCCATCCATATTAGAATGCTTGCAGTGGGTATGCCTTTCCATGGTGGAGACTCCGCCATGGAAAGGCATACGGTAAATGACTTTGGGGGCCCGTTGCGGGCCACCGTGGGAGTGGGGGGGGGTGGCTGCACTTGAGGGGTACCATTGGCATGCACAAGGTGGCAAACACCGTGCTGTGCCTGTCACGTTGTGCCTGTCGATGCACTGCATGCAAATTCAACATTGCGGCGGGTGCTGCTTACAGCACCGCCTGCCACAATGTTGAAGATGTGAGCTTTGCATCCTAATTGGCCTAGCGGGACCTCCGCACCTCTGGCGGTCAGTCCTGGTTTCCGTTACGGTGGGGGGCGGACAATCTTAATGGGGCCCTAAATTACTATTTCAACTCCAAAACCAACAAAACTCAGGGAAAAAGCTGGATAATAGACCTAATTAAGGGGGTCATTATGATGGCGGAAGGCCTGCCACTGCTAGCAGTGCGGTGGTAGGCCTTCCGCAATCGGAAAGCAATTTCCCCCAGCCACATTACAATGGCGGGGGGAATCGCTTTGCGACTGCGGCGGTTGCAAAGACCGCCTGCCACGCTTCCGCCGCAGGTTATTGTTACGATTGCCTGGTGGAGCGGTCAGCATGAGTTAAATGGTGGGGGTGCCTAGCAGGCACCATCCGCCATATTACGAGGCTAGCCGCAGCCAGCCTTTCTGTGGCGGGTAAAGCGCCATTGAAAGGCTGGGGGCGATTAGTTTTGGTGGCCCATTGCGGGCCCCCCTTGTGCTGGGGGGAGGTGGTTGTGCACTGCCCCCCTGCATTTTCCTGCACTGAGTGACAGGCACCGCGTGGTGCCTGCCACGTAGTGGAGGGAAAGGCACTACATGCATTTTTACTATTGTGGTGGGTGCTGCAGCCAGCAGCACCCACCACAATGGTGAATATGCAAGCTGCGACTACCACAGTATTTGGCATGCAGGCCCCCGCGTTGTAGGCGGGGGGTCCCAGGCACCGCTATGGTTGCGGATAGACTCGAGTCCGCCTGCCATCATAACGACCACCTAAATTACTATTCCAACTCTAAAACCAACAAAACTCAGGGAAAGTGCTGGATAATAAACCTAATTAAATTACTATTCCAACTCCAATATAAAATAAACTCAGGGAAAGTGCTGGATAATAAACCTAATTAAATTACTATTCCAACTCCAATAAAAAACTAAACTCAGGGAAAGTGGTGGATAATGAACCTAATTAAATTACTATTCCAACTCCAAGACAAAATAAATAAGGTAAAGTGCTACATAATAAAGCATAATAAATTACTATTCCAACTCCAAAATCAACTAAACTCAGGGAAAGTGCTGGACAATAAGCATAATTAAATTGCTATTCCAACTCCAAAACAAAATAAACTCAGAGAAAGTGCTGAATAATAAATCATAATAAATTACTATTCTAACTCCAAAACTAAAAAACCTCAAAGAAAGTGCTGGAAAATAAAAAGTAATAAATAACTATTACAACTCTAAATTTATAACCAATAAAATAATTTTGTCATCAAATTTAGCTTTCTGATACACTTTGAAATTAAAAAAGTAATAATATTTTTCTACAAATTAATTTTTTTGAAAATACATTAGGAAAAAATAGAAAAATGTTCTCAAACATAAATATATCTTCAATATATTTACAAAAATTTCAAATTAAAATTTTCAAATTGATTTTTTTTAATTTTGAAATTTCTCCTTTTAATAAAAAATATTTTAAACAGCCTTAACAATCTACTCCCTACCCTTATCCCCTATAAAATCAACATCACACTACTAAGGTGCCGATTCCGATCGGGTAAAAAAAATTCCAGTACGACTGGTATCCGTATTTTTTTACGTACGAGTCGTATAAGTCCCGTACAAACGGCGAAGTACGATTCGTACCATAAAAATACATACAAATTGCCTCGGGAAAAGTCTACGAGACGTCCCCGGACAGATTTACGTACGAGTCGTAAAACTGAAGTCCGAGCGCACAAATCCGATCCGTACCGGCGTCCCGAATACACAAGCGTATGGAAAACGTCCCGTACGGAGCGAACTTTGTACGACCACTACCCCGGGTACACTTGGGCCCGGGGTACGAGTCGTACGGACCCCCCACCACACCCGCGCATGTACGCGCCGTACCCCAGCACCCGCGTATGTAAGCTCCATACCCCCACCACAGCACCCGCGTATGTACACGCCGTATCCCCCCACCCCAGCACCCGCGCATGTACGTGCCGTACCCCCACCCCAGCACCCACGCATGTACGCGCTGTACCCCAGCACCCGCGTATGTCTGCACCGTACCCCCCCACCCCAGCACCCGCGTATGTACGCGCCGTACCCCAGCACACGAGTATGTCATCGCCGTACCCCCCCACCATAGCACCCACGCATGTACACGCCGTACCCCAGCACGCGCGTATGTAAGCGCCGTACCCCCACCACAGCACCCGTGTATGTACGCCCTGTACCCCCCACCCCAACTGAAGGACTGGGTTATTCTAAGACCCAGCGGTGCCAGGGGACAACACCTGAAACCTTCGTGGGTTACCTGTTCTGGCGTACAAAACACAGAGACACGGGACACTTCCAGCGACGTCAGAGATCAGCGTTTATTTACTGCAGGGATACAGAAATCACAAGAAGTACACAACGTGTAGGTTCTCGGAGACTGCTTCAATTTGCAAAAGTGGATCGCTCCTTTTATACACGTTTTTGCCATTGCACAGTATGGCGAACAAAGGTTACAACTCAGTTCCCACAATAAACTTCAAAAGAGTCGTGTTCATGTTTCAGGAGGCCGGAACATAATTACAGCAGCATTGCCGGTTCCCAACTGTAAAAACATATCTACCCCGCAATAAAACACATTCCATTCTGACCATAAACACATTAGGAGAGGGGACAAAAACAGATGCAAAGAAAGGACAAGGATGCACAACAGGTTAGAAAAGAGTGTCGGGAGTAATAAAGGAAACTTGATGACAGGATCAAAGACCTCGTGTCCAATGCATGCATGACTGAAACAATAGGCTAGCACGGCAAGATGAGTCTCGAGCGGGGCCATCTGCCTTCGCCGTGTCATTTCCCTTATCGTAAAAGTCACCCTCAAAGAAACACGTGTCCCTCGTGTAAGCTTGGGAGTCCCAGGGTCACGAAGCGGGCAACGTCCGTTCGCTGGCTACTTGAGGGCAAGAAACAAAATGTATGCCGTATCTAAAATGGAACCCGAGGGTTCGGATGAACAAACCCAAAAATGAGACGAACCATACGTGGTTGCGTGACGAAACTGCGTACACCCACTATACTCGTTATTTGCGGTTCGTAGACACCAAACTCATCCATATTCGTCACCACTCAAAAAGTGTCGTTCCGTCTCACACGGAACCTCAGACGCTCCTTTTGCCCTCATGTAGGCAAGCACTAGTCAAGATCGGAATCGATTTCAATATTCATCAGATCGTTCACCTGCTGCTGGAACATCATTCTATTCATCAATGTCTCCTTGGTAACAGATGGCCGTCTTATACACGTTGTAGCACAAAGGCCACATAAGGCAGGACCACACTGTACACAAAGACAACACGTGAATAGAAACGTTACAACAACCCCTACGATCATCAGAATTTTCCAACCCCAAGTGGATATCAAGCCCCAAAACCATCCTAGAAGTGTCCAATTACCTTCGTCCACGTGTATGGACTCGGAAATCTTGTGCAACTTTGAGATGGCTTGGTAGACAGTTGGAGCATTGTCAGGAATGAAAATGCAACAGCTCGAATGGATAACTTTAAACACACACCCTCTATCTGCAAGAACAACGTCTAGAACCATACGGTTCTGCAACGTCATGAGTCTATCCGCCTGAAGTTCAGCTGTTAAGTTACCAAGGGCACTCGCGGTAATATTAGCAGTTGACTCAACTACACGGGTCAACTGTCTTAGGTTCCTACTATTAACCATAGGTCCCCAAAACGGCAAGAAACCCTTAAAGAAATCTCCTGCTTCTTGACCGGCAGTATCCTCTTTGCTAATAACGCCTCTCACAACTCTAGTCTTGTGATAGTCTGAGGCAACTGTGAAAGTCGGTGGTAAAAGATTCGCAATATAGCAGGTACCCGAAAAATCACGGGGTAACCATGTATATGCGCGTTCATAACATACGAAATAAGTGCCCTTAGCAGTCAGGAAAACAGGGGAAGAGAGCATCGGTAGGGCATACGTGTCAGTACAAGCACTGTTCCCAAGTTGTGCTCTCGGATTTCAACCCAAACCTTTCAAGCAGAAATTACCGAGGTGTGGTACAATCCATATTGGGGACGAGCTATTAAGCTGTCTATCACCCACTGAAACACTGTACTCAGCCTCACTCAGATCCTTATAGGCTTGCACCTCTTCATCTGGGATAAGCGATGCATCAAAAACATCTCTCTCTAAATCCGCTATCGCTATCGCCAAAGGCTTGTGGTACGGACCGGGACCAAAATTGACAGAGCGTGGCTCTCGACTGGGGTAGGAATCTAGTGCACTACGAAACATAGTTTGGAATGCTCGAGCGGAACCCTGGGAGCTGTAAGGAAGGACCAAATACGGAATACCCCTATCCATGGTGTGTGGCATTAACCCACACACCCAACAGTTGGTAGTATTCATCACCAACTGATGCTGATGTAGGAGTTGAGCGAAGGAGTTATTCATAAATTCCGCACGTCTAACCTGTTCGTGTTGAGGCAAAGGATGAAAAGAATGTGGGGAAACAGTGGTGATGGAGCTTAGTGGTAGGTGAAACAGAAGGTAATAACAACTGTATTCCAAAATACACTCCGCCCACCAATAGCATAGACACAGTCAGAAACAGTAGGAATACCTGAAACAGAAAACATTTTGTTCGTACAACCCTATATAACTCTGATCTCTGCGCCGACATCCTTTCTACTTCCAACAGCTTAGAGAATGCCATCCTCTACAAACCGTCCGTGACGTACTTGACGCACTTCGTTCTGAGTAGCGATTATCAATCCCCAGGAGTTCCCAGGAATCGACAAAAGTAACCGACCTAGCGTCAGAAACCTGCTAAACAGAAAGGAGTACCCGCACGGCCCTACGGTAACCCGGATGGTAGGGTTTCCTCAAAACGTTCAGTTTTAATACAAATCTCTTTAGCAGTGAAAAACACATAAAAACTCAAAAAGAAAGGATGTAATTGTCCATAATGTTCATAGCACCGAAAAAGGAAAAAAAAAAAAAAAAATATACGACTTAATTTTTATTAGTCCTTGAACGAAGAAAGTATCGACTTCTTCCAGGTCGAGTTTGCTCTACAAACAATTGTTCAGCTGGCGCAACAGTGTTCGATGAAGTGGACGACGAGTCAGATCTTGGGTTCTCTGCTACTGATGACTCCACAAGTGGGTTTGGCAGCGACAAATCATCCCCTACAGGTTGAGCGTCACTAAACGGCACAAAGTTTAAAGGAGTCTCAGTTTCCGTTGCCGCAATCCCAGTTCTCACCCAACCGTCTGTTGGTGAGGGGATCGGTACCTTTTTCGTGTGGCCGGCGTGAACCCAGTTCTTCCGGCCCTCCAATCGAACCGCAGTCCTCGTTGTCAACAAGACTTGAAAGGGTCCTACGAATCTTGGCTCCAAGTTACGTTTCCGACCAAAATTTCGGGTAACAACCCAATCGCCTGGCCGGAGCTGATGTCCAGGACCCTCTGTCTGCGCCGGTAGAGCTTCAAAGACCTGTTGATGGATCAACCGTAGTTTAGTGGTCAAATCATGAAGATAATCAATTAGCATTGGATACTCAAGACTATCAAAGGCCTTAGGTCTCGGGACTCCCCAAATGTTCGCAGGGCGGCCGAACACAATCTCATATGGGCTAAGCCCTACTCGAGAGTGTACAGTCGCCCTGGTTGATAGGAGAGCCAGAGGCAAGGCATCAGGCCATGATAGACCAGTGGTAGCTTGTATTTTTGCAAGTTTCAGTTTCAGGGTACCATTGTACCCTTCAACCAAACCCGCTGCCTGAGGATGATTAGCGCTATGGAATTTTTGACGGATTCCAAGGCCCTTACACACACTCTGCATCACACTTCCCACAAACTCACTTCCATTATCCGACCACACGATCCGTGGCATTCCATACCTAGGAAAGTATTCCTTCAGCAGGATTTTCGCTGTGGACAGGGCAGTATTATCCTTAAGAAGATAGGCCTCAATCCATCTAGAGAACGCACAAACCACAACCAAAACATACTTCAGGTTATTGCATCTCTCCATATGGATAAAGTCCAGTTGGATAACCTCAAAGGGACAAACAGGGGGAGCAAAATGACCAGGTGGAGTGGGGGTGCCCTTGCCAGGATTGTGCATCAAACACACCATGCAATTCTTAACCACTCTCTCAGCACACTTAGTAATACCCTCATTCTTCCATACAGGGGACAAGAACTTACATATCCCTTTTGCACTAATATGTGACAACCCATGAGCCATTGTCACGACAGCTAATACGTACGCATCTGGTAACATCCACCTCTGACGTTCCGTCAAGTCAACCCAACATCCATGCATATCCAACCTTCCCGTACTTTCTTTCCACTTGATCTTTTCAGCTTCAGTTGCCTCGTTCTGAATTGCTTTCACACTCTCAACAGTGTCTTCACACATACCAGTTTCCGTCGGCCATCTCACTGAACCTGTCACGTACATTCGAGTTGTAAGATTCTTAGCCGTTTCCTTAGCAATCTCATCCGCAAATGCATTACCACGACCAACATCATCCGTCACTTTCCGATGTGCACTACATTTAACAATCGCCACTTGTTTAGGCAATGTAAGTGCATCCAAAAGATCATTCACGAGCTGCCCGTGTTGGATCTTCGTCCCATGCGATGTCATAAATCCTCTTTCTCTCCAAAGTCTTCCAAAACTGTGCGCAACGCCGAATGCGTACTGACTGTCGGTAAACACATTCACTCGCTTTCCCTTAGACAAGACACATGCCCTTGTCAATGCAATCAACTCTGCCGCTTGTGCTGAATTCTGATTCAATCTCGCAGTTTCCACAACCGTGCTCAACGTCACTACAGCATACGCAGTCGTCACATCGCCATTCGGCAATTTAAAGCAAGAACCATCAACATACAAAGTACCATCGGGATCTGCCAAAGGAGTGTTTTTCAGGTCCACACGACCCTTTGTTTCTTCCTCAGTTCGTAAATAACAATCATGTGGTGGCACATCATCTGATTCCATATTACTCGGCAACAATGTCGCCGGATTCAGTACATTACAACGCTTGATCTGTATATGACTTGCCAAAAGGGTCAGCTCGTACCCAGACAACCTTGCACTCGTCAGATGTTGAGTTTTTGTACGATTCAGGAGAGTATCAACTGCATGCGGAACCATCACTATGAGCATATTATCCATGACCAAACCTGCGGATTGTCGAATAGACGCCGCAGCTGCCGCCGTCGCCCTCAAGCAACTCGGCAACACTCTAGCTACTGGGTCTAAGGTCGAGGAAAAATATGCACATGGGCGCTGCTTGCCACCAAATTGTTGCGTTAAAACACTCAACGCACAGCCTTCCCTCTCATGGACGTATAGTATAAATGGCTTGCTGTAATCAGGAGTACCTAACACAGGAGCCGAACACAACGCATCACGAAGTTCAGAAAAACTTTTCTGACATTCCTCCGTCCATGGCAAAGGAGTCGAAACATCCTTGCACGTAAGAGCTATCAATGGCTTCGCTAACAGTGAAAAATTTGGAATCCACTGTCTACAGTATGACGTGATACCTAAAAAGGCACGCACGTCTCTCTGAGTCGTCGGCACAGTCATTCGAGCAATTGCTGCGATTCTTTCAGGGGTCAACCTTCTTCCCGCCTTTGACAATAAGTGACCTAGGTAGGTAACTTCTTGACAACAATATTGCAATTTAGAAGGTGACACCTTGTGGTGTAAGTCGCATAGATGCTGCAACAGTGACACAGTAGCAGTCTTGCAAATTTGTTCAGTGTCTGCAGCTACCAACAGATCGTCAACGTACTGAATCAAGGCCGCACCAGCTGGCAGCACGAATGCATCAAGTTGGCTCTTGAGAGCTTGGCTGTAGATCGATGGGCTCTCACAGTAGCCTTGAGGTGCACGCTTGAACCGGAAGCTACGACCACCTAATGAAAAACCAAACAAATCTCGACTTTCCTCAGCAATCGGAATGCTAAAGAACGCATTCTTCAGATCAATTACCGAGAACCATGATGCAGAGGCTGGAATCAGAGTCAGTAAAGCTGTAATGTCGGGCACCACAGGAAACTGCGGGACAACAATTTTATTTACCTCCCGTAAGTCAATAACTAGACGGTACACGGGGGGCTTGGAGGGATCAGTTCGCTTCAGAATAGGCAACACAGGACTATTACACACGTTACCTCGTGTCTCCTCAATAACATCTTTATCGATCAAATCATAGATGATCGCTAATAGTGCCCGTTCACCATCAAGGGAGATACGATACTGGGGTATGCGCGGTAATCGCGCATCAACTTTCAATTGAACAACATAAGGTGGTATATCCAGCAGGCCCACATCATTGGGACCTGTCGCCCACAAAGAAGCCGGAAGAGAACTCAATTCCGGTGGGAGCTTGCCGATCGATAGATACATAGGGGAAATCACTCTCTGACCCAATGTAAGCTCCACTCCCGTAGGAGAGCAGTACAAAGTCGCATGTAACCTTTTCAACAAATCCAAGCCCAAGAGATTCTCACCACAACCAGTAGTCAAAATCAAAGGAGCTTCTAACTCATGAGACCCAATCGTAAGGGGCAAGGGGCTAGAAACTGGATTGCTAACGGGGGCGCCAGAGAATCCAACGGAAACATTCGTTAAGCCAGACAAAGGCGCGCCAGGGAGTTTCGAATGCATGATGGAACTTTTTGCTGCACCAGTGTCCAACAGAAAAGGCTCAACGACGCCCAATGTGGCAACTGCGACATAAGGCCCTCTCTGATCTACCGGAACTGATACTTCTCCCTTCCTTTGTCTATGGCTGTCCTAGTAGATACCGTCCGTATCGACATCACGCTCAACATAATAGTCGTCCACATGATACTGTGCAGATCTACCAGACGAGAGATCGCGTCGATCGAAACAATTCTGCGAGTCTGAGGAAGTGGCAAGACGCTCGGCCTGATTCTGAGTAACACCGCGACCTCTACCACGTGAAGCTTGTTGAGGACCACTACGACCTCCTCGAGCCGACACACCATTGTTCCTATCACGTAGAACTGGGCAATTAAACTTCAAATGGCCCTCCCCTCGACAATATGCACATTGATTATACTCCAACACAAAGCGAGGTGCGGGAGAGTCATTGCGCACCTGCGATCTGGAAAACTGCGATTGTGAGCGATTTGGCTGTTGCGAGTCATTGAAATTTGAGCGCGGAGGATACGCTTGCTGCAATAAGACCTTAGTTTTAAGGTCCTTCGTTTTCTTATCTGCACGTTCGCTTTCTTCCTTTTCTCTGTTTTCGTAATATTGGGCCGTAGCCAATATTTGAGCAGTGGTAGAAACAGCCCACGAGCTCTCAGAATTCTTCAACTTGTTGCTGAGTTCGGGCAACAAGTTCGATACAAATTTATCAACGAACAACCGCTGACCACCCTCCGAACTCATGTCCTGACCACTATGATCAACAAATGCTTCCTCAAATCTCGTAAAGAAATCGGAGACACTCTCATCCCTCTTTTGCTTACACGCGGACAATTTGTCCCAATTGACGCGCATCGCTGGCATAAGCGTTTTCATAAGAGTAATTATCCTCTGGGGCAAATCCACAATAAGCTGTTCAGGTTTAGCCCCACCAACTTGCTGGGCGTCTGCCGCCGTAAGGGCAGCCCAGTCACCGCCTAACTCAGCCGCGTGATTCTCGTGACGAATTTTCGCCCAAATCGGCTGAGGCACTACATTGCCAAACAACATATCGATATCAGCAAGATTCATAACAGTAGCATCCACTAGTTGGGACAACTCCTTATAATAACCTGCAGGATTTTTACGGGGATCGGGCAAAGTGTGCTTCACCTGCAAAACTTCCGATCGCTTCCAAGGGAGGTGTATCCACACTCTCTGAAAACGTCCTGGGACAGCAGGATTAGCATTAGGATCACCTGGCATCCACACTGGGGGAACTTCCCGCATAGGATATTGACCAGGTTTTGCCATCCACTCTTCGGTCTCATCTTTAAACCACGCTCGAGGTTGCACTGTACATCGAAAGGATAACAGGCGTTCTAGAGCAGCTCGAACCTTATCACCTACAATCACACCAGTTGTAAATTGATGCTGGAGCTCAGAAACCTCAGACGGTACATTATCGACCACATCATGATCCCACTCTTCCCTCAACGATTTACACATTTCCTCAAACACGAATCGTTGCGTGGGCGCATTAAACTGGGAAAATGTTTCAAACACTATATGCGAAGTGTACTTAACAGGATTACGAATCCATTTACGTGCCATTTTTACCAACGATTCACGTTCCCTACCATCAGGAAGCTGGCTGCGCCTCTCAGTAACATCAGAAAGAGTCGATCCAAGTATTGGCCTGTTGGAAGGCGGACCCCGAGGAGTCGGTGAGACCACCAAGGGGGGCCCTCTCACTGCACGAAGTAGCCGAGCGCTGCCGAGAAGTCTCCTGAGAGATCCTTCTCCTATCACGTACTAGCACAGTAACACCACCACACCGGACTCAAGGAGATTGTCTCAAGACAAGCAATTCTTTATCAGCAATAAAAAGGTGACGAGGTCAATATTTACACGAAGGGATCGAGGGATCCACCAAAAGTCTCAGTGTCTCTTTGGAAGGGTAGGGGTAGCGGGACAGTCTTTGGCAGGAGTGCGGTACGAGGGTACCTGGGGCCCAGTTCTTATCCTCAAGCTGGAGGACCTCCGGATCTCGGATGGGTCGAGCCGCGACGGCGTCAGCAGGGCTCTGGCGTACAGTTCGTGGAGAGCCGCGATTCAATCAGCAGGGCTCTCAAGATGGTTTCTGCTCCGCTCGAGCCGCGACGTCGTCAGCAGGGCTCCGAGGAAGGTTTCAGCGAGGTTGGGCCGCGACAGCGTCAGCAGGGCTCCGATGTTCCAGGTGGTTCAGAAAGGGTTCACAAGAAGGAGCCGCGACGCAGTCAGCAGGGCTCGTGATGGTTCCGGCAAGAGTTCTTCTCCGTAGGGTCAGCCGCGATTCAATCAGCAGGGCTCTCGACTCCGGGATACAACTGCCGAGCTGTGGTGGGGTCGCCCCAGATATAGGTCTGGAGCCCTTTGATGTCCGGACCCAGGCGCCCGGGGGGGGGCGGAGAGGCTGGGTGGAGCGGGGTCGCGCCGGCTGGTGCACGGTGTGACGTGGATGCCAACAAGATGGCGGAGCCACGAGGGGTATGCGACCACGTGCAGCTCCGGGTGAAGGGTCTTGGTGCAGTTCAGACGGGTGGCCCGTGACGGCCGGGGCGGGGAACGGGCACAATCCAGGGGGTTAAGGACCACGCCCCGAGGCCGGGTCCAACAGGCGTCCCCCCCAGCCGAAGGCATGGAGAGTCACCCATCTCCTTGGGGATTCTCCTCGTCAAGGCGGAAGAAGCGGGACAGGCCGTCGGCGTTGGCGTGGTCATTGCCGGGCCGGTGTTCGACGTCAAAGTCCATCCCTTGTAGCGAGATGGACCATCGCAGCAGCTTGGGGTTCTCGCCCCGCATTCGCATTAACCCTTGCAAGGGCCGGTGGTCGGTCTGGACCCGGAAGTGGGCGCCAAAGAGGTAGGGCCGGAGCTTCTTGAGGGCCCACACCACAGCGAAGGCCTCGCGCTCAATAGTGCTCCAGCGTTGCTCTCGGGGCAGTAGTCGTCGGCTGATGAAGGCCACTGGTCGGTCGAGCCCCTTTTCGTCGGCTTGGGATAGGACGGCCCCGATCCCATACTCGGAGGCATCCGTCTGTACCACGAACTCCTTCTGGTAGTCCGGGGCCTGCAGCACCGGAGCAGTACACATGGCTGTTTTTAGGGTATCGAAGGCTGTTTGGCAGCGGGGTGTCCAGTGTACCTTCTTGGGCTGCTTTTTGGACGTTAACTCTGTGAGGGGGCCAGCAATGCTCCCATAGTCCCGGATAAACCGCCGGTAGTATCCGGTGAGGCCCAGGAAGGCCCGAACAGCGGTCTGGGTAGTGGGGGGTTCCCAGGTCTGGATGGCATCTATCTTCGCTTGGAGGGGGGCCACCTGCCCGCTCCCCACTTGATGGCCCAGGTAGGTCACGGATCCGTGGCCGATTTGACATTTGCTGGCCTTGATTGTGAGCCCGGCCTGCTGGAGGGCGGCCAGGACGGCCTTCAGGTGGAGGAGGTGCTCGGCCCAGTGGTTGCTGTATACGGCAATGTCATCTAAGTAGGCCGCGCTGAAGGCCTCAAGCCCGGCCAAAACCTTGTTCACCAGTCTTTGGAAGGTGGCCGGGGCGTTCTTCATTCCGAAGGGCATCACCCGAAAGTGGTAATGCCCATCCGGAGTCGAAAAGGCGGATCTTTCTTGGGCGCCGGGGGTGAGCTGGATTTGCCAGTACCCGGCGGTGAGGTCCAGCGTGCTCAAGTAGCGGGCGGCCCCTAGGCGGTCGATGAGTTCGTCGGCCCGGGGTATCGGGTGTGCATCTGTCTTGGTTACGGCATTCAGGGCTCGGTAGTCCACGCAGAATCGCAACTCCGGGGGGTGACCGGGAGCTGCGGCCTTGGGCACCAGGACGACAGGGCTGGCCCACGGGCTGTCGGAAGGCTCGATGACCCCCAGGGCCAGCATCTTCGTTACTTCGGCCTGGATGCAGGCCCGCACTCGGTCAGGCACCCGGTAGGCTCTGTGTCGTATGGGGGGGCTCTCCCCGGTGTCGACATCGTGGACGCACCAGTGGGTCACCCCCGGGGTGAGAGAGAAGAGGGCTGCGTAGTCCCGCAGTAATTGTTGGCAGTCGTTGCGCTGTTCCGGGGTCAGGGACGAGGCGAGTTGGACCCCTTCGATTGATCCATCGTGAATGTCGGATTGCAAGAGGTCGGGCAAGGGCTCGGAGTCGTCCTCGCCCCCCTCGTCGGTCGCCAGCAGCAGGCTCAGTTCGGTCCGGGCAAAGTGGGGTTTTAGCCTGTTAGCATGTAGGACCCGGAGGGGGTTCCGGGAGGACTCCAGATCGACCAGGTAGGTGACGGGACTTTTCTTCTCCACCACCTTGAAGGGCCCGGTCCACTTGTCCTGGAGGGCGCCGGGTTCGACCGGGGCCATGACCCATACTTTCTGACCTGGCTCGAATTCTACAGTAGAGGTGTTGCGATCGTACCACCGCTTCATGTCCTCCTGGCTGGCCTCGAGGTTGGCTTCGGCCATGGCTCGGAACTTGCGGGTCTGGTTTCGGAGGGTCAGGAGGTATCGGTAGACGTCAGGAGGGGCGCCTCGGGGCTTCATCTCCCAGCCCTCCTTGACCAGGCTGAGCGGTCCGCGGACCGGGTGTCCATACAATAGTTCAAACGGGCTGAACCCCAGGGACTTCTGCGGGACCTCCCGATAGGCAAACAGGAGGCAGGGCAGCAGGACATCCCATTTCCGCCTGAGGGGTTCTTCCAGGCCCTGGATCATCCCTTTTAATGTTCGGTTGAACCGCTCAACCAGTCCGTTCCCCTGAGGGTGATAGGGGGTCGTGAACTTGTATGTGACCCCGCACTGTTGCCACAGGGACCGCATGTACCTGGAGATGAAGTTCGTGCCGCGGTCGCTCACCACTTCGCTGGGGAATCCCACTCGGGAGAAGATCCCCATCAGGGCCCGGCCTACCACAGGGGCCGTTATAGTTCTTAGCGGGACCGCCTCCGGGTACCTGGTGGCGTGGTCCACGAGGACCAGGATGAAGCGGTGGCCCAGGGCGGTTTGGGGGTCCAGGGGTCCCACAATATCGATTCCTACCCGTTCGAACGGGGTGCTGACAGCGGGAAAGGGCTGGAGGGGGGCCTTGACCCGACCCCCCGTCTTTCCGCTGGCTTGGCAGGTCTGGCAGGACCGGCAGTGGTTGTCCACATCTCTCCGCATCCGGGGCCAGTAGAAGTGGGTCACCAGACGACTGTACGTTTTGTCTTGCCCCAAGTGTCCGGCGAGAGGCACATCATGGGCCAGGTTGAGAAGGAACTCCCGGAAGCGGAGGGGGACCACCAACACGCGGCTGGCCCCGAGTTCTGCTACTTTCTGTTCACTGTACAACAGGCCCTCGGCCCAGTAGATCCAGTGGGTGCCGGTCTGGTCACCGTTGGCTTGCGCGGCCGCCTGTTGTCGGACCCCTTCGAGAGAGGGACAGGACTGTTGCTCTTGCTGGAACTGCTCTCGGGTGGGGCCCCCTTCGTGTTGCCATTGCGTCAGCTCTGGTAGGGCGCTCGGAGAAGCCATCTCTTCGGGGGAGGATTCGCTGGGCCCAGGGTCGGTGTCCGCCTCCTCCTCGCTGCTGGTGGGAGGGGGTGTGAGCCCCTCGGGTTGGGCGGTCCCGGAGGTCGAGGATGAGCGGGGGGCCTGGGCGGTCATGGACCGGGTGATGGCGCAGGCCCAATCAGCCAGTCCCAACATTCGGAGGTGCTCTCGTCGCTCTACTTGAGCCCAGGGGGAACTTTCCAAGTCGTTCCCCAGGAGGCAGTCGACCGGGGCGTCGTCGCGCACTGTCACCTTCAGCAGGCCCGTCACCCCTCCCCACTCGAAGGGGACCAGGGCCATCTGGCATAGGCTTTCACTGTTGTCGGCCGTCCGTACGGGGCACAGCACATTCGGTAGAATTTGTTCAGGGGTCACCAGGTGGCAGCGGACAGCGGTGATACTGGCGCCTGTGTCGCGAAGGGCTTCGGCCCGTTGTCCATTGACCGTGACCTGCTGCCGGTACTTCTGGGTGTTGGTTGGGATGGGGGTGCAGGGTACCATCTCTCGGCTACCCAGGCAGACCAGGGACATGGCTGCCGGCTCCCACTCAGTGTTCTCTCGGTCGAGGGCCTCCTCTTCCTCTTCTCCTCCCCCCAAGGCGGCGGCTGTCAGCTGCCGGGGTGGGGGCCCGCCGGCCCCGTTTCTTCGGTTCAGAGGGCAGGCCGGATCGCTGGCAAAGTGTCCGGTTTGTTGGCAGCCATAGCAGGTCACTGGTAGCCGTGGTCCGGGTCGGGCCGGGCCCACCCTTCTAGCTAGGCTCGGGGAGAGATGTGGCTGCGGTGGCCCTCGAGGGGGGCTCCTGGGGGCCCCGGCGGGAGGGTCTCGGTTCCTGTTCGGCCCTCCCCCCCACCGCGCTGGCGTGGGGGTCCGTTGGGGTTCCTCTGGTACTCCCCCATTGAGCTCCGGGGGACCCGGGAGTTGACCCATCGATCGGCCTCGACGGCAAGTTTTCGCGGGTCGGTCATTTTGCTGTCGAGGAGGTGCTGTCTCAGTTCCACGAAGCAATTGTTGGAAAGATGTTCCCACACGATGAGGTCGACCAGCTGCCCGTAGGTGGTTACTTTGCTTCCTTTGATCCACCCTTCTAGGGCCCGACTGAAAAAGTCCACATATTCCACCCATGTGGTACCCGGGATTTTCTTGCAGTCTCTGAACCGCTGGCGGTACATTTCCGCTGTTAGCCCGTAGCGGGTGAGCAGGGCCTCCTTCATGTGATCGTAGGAGGTCATCACCTCCTCCGGTAGCTGGAGCAGCGTGTCCCGCCCTTCACTCAGGAATCGCCCCCACAGGCCTGCGCCCCAGTCTTTTCGGGGCACCCGATGGGAGGTCATGGCCACCTCGTAGGCCTTAAACCATTGTTGGATGTCGTCATTCTTGTAATACTCCTTGACGACCTCTTTCGGGATATGTACCTTGGCCTCGGAAGGCGGTAGAGTGTCTCTAGTACTGGGGGTGTCGGTCCCTCCGTTCTTGGCCTTGATCTCGAGCTCCTTGAGACTGCGCTCGTGTTCAAGAGTTAGTTACTTTTCCTCCAACTCCCGGTGTCGTCTCTTCTCTTCTATCTCTTCTTGAAGGCGTAGCTGCTCGAGGGCCAGTTTCTTTTCTGCCAGCTGGAGTTCGCCGTCCAGCCGCAGTCGGGCGAGCTCTAGCTCGTGGCTCCGGACCTTTTCCCGCTCTCGTATTTCTTCTTCGGAGAGGCCGGTTTCTAGGCTCTTTCTTCCTCCGGTTGCCGGAGTCAGTGCGGTTGCTGTGGTCTCAGTCAGGGGCAAGGGCCCTTCTTCCTGGGAGGGGCCTGCCCCGGCCTCCAACCAGGCCCTCAGAGCTTTCTGCATCTCTTCTTTGGTACCTAGGCTGGTGGTTGCAATGCCTTTGTCTTTGCAGAACTGTTTTAATTCTTTGTGCGTATATTCTTCCAGCCGTTCGGGCTGGAACTCCATTGTCGCGTTGTTTTCCTGGCTGCTCATGATGCTATTCGTTTGGATGGGTAGCTAGTGGGTACTGGCTGGTACGTACTGCGTTCGGCTCGGATCCCGTCGCTGGCCACCAAATGTTGGAAGGCGGACCCCGAGGAGTCGGTGAGACCACCAAGGGGGGCCCTCTCACTGCACGAAGTAGCCGAGCGCTGCCGAGAAGTCTCCTGAGAGATCCTTCTCCTATCACGTACTAGCACAGTAACACCACCACACCGGACTCAAGGAGATTGTCTCAAGACAAGCAATTCTTTATCAGCAATAAAAAGGTTACGAGGTCAATATTTACACGAAGGGATCGAGGGATCCACCAAAAGTCTCAGTGTCTCTTTGGAAGGGTAGGGGTAGCGGGACAGTCTTTGGCAGGAGTGCGGTACGAGGGTACCTGGGGCCCAGTTCTTATCCTCAAGCTGGAGGACCTCCGGATCTCGGATGGGTCGAGCCGCGACGGCGTCAGCAGGGCTCTGGCGTACAGTTCGTGGAGAGCCGCGATTCAATCAGCAGGGCTCTCAAGATGGTTTCTGCTCCACTCGAGCCGCGACGTCGTCAGCAGGGCTCCGAGGAAGGTTTCAGCGAGGTTGGGCCGCGACAGCGTCAGCAGGGCTCCGATGTTCCAGGTGGTTCAGAAAGGGTTCACAAGAAGGAGCCGCGACGCAGTCAGCAGGGCTCGTGATGGTTCCGGCAAGAGTTCTTCTCCGTAGGGTCAGCCGCGATTCAATCAGCAGGGCTCTCGACTCCGGGATACAACTGCCGAGCTGTGGTGGGGTCGCCCCAGATATAGGTCTGGAGCCCTTTGATGTCCGGACCCAGGCGCCCGGGGGGGGCGGAGAGGCCGGGTGGAGCGGGGTCGCGCCGGCTGGTGCACGGTGTGACGTGGATGCCAACAAGATGGCGGAGCCACGAGGGGTATGCGACCACGTGCAGCTCCGGGTGAAGGGTCTTGGTGCAGTTCAGACGGGTGGCCCGTGACGGCCGGGGCGGGGAACGGGCACAATCCAGGGGGTTAAGGACCACGCCCCGAGGCCGGGTCCAACATGGCCCAAAAAGCGGAGAATAAAGAGTAGCAACAGCATTCAGGAGACGGCTACGAACAGAAGGAGAAGAAGAAGAAGGCACAGGAGCAACAACAGTAGGAGTGGAAACAGTAGAAGTGGACGCGGCACCAGGAGTAGCGGGAACGACAGGCTGAGGAGGGGCTGGGAAAAGCGCAGTAGGAAGAAAAGCCGGTAAAGGAGGATGAACAATTTGCGGCACAAGAGGATTCGGGAGAGCGGGAGGAACGACGGGCTGACCAGCAGCCGCCAAAACAGCAGGTTGAGGAATAGGAAGAATCATAGGACCCACAGTATCTGGAGCATAGGGAGGTGGTGATTTCAACAAATAAAATAATAGCGAATCTTCTATCACTTCGTCTCCCATCTTATCGGCATTAGATGGTAATACCGGATAACACTTATCCACCGCCATATGATGAAGTCGAGCACTAACTTCCTGCTCTTTCTCATCTTTGTCTCGCTGGTACTGTTCAGCATTTCGCATCACCGTAATAACACCTTCTCCTTTATTTTTCTTACTCTGTTTGATTTCTTTCTGCTTGGCCTCTTTACGCCATAACCAGAAGGAATCAAACATGGCTGGCCTTGCCTTCTTTTTAAACAGTTTAGCTAACAAATTATCTAAAACGGCAGTTTCGAAACTACCATGTGATGGCCAACTAAGAACACCATCATTTTTAGTGTAACAAACCCAATATTCGTTATATACGATAGGACCCACGCCATGGCGACTATAGAGCTCATAAATTGGAGTTCCAGCCGGAGGTATCGGACATGAATCCTCCAGCCGGGAATCCATTCTGCAACATTTAAGAAACCCAAACAAAGTACTACGGCCAGGCATCGTGTACACTAACCGAGTTTACAAACTTCAAGGGCTATCGAATTATGATGTCCTCGCACAAAAATGCAAGACCCTCGGTTTTGGCAATTGCAATCGTCAAATAAAACCCAACAACTAAGAACCACAAATGCTATGGAACCATGCGAACAACAAAGGAACACTGGGAGCGACCCACAAATACTTAACTGAAAGAGCAATGGCGTCACCAGGAAGGCCCGTCTATCGTCTTGCCGTACAAAGGACTACGCCAGGCGCCAAAACAGGTCGACAGTCAGGGCATCAGTCCGTCGCAGCCGTCAGGAGGCGGGGATCTTCGCGGGAAAAGACGTCGGGCCACTTATTTCGACAACTGGATCGATGAAGCGGGGTGCACCTTCCCTCGGAGATTTCACACGAAGTTCCTCACGATCGTCGGGCTTTGGACCGGTACCGCTGATGTCGCCCCACGTTGGGCGCCAACTGAAGGACTGGGTTATTCTAAGACCCAGCGGTGCCGGGGGACAACACCTGAAACCTTCGTGGGTTACCTGTTCTGGCGTACAAAACACAGAGACACGGGACACTTCCAGCGACGTCAGAGATCAGCGTTTATTTACTGCAGGGATACAGAAATCACAAGAAGTACACAACGTGTAGGTTCTCGGAGACTGCTTCAATTTGCAAAAGTGGATCGCTCCTTTTATACACGTTTTTGCCATTGCACAGTATGGCGAACAAAGGTTACAACTCAGTTCCCACAATAAACTTCAAAAGAGTCGTGTTCATGTTTCAGGAGGCCGGAACATAATTACAGCAGCATTGCCGGTTCCCAACTGTAAAAACATATCTACCCCGCAATAAAACACATTCCATTCTGACCGTAAACACATTAGGAGAGGGGACAAAAACAGATGCAAAGAAAGGACAAGGATGCACAACAGGTTAGAAAAGAGTGTCGGGAGTAATAAAGGAAACTTGATGACTGGATCAAAGACCTCGTGTCCAATGCATGCATGACTGAAACAATAGGCTAGCACGGCAAGATGAGTCTCGAGCGGGGCCATCTGCCTTCGCCGTGTCATTTCCCTTATCGTAAAAGTCACCCTCAAAGAAACACGTGTCCCTCGTGTAAGCTTGGGAGTCCCAGGGTCACGAAGCGGGCAACGTCCGTTCGCTGGCTACTTGAGGGCAAGAAACAAAATGGATGCCGTATCTAAAATGGAACCCGAGGGTTCGGATGAACAAACCCAAAAATGAGACGAACCATACGTGGTTGCGTGACGAAACTGCGTACACCCACTATACTCGTTATTTGCGGTTCGTAGACACCAAACTCATCCATATTCGTCACCACTCAAAAAGTGTCGTTCCGTCTCACACGGAACCTCACAACACCGTACCCCAGCTTCGCGTATGTACGAGTTGTACAACACCATTGCACATGTGATCACTGTACAACAACATAGCCATGGACGCACCTTACCTACGCGAAAAAGACTCGTACTGAACCAGGACACTGTAAAACAGCACAAGGACCGTCAATTCGACTCGCACAACACCACAAAACACATCTACAGGACAAAAAACAACTAAAAGACTGACCTGGCACATCCAAACAGTCAAACAGAGGCCCAAACTCACAATCACCTCTTATAACACACCCACCAAAAGTTCAAACCCAGCCGCACCCACAAATGGACCAATAAAAAGGGCCCAAAATCACAAACCATGAGCCTTTGCAACAGACCCACTGCTGACAGACATCACACACAAACAACTGCGCCCATACACCTTAACTTACACACCTTCACACAACCTCCTTCACACAGACCCCCTCTACACATACACACACACCTACACATTCACACCCACAACCATCCACACCCACACCCACACCCCACACCATGCCCACAGACAAAAATCCAAAGTTCACAAGGGAGGAGCTGGACATCCTTGTCAACGAAATCATCAGAGTCGAGCCACAGATCTTTGGAACATTGGTTCAGACAGACCAGCATATCCCAAAAAACTAGCCTGTGACAGAGGATCGTCGATCGGGTGAATGCTGTTGCGCCCATCAGAAGGACCAGGAATGAATGTCAAGCCAGGTGGTACGATCTGCGCAGGGCAGTCAAGCGCAAAATGAACGAGGAATACGCCCAGAGTAACATCACAGGAGGTGGGCTGCCCCGCAGACCGGTACATTACCATCCCTGGGAGGAGAAGGTGATGGCCCTGCTTCCGCCGGTGGGAGTACACGGAGTCGAAGGAGTTCGAGAGCCTGGTGAGTACACAAACAACTCACGTAACATGGGGGGAATGGCATCCACACCCCAACTACAACAAATGCACTCACCTACCCCCAAGCCCTCACCTGACACAACCACACTCTAAACAACGCTCAGGCCACTAACATGAGTATGCCCCATTCACAAAGCAAGGCCATGCCATGTTCCAGCCCACACAAACCACAAACCCAAGACAGGATGTCCGGGATGCTGGGAGGGTGGGGATCACTAAACATATTGTACAACTCAGAAACAGACACCATTGCCCTCAGCCCATATGGCCCAGGTACATACCCTTGCACCATGCGCAATGCACAGGGACTGGCAAAGTACTGACAAGGTAGCTGACACTTGGCCCTGCTGTAGGCAGCACAAGGCCCTCCTGTGACAACTGCAAAATCTAACACAAACACAACCAGCTCAGATATCTAGGACAGAAACTCACACTCACTGACATGGCAGCATGCTCCATGGGGGGACAGATACATCACCTGGGAGACCAACTGCCAAATCACACTACACCCACCAGCAGGCACCGTCAATCAATCATCAATCGATCAGGGTACTTGTAAGGCGCGCTACTCACCTGTGAGGGTCTCAAGGCGCTGAGGGGGGGGGGGGTCCAATACTGCTCGAAGAGCCAGGTCTTGAGGAGTCATCTGTAGGCAAGTAGGTCTTGGGTCAGTCGTAGGTGGGTTGGGAGGGTGTTCCAGGTCTTGGCGGTGAGGTAGGAGAAGGATCTGCTGCAGGCGGGCGTACGTTGGATGTGGGGGACAGCTGCGAGGGCGAGGATGCCGGAGCGGAGCTGGCGGGTGGGGGTGTAGAAGCTGAGTCTGATGTGCAGGTAGGCTTGTCCGGCGGTGTGGAGTGCCTTGTGTGCATGGCTGAGGAGCCTACAGGTGATCCTCTTGTCGATGTGGACCCAGTGCAGGTCTCTCAGGAGGGGGGTGATGTGGCTGTGGCGGGGGGCGTTGACGATCACTTGTGCCGAGGCGTTTCAGAAGCGTAGTAGCCGCCGTTGGTTGTGTGGATGGGAGTCCTGCGTTGAGTGCAGTGGCGTAGTCCAGTCAGCTGCTGACGAGGGCCTGTGT
Organism: Triturus cristatus; assembly: GCF_964204655.1. Classification (NCBI taxonomy): domain Eukaryota; kingdom Metazoa; phylum Chordata; class Amphibia; order Caudata; family Salamandridae; genus Triturus; species Triturus cristatus. The sequence continues at coordinate 1,149,226,312 of NC_140580.1, read as the reverse complement.
CACTGTTCTACTTGTTTAAGTCGGGATCCACCAGTAGATCCGGCGGAGCGTGCGTAGGGTGTCGTAGCAGGAGGAGGAGACGCCGTTGACCTGCTTGGACATGGAGAGGGAGGATCAATCCTAGGTTGCGTGCATGTTTGGTGGGTGTCGGTGATGTCCCCAGAGTGATTAGCCACCAGGAGTCGTCCCAGGGTGAGGGTGTGGGTCCCAGGATGAGGACCTCTGTCTTGTCCGAGTTCAATTTCAGATGGCCACTCCGCATCCAGTCGTCGATGGCCCTCAGACCCTCGTGGATGTTTGTCTTGGTGGTGTGAGGGTCCTTGGTGAGGGAGAGGATGAGCTGGGTGTCGTCGGCGTAGGAGATGTCTTAGAGGTTGTGGTGGCGAGCCACTTGTGTGAGGAGGGCCATGTGGATGTTGAACAGCGTCGGGCTGAGTGATGATCACTCACCCCTCACACAAGCACAAACCTCCGGGGCAGCCAATGGAGTCACACACTCTCACAATGGACATGTGACACAACAAGATCAAACCACAGCCAAAAAAGCATCCAAGGCCAAATGCGACATGTCAAAGACCCTGGATTACATTTCAATCAGTCCCCTGCAACATACCCATCCACAAGTGAACATTGATGTGAATGCTAGGCACATACAACTACCTGGAGGAACTGTGGCAAACAGAACATGTATGAAACATGGATGTCGCATGAAACAGCATTAACATTGTCTCTCTCTCACACACAGGGCAACGTCATGGATCTCCCCCCAACACTGGGGGGGAACAATCACAGGCCCAGGCTCGGCAGGAAGATGATCCCACCGGCAGCGACGACCCTCAGCACTCTGTGGATGACCCCAACCAACCTGGACCCTCTGGTGCCCAAGCCCCTACAGCACCTGCGTCAGGTACATCTGTGCCAACCACCACCCCCATTCTTGCCACATCCCAGGAGACACCCAGGAGCCCTGCCCGCACAGAACAACTGAGCCAGTCTGACCTGGAGGGACAAGGTTCTCCGGCCACCCAGGAGGAGGCAGACAACCCTTCAAATGCCATCCCTCAGGGGTCCGGTAGACCCGATGTTCCCACAACGGCAGGCCAGGCTCGTGTGGGCAGGGGTGGTGGGAGTGGAGGCAGGCGGAGGCGCGAACCTGACCAGCCAGCTGAGGGAACCGGTATGTCACACATACACCACATCTTGGAGACATACCGGCGTGACACCAGGGGCATCAGCCAGGTAGTGGGGACCCTCAACGATATTAAGAACCAGCAGGCCGAGCAACACGCCAGTCAACAACAACACCAAGGACGGTTGGAGGCAAGACTGGCTGAGCTCCTGGCGGTGCAAACGGACATAAGCCGTTCACTCCGTCGGATCGCCGACAACATGGGCAACCCTCCCTGTGCCACCAGGCGAAGACCAGCACCAGCCACAGGGAGGGAGGAGGAGGAGGATTCGTCCGACGGAGCATCCCAAGCATCGTCAAGACCTGCATCTGAGGGTCCCGCAAGGAAGGTGGGTCGTCCACGGAAAAGACCGTGAGAGGCAGCGGACCATCCACATCTCCCAGGTCACCTGGCCTGGCACCTGGCCCTCTGACGCAACAGCAGCACCTCATCCAATGACATTCTCTGCCACATGGACTTGCTGGTCACAGTCTGACCAATGATGACCAACACTGTGGTCTGGACTCAGATGACTCCAACTGACAAGGATGCCATCTCCCCCTGTGAACTTTGGATTCCATGCACACTGTATAGCACCTATTTGTCCACACTAAACAGGCCCCCCACCGAGAATAAATCTCTTTTTCTACAATTACATGTTGCATTCATTTTGCATGAGTACACAACCTACGTGTGGGGAAATTTCAAACTATGCATGAGTGTTGAACTAACTCCAGCCATCCATACCCTGGAATCTGAGTCTGGGACAGGACACACATGGGTCACAATGTATCATACTATACAGACATGGATCACAATACTCACCCGTGATGGCCTCAAGTTGCTGAGGGGGGGCATGCATTACTGTGCGGACAGACCAATTGGGAAGAGTATCCTGAAGGCGTAGAGGTCATGGCTCATGTGGATGTTGCCGGGGAGGGAGTAGCAGGTATATCTTGCCAGGTGGGAGAACTATGTCCTGCATGCTGGAGTACGGTGGATGTGAAGAATCGTGGCTAGGGCAAGGTTGGATGCACGTAGTTGGCACAACGGGGTCTCTGATGACAGACGGCCAAGGTTGGTGTGGGGTCTGGGTTTGTGGCCTGCCTCCTGAGTGTGGGTGAGGAGTCTGAAGGTCATCCTGCAGCACACAGTGATACATTGTAGCTATCTCTGGTGGACGGTGATGTGGCTGGGGCGCAGGATGTTGAAGCTGAGGTGTGCACATGCAGCCTGGATGTGGACTGGTTTCCCGGGAGTTTGGATGTACTTGCTCCGTAGAGGGCGGGGCAGTAGTTGACACGGCTGGTGTCATGGGCCTGGGGCATGGTCTGTCTTTCCCTGGAGTGGATCTATCTGTGGATCATGTGCATCATGCAGAGGGTGTTGCACCCTGAGGTACAGATGCTGGTGATTAGCATGGCAAATGTGAGTGACAAATCCATGATGCACACCATCTTGTGTGCGTGGCCACTGGGTACATGTGCAGGGCTCTTGTGGGTGGGACACAAGCAGTTGACCCACCTGTAAGGGGACAATCCTCAGATGATTACCTCAGTCCTGTACAAGTCCAGCCTCAGGTGGCTGATGTTCAGCCATTCATCAATGGATCTCATGCCTTCTTGAATGTTGGAACTGCCAATGGCTGCGTCTTTGGTGAGGGTGAGGAGCACCTGCATGTCAATGGCATACGAGCTGATGAAGAGGTGCTGTGTGCATGTGATGCCGGTGAGGGGGACCTTGACACATTGAAGATTGACACGCTGAGAGATGATACCTGTGCCATGTGCCAGATTATGCCACTATACTACATGCTGAAGGCTTGAGTCCCACTCCCATGGCCTTGCTGGTGTACGGAGCCGGTGGGGAGTAGGAGGGACATTACCTGGTTGGTGTGACAGGGCCTGGAGGGCGGGGCAGCGCTGTGTAGGCAGTTAGAGTTGCACAATCATCATGCAAAGGTGTCGTGTGTGCGCCTAGGGTATGCCTGAGAGCAGGCGGTAGCTCCTTGGATGGACAATGCTTGGAGGGTGGCTGCAACATCAGACTGTAGTGTGATGTGGGTCATGTAAGGACATGAGGGTTGTGCAATGTGCACGTTGCATGCGCTGACGTTCCAGCCTTTGGTACCGCGTGGGCGCAACAGTGGCACAGACAAGCTGATGCCAGCCAAATGAATGGGTGGAGGGAGGAAGGGAGGAGCATCTTTGAGGTGTGTGTGTTGCTGAATCTGTAAACTCTCTGTGCCCTTGCTGCAGGGGCCGCAGCAGCAGGCGGCATGACCTGGAAACTATGCCACTAGTTGCACACAAAGACAAGGATGTCAGAAAGGACACACATTTTAGCTTAGACACTCAATTTTAATATAGCATGGTGACACACTTATTCCTGTAGAGTAAATGACCATGCATGCGGATGACAATCTCTTCCCTGACTTCTTGTGTGTCTGTCATCCCCAGGTAGTTTTGCATGCTGTCTGCTCGTGTCATCGTTGGCCTCCCGCTATTCCTCATGAGTATTGCAACGTGTGTTGAATCAGCATCCCATGCACGGACATGGGGAAAAGTCTATTTGGTTAAGGATTGCTGCACGGCAATTTGGTGTTGGTAGGTGTTTGTAATGTGTGGGCACTGCTCCTGTGCATGTTGTGTTATGGTCTATGACATGCCACCCACATCAGCTATGGTGAATTGAAACGTACCGGTGGCAAAAAAATGTAGGGCTGCCATCACCTTCATCTTGGGGGTCAGCGCAGTAGGATACCTGTGTCGCGGTTGGAGGTGTTGTTCAAGCTTTGCGGTCAAGTTCTCAATCAACTGTTGCGAGAAGCGGTAACGTCTTATGCAGTCACGTTCCCTCATGGCACCCAAGTCTGGCATTGGTCAGGGGAGAGGCGGTGCCCTGCAGAAAATTGGAAGGAATAACGAAGAGTTAGTACATAACAACATCAATGTCAATGAACTGAGCACATGCTCAACTGCTACTACACATCTGCTAAATACAGAGTCAGGTCTGTGCAATACATCCAGGACACGTATGCCAGCCAGGTGATACTCCTACGACAAGCCAGCTACACCCGTTGATAGTCAAGTTCTACATGACATGGCCCGAAACTAGCTGTGGGCCAGTGTAAGTGAACAGCTAGAGACATCACAGGAGTGACATACATCCACATATCTGCATTTGAAGGATGTCATCTCATACAGACTGCTGGGGGCAAGCTAGACGCACAGGTCACATGTCATTGGAAATGTACAGATCATACACATAGCGATGAAGGGGTACACGTGAAAAACGAAACACAGACATGGATACGGCGCAGATATGTCCTCATGTCATAAAATCATCTTTGAAGCATCAAGACACACGTAACGTGTGAATCCACATGTGGCATGGTGTGCGTATATGTGTGCCATGCCCATCTACACACAGACACATGTTGGATGCAGCAACAGCAGATGCAGTTGATGGAACACCAACAGCAAGCTCATGGGAACACATGACACACACAGGACATAGTCACATCGGGGCACGCTGGTACTTAGATGTCAGGTGTTAGTGTCCCTGTCCCTGGCATCAGGGGACATCTGCGGGTGTTGGTGACTGTGCCATACCAGTGATGCAGTGCTTGACACGTTTGTACTATATGCACACATGTGCAAAGTGGGAAGGGGAAGTGTGCCACATACTGCCCCATCACACATGACATGTGTACACAGGTCATCACACATCTATTGTGCTAAAACATGAAGAGACATGTGCCATATCACTGCCTGACACACCTAGGCCCTGCACATGAAGGACTGCAATGACTATGACTTGATGTACAGCTGTGCATGAGTCTGACACCTCCATTCCATTCGTGTGCGCCTCCTATCACCTGTGTAAGCTGTGAAACGCACTGTACACATGCTCTGAGGGCGTGTGAACGGTCCGTATCATCACATTGGTGTTCCCGTCGGAGTACGGGTGTGTGTACGGACCGTACACACGTACGTGTACTACCAGTGTGTACATGTACATGTACGACCAGTGTGTACACTGCCGTAGTACACGTAGGTGTATACACTGGTCGTACCTGTACATGTACGACCGTAGTCCACGTACGTGTACACACTGGTCGTACACGTACGTGTACACACTGCTCGTACACGTAGGTGTATGACCAATGTGTACACGTACGTATACTATGGTCGTATATGTACGTGTACGAGCAGTGTGTACACCTACGTGTACTACCAGTGTGTACACGTACGTGTACTATGGCAGTGTACACACTGGTCATACACGTACGTGTCCACACTGGTCGTACACGTACGTGTACACACTGCTCGTACACGTACATGTACGACCAGTGTGTACACGTACGTGTACTACGGTCGTACACGTACGTGTACAACCAGTCTGTACACCTACGTGTACTACGGCAGTGTACACACTGGTCGTACACCTACGTGTCCACACTGGTCGTACACGTACGTGTCCACACTGCTCATACACGTACGGGTACGACCAGTGTGGGTGTACACACTGGTCATACACATACGTGTACACACTGGTCATACACGTACGTGTCAAACGCACTGTGCAACTGGTGCGGTAGGGGTACGTGTGAAACGCACCGTACCTGTGTGTGGATAGCTAAATTACATAGGGACACATGAGGGACAAGTATTAGGGCCTAAATGCATGCTGGTTGTCATGGATACCGATTTTCAAGTTCAAATTTTCAATCATGTGGCCTGGAAAAGGCAGTTGGCAACTAAATACAATGTTGCAAAGTGGTTGTTGACTTCACATTATGCTCAAATTTTGAACCATGCAAAGGCCCTCACTGGGGTATGTTTAAAGGGATTGGAGGAAACGTAGGATGCAAATGAGACTGACCAATCCCTCTGTACTCTTGTAAATGAAACAGCCCAGCAAGGCAGATATAAGTCAGCCAGAACCCATGAGTGGGCACTTGCCTGCACTACCTTTCACTCGACACCACTGCGGCTGCTTGTGCTTCCTCTGGCACCATGTCAAGGTCTGTGGAGAGGGCCCAGCCTTTCACCCATGAGGAGAATGAGGCATTGCTTGATGTCGTCCTCCCACAGGACCCTAGCCTGTATGGGAGACCAGGGGAGCAGGTGAGTGCTGACTCCACTAGCTTTGACTGTGCACCTTTTTTGTGAGTGTCACTTCTGGCATTGTGTCCAGGTGTGACAGACATGCAATGTTGTTTAGAGTGGGTCCCAGGGGGGGGAATGGCTTATGTCTCCCATGCAGATGTAGTTCCTGTGTGCACTCCTCACTTGCATTGTGCTTACTGTGACATTCACTCCACAGTGCATGGCACATTCAGCCTGCCCAATCCTTAGGGCAACTTTTGTCCTATAGTCCAGAGTTGATTCCCTGCCCCCCCCCGGTGTGACAGGTGACTGTACCCACAGATGTGTGTGAGTTGAGTGGAGCTGTGGTGAGAGTGTCCAAATGATGTGTACGCCCCCTGGACATTGATGTGTGTGAATGTTCCTTGTCATGTGGGTGAGTGTCTATGTGGAGTGTTGCACCACAGCTGCATGGAGGAGGCAACAGCTCCACCCATCTGATGTGAGAAGTAAGCCGTGCGGAGTGTCTTACTTGCTGAGCTAGCACCACACCTGTGACACCCCACAGGCAAGTGGCACATGTGCAGAGTGAGGTTTGTCTCCGCTGTTGCCAATGGCAGGTGATTGATCTGTGCCTGTGTGTGTCTGTGTACTCTGCTGAGGTTGCGTCAGTGGCCTGGGGCATGTGACTGCTTGGAGGTGCTATCCATCAGCCTGGTGTTGCATGTGATGCACAGCGTGTGCCATGATCATGGAGTGTGTTGCACCCCTCATGCCACCTGTGTACTTTCAATGCCATGCAGTGCATTGGGGCTTCCACATAGGCTAATGTACCTATGACAAAGGTGCTATTTGTTGCCAGCATACTATGCCCTGTTCAACATATGAAAGATGTTCAAATGTGTGTCTCTGTGACATGGAGCAGGTGTAGTGATGTTGTCTCACTTTGTCATCCTCACAGGTAACTGCCTACGCCAAGGGGGAGATATGGAAGCGGGCCGTCAGGGCCGTGAGATCGGTGGAGGGTCGCAGTCGGCGCCTCGCCCAGGTGAGGAAACGCTGGCAGGACATCCGGTGCTGGACCCGGAGGATCGCCCGGTGGCAGCTGAAGGACTCACCTCCACGCAAGCACGGCGGGGGCCGACGACTGACAAACCAGATGAAGCGTATCCTGGCGGTGGTCTTCCCTGACTTAGATAGGCGGTTACAGGAGTTGCAGCAGCAGGAAGGGGGTAGGTACATGTGTGTTTGTTGTGTGTCACCAGCTTTTGGAAGTGCTCAGTCGCCTGGATACACAGCGAGGGTTAATTTGTGCAGTGCAAATCCTGTTCCCCAAAGTCAAACGGTGCTGTTCTTCCTCCCTTCCTCTCCTTGACATGTGTTCCCTGGTCTGTGTGTATTCACTATTGCACATGGTCATCTAGGCTGGCAGTTAATCCAAGTGCACATTGCTTTCTGCATCATGTGGGGGGGGGTCTGAGACATGTGTTGTTACCTTGCCTGTGCCCTGTCCTGTTCAGTCATTTGGGGGTCCATATTAGTTGGCACTGATGCTGAGTCTCAACATAGGAGTGTGAGTTTTCAAATGAACAGACTTGCAGCATGCATGACCGATGTTGTGGCCTCAGACATGATGTGCATGAGTGGGAGATATGCATAGTGCCGGGACGGTAGCTCATGTTACAGTCAGATAATTCCAGGACCATGGAGCAGTGTTCCCACTACAGTCCCCTAAGACACCCTTGCATCGGAATCATGTGTGTCATCCAACACTGTGCCCATTCTCTGTGTGTTCAGCATAGTTTGGCCTCTGTGGCATTGTTCCCTTCCCTCATTTGTATTTATCTAAAGTGTGCTACATGTGCCCATTGTACAGGCTGACCCCATTTTGCTTGTGCATCCTCACACTGGGCAGTGCCTGTGTGTCTATGTACAACTATCTGTTGATGGTTGTTGGTCACAAATATGTGTTGGCAGCCTCACGAGGTGATGTGGAGTACATTTAGGAATTCTTGATGCACATTTGAGTAAACCCAGATTAAAAGGTGTAACTTCTGGATCTGTCTCAATAACATTGTCTCAGGTATGGGGGGTTTGTGCGGGCAAGGCCTACATGTCCAAACCTTATGTCTCCTTGCCGGGTTTGACCTGTGTGTGATAATTATCTGGACAGACACTCAACATGCAGTGACCCAGTCATGTTGTGCTGGGTTTAATGTTTGTGCTTTGCAGCATGTGTCAAAAATGCAAATACATGGCTCATGCTCATCCATTTTTGCCACCAGTGTGTGGTCGAGATGCTACGTAGTTTGGTCTGTGTGTGCTGACATCTGTGTGGACATTCTTGCTTGCCATGAGGGTGTCTCCTCAGTGCAGGTGCTCATTATCCCGACACATTGCAGGACCATTAGCTAATGCATTGTCCTGTGTTTGGACATGTGTGCCACTCCACATGACAGGCAGTGGGTCAGATGTGTTGCCAACTGTGTCATCATGGTACGGATGTCCATGTGACAGGTGGCATGATTCAAGTTTTTAGTCAATAAGTATTGTAACTTGGCACTCACTACACTTGTCAACATGTCTCAATTTTTCATATGCTTCATTTTGCTAGTTGGTTGTGAAGGACAATAATGTGCCTGCATGACAGATGTCTCCCAGGGAAGTACAAAATAAAGTACTTTTACACTTTCCGTGGACACGCTGGTACATTTTACTGGAAGGCACAGTTTGATTACCACTTGTTTTCTGATTATACATATCCATGTTCACACAGTGTGTTTGCATGTGTGTAAGTCCTTGGTTGTTGCTGATAGCAACTTACGAGTGTCAAGTAATCCAGACCACCGTGGTGCCATGTATATGTACTTACTGATACCCCATTTCTTCTTTACAGTGGCTTATTAGAATTCGGCTGGCAGCTCATACAATGACTGTGTAAATGTATTTTTGTGTGCACATCATTGTGTGACTTCTGTCATACAGGCAGATGTGTCTTCTGTTCACAAAGTGGCACATTCACACATTCTAAACATGTACATTGTGTAAAGTGTTGTGAGTCCCAAGGGATTGCAATGTTTTTGGCTATGGTTTCCTAAGTACTCACAGGTCTCAGAGTATGGGGACACCCTCAGCATTGAGGTGTGTTATTTAGCCTTGGGTGCACCAGTACTGTTTTGTTCACAGTGAACAAGAGGTGGCATGGCTTCATAGTCTTGCTGTGCTCAACTGTCCCCAGACACTAGCTTCTCAGTATAATTCGATATCAAGTTATTTGCTGTTGTGTCATGATCTCCATTGTTTCCAAGTGTCATGGTGGGTCAACCAACTGGGGAGTGCAGGGTTACATATGTGCGGACTATTCTAGATGTTACTCATGATGCATTTCCTGATATGCACTGTGACATTTGTGTTTGGACTCATGTGTCTGTTGTAGACTGATTATTTTCTGTCTCTTCACCTTGCCCACTGCATCATCGGAGGACACCGAGGGAGACACCTGCACGGACGTGGAGGAGGGATCCAGCACCGCTGCCACCACTGCTGCCGAGTCTGCGGGAGCAAGTGGCACGGAGGGCGAGGGGAGTCAGGCGGAGGACCTGTCTAGTGACAACACTGACTACGACGCTGACGGGTCCGAGGCTGAACTCCTCTAGGGGGCGGAGTCTGCTACGACACCTGGCAGCAGCACTACATCTGTCACCGCCACCTCCATTCTCATCACCGCCCTCCCAGTTGCTCCGGTCCCTTCTGTCCGTGCTAGGCAACACCGTGTCTTCTTCGTGCCAGGCACCGCACCCCCTGCCCCTGTCCCCCCTGCTGCCCTCACTGCAGTGTCTGTGGACATCCTGCGGCAGTTGCAGGTTGGCCAGACATCGATGCTGAATGTCCTCCATGGCCACACCCGAATGATGACACAGATGGTGTCGTACATGGAGGGCATGTCATCAGCGATGTCTGACCAACGGATGTTGCTGAGGTCCATGGACTCTTCACTGACGGCAGCAGTGAGTCTCCTGCAGCGCTTCGTCCCCCCCTACCCCTGCACCATCCACACTTCCCACTCCCATACCTGTCCCAAGCACACACAGACATTCCCAAGCACGCACCCCACCAGACACAGGCAGCTCTCCACCACGTAAGGGCAAGCGCACTCCTCCTGGCACGCACACTCAGGGGGATGAGGGCACACCCACTGGGTCTGGGGCACACAGGCATACACGCAGCCACAGTCCGAGGCCGCATTGCGCACTACCCAGTCCCTCTAAAGGCACTTCCCTCGGCTCCCCTACCACACATCCTGAAAAAGAGGCCTACTTGGCTGTGCTGGGCCTCAGCCCCTCTGGCTCTCCTGCCCGCAAACGGGAACGGCACTCCACGGGTAGGGGAGTTGAGTCCCCCCCCTGTCCTCCCCCTCCCCCAGTAGCGCTACACCCCATCACTCCGACCCCCCCCCCCTCCTTTGAGGCTGTGTTTTCTTCGGGTGAAGGGGAGACGCTGAACGACCTGGCAGCAGTGTGCAGCGCCGAGCTGACCTCCACCTTTGGCGCTGCCCCACCCCCTGTGGTGGAGGCGTCCGTCCCTGCACCCACCACACCTACCCTTACACCTCCTGTCCCTGCGGTGCCTGGTCCTTCCCCACATGATGCCTCCCCCCCAGTCGACGAACCTGAGGGTTCTAATGTGCAGGCAAGCTAGGGGAGACGCGTGGCCATGTGTCCCCCCCAAGGACTTCTGATCTGGACTGGCCAAGTGCCTTTGTAAATAGTGTCCTTAAATACATTTTCATTTAATGCTGAATAAAGCATTTTCTTTTCACTTTGAACACATTTGCATTTCAGGTATTGATGTGGGTGCTGATGGTCCCGGAGTTGGGGTGGTGGTAATGTGTTATGTTTCAGGAAAAAGTTGTAGTCTGATGCTAATGGGGTGGATCATGGTATCTGCGTGCCATCACAATGTCTCTACAAAGTATCTTTGGTCGTGTGTGCTATTTGTGTTTGGAGACATTGTCCCAAGGAGTATTCCTTCCTCTGTGGCACCTGACATCTTCCCTGCAGGGAGTTGCACTTTTGTTGTGCTGATCTGTGTCTACATTTGCTTTGTTGGTGACGGATCCCTTCAACTATGGCCATGCCTGCTCAGCAATGTCTGCGGCTGCATCGTCTGTGCCATCCTTGCTAGTCACTGTACTTGTGTATTGAGTATGTTGTCATGCCTTAATGGCGACATTCAGCATTTTCCGCACTATGCATGTGTGTTATCCCAGCCTAGCACACATTTGGTACTTGTTATACAGGGTATTTGAGCACCTGACTGACAATTGTGGGCATTGTACCTGTGGGAAGTCCACCCTATTCCTTCAATGAGAGGCAACATCTTGGTAGCTGTCCCAACACCTGTACATTCCTATCAGTCCTGGGATGTGCGTGACAGTGTGTGTTCCCTTTGGCTCTCTTAGTGTAGTGGCCATTGACATGAGTATACAGTCTTGTGGCATGATCTCTGTGTGTGTATTGTGCTGCATCCGCCAGGGGTGGGTATGCATGTGTCATTTGTCCTCACACCCACATGTGTTGTGTCATGCAGTGGGGGGAGGACATCCATCCTCATGGGAGTGGGACACTGCTGTCAGTGATGTGTTGTTATGGCACTATCAACATAGTCGAACATTAGGGATGCGTACATACTCCCATGGAGTTGTGCTCATCTGATTATGATGTACACACCCCCATGACTCTGTCCATTGCTGGTATTCCTCTGCACCTACTCCTCACATGTCTCTGTCCACTGCTGGGAGTGATAGGCACCCACCCCTCACATGTCTCTGTCCACTGCTGGGAGTGATAGGCACCCACCCCTCACATGTCTCTGTCCAACGCTGGGAGTGATAGGCACCCACCCCTCACATGTCTCTGCCCACTGCTGGTATTCCTCTGCACCCACCCCTCACATGTCTCTGTCCACTGCTGGGAGTGATAGGCACCCACCCCTCACATGTCTCTGCCCACTGCTGGTATTCCTCTGCACCCACCCCTCACATGTCTCTGTCCACTGCTGGGAGTGATAGGCACCCACCCCTCACATGTCTCTGTCCACTGCTGGTATTCCTCTGCACCCACCCCTCACATGTCTCTGTCCACTGCTGGGAGTGATAGACACCCACCCCTCACATGTCTCTGTCCACTGCTGGTATTCCTCTGCACCCACCCCTCACATGTCTCTGTCCACTGCTGGGAGTGATAGGCACCCACCCCTCACATGTCTCTGTCCACTGCTGGTATTCCTCTGCACCCACCCCTCACATGTCTCTGTCCACTGCCGGGAGTGATAGGCATCCACCCCTCACATGTCTCTGTCCACTGCTGGTATTCCTCTGCACCCACCCCTCACATGTCTCTGTCCACTGCTGGGAGTGTTAGGCACCCACCCCTCACATGTCTCTGTCCACTGCTGGGAGTGATAGGCACCCATCCCTCACATGTCTCTGTCCACTGCTGGTATTCCTCTGCACCCACCCCTCACATGTCTCTGTCCACTGCTGGGAGTGATAGGCACCCACCCCTCACATGTCTCTGTCCACTGCTGGGACTCCTTGGCAGACACCCACCCACCCACCTGCACCCTTGGTGCTGTACACTGCTGTCCTGGCCATGAACACACCCCAATATACTGGTTATATGCAGCACCAGGCCCTAAGCCAACATTCGTGGCGTGTGTACGCCTTGTATCACTAATGTACTGGTGCCCTACCACCATTGGAGTGGTGATGTAGGGGTACGCGTGGTACGGGCCGTACCCACGCTCTTAGGGCGTGGGTACAGCGCGTACACCTACATCACCACTACAATGGTGGTACGGGCCGTAACCACAACCTCCGAGCGTGGGTACGGGCCGTACCACCATTGGAGTGGTGATGGAGGAGTACGCGTGGTACGGGCCGTACCCACGCTCTGAGGGCGTGGGTACGGCCCGTACCACCATTGGAGTGGTGATGTAGGGGTACGCGTGGTACGGGCCGTACCCACGCTCTGAGGGCGTGGGTACGGCGCATACACCTACATCACCACTACAATGGAGGTACGGGCCGCAACCACGCCCCCCGAGCGTGGGTACGGGCCGTACCACCATTGGAGTGGTGATGTAGGGGTACGCGTGGTACGGACAGTACCCATGCTCTGAGGGCGTGGGTACGGGCCGTACCACCATTGGAGTGGTGATGTAGGGGTATGCGTGGTACGGGCCGTACCCACGCTCTGAGGGCGTGGGTACGGGCCATACCACCATTGTAGTGGTGATGTAGGTGTACGCGCCGTACCCACGCCCTCAGAGTGTGGGTACGGCCCGTACCACGCGTACCCCTACATCACCACTCCAATGGTGGTACGGCCCGTTACTCACGCCGTCAATGCGTGAGTAAGGCCCGTACCACGCGTACCCCTTCATCACCACTCCAATGGTGGTACGGCCCGTACCCACGCCCTCAGAGCGTGGGTACGGTCCGTACCACGCGTACCCCTACATCACCTCTCCAATGGTGGTACGGCCCGTACCTACGCTCGGAGGGTGTGGTTACGGCCCGTACCACCATTGTAGTGGTGATGTAGGTGTACGCGCCGTACCCACGCCCTCAGAGCGTGGGTACGGCCTGTACCACGCGTACCCCTACATCACCACTCCAATGGTGGTACGGCCCGTACCCACGCTCGGAGGGCATGGTTATGGGCCGTACCACCATTGGAGTGGTGATGTAGGGGTACGCATGATACGGGCCGTACCCACGCTCTGAGGGCGTGGGTATGGCGCGTACACCTACATCACCACTACAATGTTGGTACGGGCCGTACCCACGCTCGGAGGGCGTGGTTACGGGCCGTACCACCATTGTAGTGGTGACAGGTACGCGTACGCGGGGATTGGTGGACACGCCCCCCGAAGTGACCAGACCCTGGAGGTAATTTATGGGCAGTATATGGTATTTTTAAAATTAGGTAGAGGTTATGTTTCCGGCCCCTCGAACCCCCTTTGCCCCTGGGTGCTGTGCTGACCTTCTGCGGCATGCTCGGTGGTTTTGGTGCACCAGGTCATAGGCTAGGAGGGCCGGGATGACACGTAGGATGGTGTCCATGGCTGTCCGTCGCGTACCGCTGCTCCTTCCTCGCGTCGTCCTCAATTTCCCGGGAGTTTTTGGCTGCCGTAAAAAATGATCCATGCGGCGTGACGTAGGCATGAATCGTACTTGCTGGTCCGTAGAACGCTGCCTGACTCCTTCCGGACGTCACGTACGTAATGTCCCGGATCGGAATTGTGGGTATTTTTTCGTCGCACGTAGTTTTTTTACGATTCGTACGTCAATGGTATTTCTGTACGAATCGCACTTGCTGGTTTGTAAGGTGCATTTCCCGGGTACGAGTCGTACAGAGAATACGCTCCGTACGACCATTCGTACCCGGGTTTTACAGGATCGGAATCGGCACCTAAGTACTCTAAAAAACAAAAATGAATTTTCACTATAGAGAAAACAACCCACTACCAGAATTTTACAGATTTTAAAAAACATTTCTATTTTAATTACATTTTTGTAAATACTCCACATACATATCCTCCATAAATACATCTCGCAAAGAAATATTTGAAATATTTTAAAAATATTTTTAAATTATTGATTTCTTTAAAATAACTCCCCACTCTTATCCACTATAAACCCAAACTCCAAAAACTTTACAAATGTATTTTAATATTTAAATGTTATACCAAATTTTTTAATTTACTCCCCACCCTTATCCCCTATAAACCCAACAACCCGCTCCTAAAATTTAACAAAAAATGTAAAAAATATTTCAATTTTAATCCTACATTTTTAAATTAGTCTCCACCCTTATCCCCTATAAATTCATCATCCCACTCCTAAAACTTAATTTAAAAAAATAAAACAAACTTTTTAACATATATTTTTTAATCTATAAAACGTATAATAACTAATACTAAATTATAATAATAAAATACTAACATTAAAAAAAGATAGAATTACAAATATTTTTGATATCAAAATTTACAAAATCAAAATTTTTAAATACACAAAATTCAATATTTTTAACTACGAAAAAACGTACCTCGATATTTTACACCATCGATATTCTTGAGTCGATATTAATGCAATTCGATATTTCCACGTTGATATTCTGTCTCTGCACCGCTGGGGTGGGCTCTCTAAGAGCATCTCAGCACCGGAAGCCATGGAGCACAGCTTCTAGAGTAGAGAGCACAGAGAATGCTGGGGTGAGCTCGCTAAGAGATTATCAGTGCCGGAAGCCATGGAGCACAGCTTCCGGAGCAGGGGGCACAGAGAGTGCTGGGGCAGGCTCTCTAAGAGGCTCTCAGAGCAGTGCTGGAAATCATGGAGCACAGCTCCTCGAGGAGAGGGCACAGAGAGTGCTGGGGTGAGCTTTATAAGAGCCTGTCAGGGCAGTGCCGGAAGCCATGGAGCACAGCTTCTGGAGGAGGGGGCACAGAAAGTGCTGAGGGTGGGCTCTCTAAGCGCCTGTCAGTTCAGTGCTGGAAGCCATGGAGCACAGCTTCTGGAGGAGGGGGCACAGAAAGTGCTGGGGGTGGCCTCTCTAAGAGCCTGTCAGTGCCGGAAGCAATGGAGCACAGCTTCTGGATGAGAGGGCACAGAGAGTGCTGGGGGTGGGCTCTATAAGAGTCTGTCAGTGCTGGAAGCCATGGAGCACATCTTCTGGTGGAGAAGGCACAGACAGTGCTGGGGGTGGCCTCTCTAAGAGCCTGTCAGTGCCGGAAGCCATGGAGCATTGCTTCTGGAGGAGAGGGCACAGACAGTGCTGGGGTGAGCTCTATGAGAGCCTGTCTGTGCTGTAAGCCATTGAGCACATCTTCTGGTGGAGAAGGCACAGACAGTGCTGGGGGTGGGCTCTCTAAGAGCCTGTCAGTGCCGGAAGCCATGGAGCATTGCTTCTGGAGGAGAGGGCACAGACAGTGCTGGGGTGAGCTCTATGAGAGCCTGTCTGTGCTGTAAGCCATTGAGCACATCTTCTAGTGGAGAAGGCACAGAAAGTGCTGGGGTGGGCCCTCTGAGAACCTGTCAGGGACATGCTGGAAGCCATGGAGCACAGCTTCTGGAGGAGAGGGCACAGAGAGTGCTGGGGTGGGCTTTATAAGAGCCTGTCAGTGCTGTAAGCCATGGAGCACAGCTTCTGGAGGAGAGAGAACAGAGAGTGCTGCGGTGCGCTCTCTAAGAGCCTGTCAGTGACGGGAGCCATGTAGCACAGCTTCTGGAGGAGAGGGCACAGAGAGTGCTGGGGGTGGGCTCTCTGAGAACCTGTCAGAGCAGTGCTGGAAGCCATGGAGCACAGCTTCTGGAGCAGAGGGCACAGAGAGTGCTGGGGTGGGCTCTCTAAGAGCCTGTCAGTGACCGGAGCCATGGAGCACAGCTTCTGGAGGAGAGGGCACAAGAGTGCTGGGGGTGGGCTCTCAAAGAGCCTGTCAATGCAGTGCCAGCAACAATGGAGCACCGCTTCCGGAGGAGAGTGCAAAGAGAATGCTGGGGTGGACTCACTAAGAGGCTGTGAGTGTCAGAAGCAATGGAGCACAGCTTCTGGAGGAGGGGGCACAGAGAATGCTGGGGGTGGGCTCTCTACGAGCTTTTCAGGGCAGTGCCGGAAGCCATGGAGCACAGCTTCTGGAGGAGAGGGTACAGACAGTGCTGGGGGTGGGCTCTCTAAGAGCCTTTCAGGCCAGTGCTGGAAACCATGGAGCCAGGGCCGGACTGGGAACCGAAACCCGCCCTGGCAATTTGCTCAGCCAGGACAGTGCCAGAAGCCATGGAGCATGGCTTCTGGAGGAGAGGGCACAGAGTGTGCTGGGGGTGGGCTCCCTAACAGCCTGTGAGTGCCAGAAGCCATGGAGTACAGCTTTTGGAAGAGAAGGCACAGAGAGTGCAGGGGGTTGGTGGCGAAAGCCAGGTTTTTCTTGTTTTTGCACTTTGGATATGGAAAAGAGGCCATAATATGTATGGTTCTTCCATTTCTCCTCTGAAACATAAAATTATAGGTGAGAAAAAAATGAATTACAGGGATGTCTTTCACCTGGGGTTCAGAGTGACATCATAGACAACTGTTGTCTATTTGACGTAACTCAGAACCCGTCTATGAAAAACACCCCTGTGAATCACTGTTATCCATCTATAATTCTATATATCGCCCACTGCAACACACTGCACTAAAGAAAATAAGTCTAACTGCAGCACTCAGCATGTAATAATGCACTGACATACAGCACTCCAAACTGCAGTAGTGGATGGATTATATTTAAAAGAGCAGCACACACTAAACTTATTTAGAGCACTCCAGGGAGCATCAATGCACTCATCTAGAGGAACCTAAACTGCAGCACTGCAATGATTTATATCATTCAAGCTGCAGCGCTGCAATGATTTACATCAGCCCAAACTGCTGCACTGCAATGAGTTATTTCATTCCAAACTGCAGCACTGCAATGAATTACATCATTATAAACTGCACCATTACAATGATGCACAGCTCTCCATGTGCAGCATGACACTGATGAGCAGCTCTCCATGTGCAGTACCTCACTGATGAGCAGCTCTCTGCATGCAACACTACATTGAGGAGCAGCTCTCTGTATGCAGCACCACACTGATGACCAGCTCACCATGTGCAGCACTACACTGATGAGCAGCTCTCCATATGCAGCACTGCACTAATGAGCAGGTCTCCATGTGCAGCACTACAAAGATGATCGCTCTTCAAGTGCAGCACTACATTGATGAGCATCTCATCATATGCAGCCCTACACTGATGAGCCGCTCTCCATGTGTAGCACTGCATGGTTGACAGCTCTCCATGTGCAGCACTAGAGTAGGGAGCAATTCTCCATGTGCAGCACTAGATCGATGAGCAGCTCTCTGTGTGCAGCACTACACTGATGAGCAGCTCTCCATGTGGAGCACTATACTGAGGACCAGCTCTTCATGTGCAGTACTACACTGATGAGCAGCACTACACTGATGAGCAGATCTCCATGTGGAGCATACTGAGGACCAGTTCTCCATGAGTAGCACTTTACTGATGAGCAGCTCTCCATGTGCAGCACTACACCGATGTGCAGTTCTCCATGTGCAGCACCACACTGATGTCCAGCTCTCCATGTCAAGTCAAGTCAGAGGAACTTGTTAACCTCTTCTGTGCCCATGACGAGATGGTCTCGTCATGGAGCACAGTCGCGCTGTGCCCATGACGAGACTATCTCGTCATGACACCCACCCACTAGGGAAGCGCCAGGCACAGGAGGGGGAAAAGGCCTGGCACCCAAAGGGTTAAGCGCACATATCTCCATAGGGTCTCATGGCGCTAGCGAGGACTCTGTGGAGAAAACAGCCGGGTTTGCAAGGGTTATGGATAATCAAATAGCCAGGTTTTTAGTTCCTTATGGAAAGATGTATGATCGATGTTGGAAAGGAGATGAAGCAGAAGTTTTTTACAGAGAGCAGGGGCGATGTAGGAAAAGGAACGACCGCTGTTTCTCACAGTGCGTACTCTCAGAGGAGTGAGAAGACTTTTAGAACTGGATCTGAGCATTCTGCTGGGTTGGTACTAGCCAAGTCTCTTAGCCAAGTAACTTGGCCCAGTTCTGTACACACTCTTGTGCACAAGGCAGAGAATTTTCAAGCGGCACCACTTCTTAATGGGGAGCCAGTGAAGAGACCTCAGACTGGGGCCAGATGGAGCTATTGCTGGGAGATTTAATATAAGTCTGGCCGTGGTGTTTTGCAACACCTGGAGCTTAGAGTAGAGCTGCTCGTTTATAGAGGCCAGCAGGGCATTACCATAGTCAATGCGACTCATGATAAGTCCCTGGACCAATGGTTTCCTGGTTTCAATGGGGATCCATTGAAAGATTTTGCATAATTTACGCAATATGCCATAACAAGTACCAATTACATGGTTGATATGGCTTTTCATTGACAGCTGATTGTCGATGATCACTCCAAGATTCCGCACCACGGATTTAGGGGATGGACATGGACCCAGCTTCTGTGGCCACCAATCACTGGACCAGTATTCATCCGCTTTGCCAAAGAGTATGACCTCTGTCTTACTTCCGTTTAGTTGTAAGTGATTATCGCATATCCAGCTGTCGACTTGGGCCATACCGTTTTTAAAGCGTGCCTTTGTGTCAAGGGGGTTAGGGCCTATGGTGATTAATAGCTGCATATCATCAGCACATGACACGACATCAAAGCCGAAGGACCTGATCACCTTGGCCAGAGGTGTCCCCATACAGGTTGAAGAGCATGGGGCTCAGGATAGAACCCTGAGGAACTCCCATGCTTACAGACCGACTGCAAGAGGCCAGGGCGCCTAATTGTACTGTGGTTGTTCGGTTCATCAGATAGTTCTTAAACCAGTCCAGGGCCTTGCCCCTGACACCTACCTCCCACAGCCGTTGCTCTAAAATGCTGTGGGAGATGGTGCCAAAGGCGGCCGACAAATCCAAAAGAATGAGCATGGCTGACTGCCCGTTATCCAAGGCCAATCTGATGTTGTCTACAATCTCCACCAATGAAGTTTCCATGCTGTGTGCTGCCCTGTACCCCGACTGTGATGCATCAAGGAGTCCATGGCTCGCTAGGTGAATGGTAAGCTGCTTATTGACCAGGCATTCAAGTACCTTCTCAAAATAAGGCAGCAATGAGATTGGATGATAGTTGCTGGGTATTTTAGAATATGCAGATTTATTTTAATAATGGGCTTAACTTGGGCTGCCTTCCATCTGGCTGGGATCTTTGCTTGGGCTACTGACATGTTGTATACGCCAGTAAGTTTATCCGTGAGCAAAGGGGCAAAAGTTGGAAAGAAGCGGGGAGAAAGCGGATCAACTGGGGAGCCCGATTTAATCCTTGCTAGGGCAGAAGAAACCTCATCTGACATGAATGTAGTGAATTCCGGCAGAAGGGGGATAGTAGAATTCAGATTACTGTCTGGATTTATGTCAAGCGTTGTAGTATCAGTGACTGGAAAGGAATTATGAATGGATTTGATCTTTTCATCAAAAAAGGTAGACAGTGTATCGATCCATTCTTGTGACGGTATATTATTGCACTGGTTGGGTGAGGGAGTAGTAAACTCCTTTAATGTTTTATAAAGCTCCTTGTGCAGTGCTACACGTATGAGCAGCTTTCCATGTGCAGCACTACACTGATGAGCAGCTTTCCATGTGCAACACCACACTGATGAGCAGCTCTCCATGTGTAGCACTACACTGATGAACAGCTCTACGTGTGCAGAACTACCCTGATGAGCAGCTCTCCATGTGCAGCACTGTACTGATGAGCAGCTCTACGTGTGCAGCACTACACTGATGAGCAGCTCTCCATGTGCAGCACTACATTGATTAGCAGCTCTCTATGTGCAACACTACACTGATGAGCAGCTCTCCATATGCAGCATTGCACTAATGAGCCAGTCTCCATGTGCAGCACTACAAAGATGAGCGATCTCCAAGTGCAACACTACATTGATGAGCATCTCATCATGTGCAGCCCTACACTGATGAGCAGCTCTCCATGTGCAGCACTGCACTTTTGACAGCTCTCCATGTGCAGCACTAAAGTGAGGAGCAATTCTCCATGTGCAGCACTAAACCGCTGAGCAGCCCTCCATGTGGAGCACTATACTGAGGACCAGCTCTCCATGTGCAGCACTGCACTAATGACCAGCTCTCCATGTGCAGCACTACACTAATGAAAACTCACCATGTGCAGCAGTACACTGATGAGCAGCCCTTCATGTGCAGCTTTACGCTGATGAGCAGCTCTTCATGGGCAGTACTACACTGATGAGCAGCACGACACGGATGAGCAGCTCTCCATGTGGAACACTATACTGATGAGCAGCTCTCCATGTGCAGCACTGCATTGACGAGAGCTCTCAATGTGCAGCACTACACCCTTGTGCAGCTCTCTGTGTGCAGCACCACACTGATGAGCAGCTCTCCATGTGCAGCACTACACTGATGAGGGGCTCTTCATGTGCAGCACCACAGTGATGAGCAGCTCTCCATGTGCAGAACTACAATGATGAAAAGCTCTATTTGTGCAGCACTATACTGATGAGCAGCTCTCCATGTGCAGCACTACATTGATGAACAGCTCTCTGTGTGCAGCACTATACTGATGAGCAGCTCTCCGTGTGCAGCACTACACTGATGAGCAGCTCTCCAAGTGCAGCACTACAGTGAAGAGCGCCTCTCCATGTGGTGCAATACATGGATGAGCAGCTCTCCAACTGAAGCACTACACTGATGAGCAGCTCTCTTTGAGCAGCACTACACCGATGAGGAGCTCTCTGTGTGCAACACCACACTGATGAGCAGCTCTCCGTGTGCAGCACTACACTGATGAGCAGCCCTCCATGTGCAACACTACACTGATGAGCAACTCTCTGTGTACAGCACTACACTGATGAACATTTCTCAATGTACAGCACTGCACTGATGAGTAGTTCTCCATGTGCAGCACTACACTGATGAGTAGCTCTTCATGCGCAACAATAGATTGATGAGTAGCTCTCCATGCGCAGCACTACACTGAGGACAAGCTCTCACTGATGAGAGCTCTCCATGTGCAGACCTACACTGATGAGCAACTCTCTGTGTGCAGCACTACACCGATGAGCAGCTCTCCATGTGCAGCACTACAATGTTGAGCGGCTCTCCATGCGCAGCATTACAATGATGAGCAGCTCTTCATGTCAGCATTACACTGATCATCGGCTCTCCATGGGCAGCGCCAAGCTGATAAGCACCTCTCCATGTGCAGTACTACACTGATGAGCAGCTCTCTGTGTGCAGCACCACACTGATGAGCGCTCTCCATGTACAACATTACACTGATGAGCAGCTCTACGTATGCAGCATCACACCGATAAGCAGCTCTCCATGTGCAGCATTACACAGCTGAGTAGCTCTCTAGGTGCAGAACCACACTGATGACCAGCTCCCCAAGTGCAAATCTACACTGACGAACAACTCTCAATGTGCAGCACTACAGTGCCAAACAGCTCTCCATGTGCAGCACTACACTGGGGAATGGCTTTTCAAGTGCAGCACTACACTGAGGAGCAGCTCTACACGTGCAGCACTACACTATTAAGCAGCTCTCCATGTACAACACTACACTGAAGAACAGCTCTCCATGTGCAGCACTACAATGATGAGCAGCTGCCCGTGGGCAGCACTACTCTGATGAGCACCTTTCCATGTGGAGCACTACAATGAGTGCTCTCCATGTGCAGCCCTTTACTGATGAGCAGTTCTCCCTGTGCAGCACTACACTGAGTGCTCTGCATGTGCAGGACTACACTGATGAGCAGCTCTCCATGTGCAGCACTACACTGATGAGCGACTCTCAATGTACAGCACTACACTGATGAGCAGCTCTTCATGTGCAACATTGCACTGATGAGTGGCTCTCCATGTGTAGCTCTACACTGATGAGCAGCACTTCATGTGCAGCACTACACTGATAAGCGGCTCTCCTTGTGCAGCACTACACTGATGAGCGGCTCTCCATGTGCAGCACTACACTGATAAGCGGTTCTCCATGTGCAGCACTACACTGATGAGCAGCTCTCTGTGTGAAGCACCACACTGATGAGCACCTCTCCATGTGCAGCACTACACTGATGAGCGGCTCACCATCTGCAGCACCACACTGATAAGCAGCTCTCCATGTCCAGCACTACACTGATGAGCAGCTCTACGTGTGCAGCATAACACTGATGAGTGCTCTGCATGTACAGCACTATACTAATGAGCAGCTCTCCATGTGCAGCACCACACTGATGAGCAGCATTCCATGTGCAGCACTACACTGATGGGTGCTCTCCATGTGCAGCACTACATGTTTGAGCAACTCTCCATGTGCAGCACTACGCTGATGAGCAGCTCTCCATGTGCAGCACTACACTGATAAGTGCTCTCCATTTGCAGCCATACACTGATGAGCAGCTCTCCATGTGAAGCACTTCATTGATAAGCAGCTGTCCATGTGCAGCACCACACTATTGAGCAGCTCTCAATGTACAGCACTACATTGATAAGCAGCTCTCCATAAGCAGCACTACACTGATGAGCGCTCTCCATGTGCATCACTACACAGATGAGCGCTTTCCATGTGCAGCACTAGACTGAGGAGCATTCTCCATGTGCAGCCCTACACTGATGAGCAGCTCTCTACGTACAGCACTACACTGATGAGCGCTTTCCATATGCAGACTACACTGATGAGTGCTCTCCATATGCAGCACTCCACTGATAAGCGCTCTCCATATGCAGCACTACACTGATGAGCACCTTTTCAGGTGCAGCACTACATTGATGAGCACCTTTCCATGTGCAACACTCCACTTATGAGTGCTCTCCATGTGCTGCACTACACTGATGAGCACCTTTCCATGTGCAGCACTACACTGGTGAGCGCTCTCCATGTGGAGCACAACACTGTTGAGCAGCTCCCGTGTGCAGTACTACACTGATGTGCCACTCTCGATATGCAGCACTACGCTGCTGAGTTGGTCTCTGTATGCATCACTACACTGATGACCACCTCTCCACGTGCAACACTACAGTGTCAAGCAGCTCTCCATGTGCAGCACTACACGGATGAGCAGCTCTCCATGCAGAGCATGACACTGATGAGCAGCTTTCCATGTGCAGCAATACACTGAGGATGAGCTCTCCATTTGCAGCACTGCAATGAGGAGCAGCTCTCCTTGTCCAGCACCACGCTGATGAGCACCTCTCTGTGTGCAGCATAACATTGATGAGTGCTCTGCATGTACAGCACTATACTAATGAGCAGCTCTCCATGTGCAGCACCACACTGATGAGCAGCATTCCATGTGCAGCACTACACTGATGGGTGCTCTCCATGTGCAGCACTACATGTTTGAGCAACTCTCCATGTGCAGCACTATGCTGATGAGCAGCTCTCCATGTGCAGCACTACACTGATAAGTGCTCTCCATTTGCAGCCATACACTGATGAGCCGCTCTCCATGTGAAGCACTTCATTGATAAGCAGCTGTCCATGTGCAGCACCACACTATTGAGCAGCTCTCAATGTACAGCACTACATTGATAAGCAGCTCTCCATAAGCAGCACTACACTGATGAGCGCTTTCCATGTGCAGCACTAGACTGAGGAGCATTCTCCATGTGCAGCCCTACACTGATGAGCAGCTCTCTATGTACAGCACTACACTGATGAGCGCTCTCCATATGCAGACTACACTGATGCGTGCTCTCCATATGCAGCACTCCACTGATAAGCGCTCTCCATATGCAGCACTACACTGATGGGCACCTTTCCAGGTGCAGCACTACATTGATGAGCACCTTTCCATGTGCAACACTCCACTTATGAGTGCTCTCCATGTGCTGCACTACACTGATGAGCACCTTTCCATGTGCAGCACAACACTGATCAGCGCTCTCCATATGAAGCACTATACTGACAAGCGCTATCCATATGCAGCACTACACTGATGAACACCTTTCCATGTGCAGCACTACACTGGTGAGCGCTCTCCATGTGGAGCACAACACTGTTGAGCAGCTCCCGTGTGCAGTACTACACTGATGTGCCACTCTCGATGTGCAGCACGACGCTGCTGAGTTGGTCTCTGTATGCATCACTACACTGATGACCACCTCTCCATGTGCAACACTACAGTGTCAAGCAGCTCTCCATGTGCAGCACTACACGGATGAGCAGCTCTCCATGCAGAGCATGACACTGATGAGCAGCTCTCCATGTGCAGCAATACACTGAGGATGAGCTCTCCATTTGCAGCACTGCAATGAGGAGCAGCTCTCCTTGTCCAGCAACACGCTGATGAGCACCTCTCCATGTGCAGCACAACACTGGTGAGCAGATCACCATCTGCAGCACCACACTGATGAGCAGCTCTCTGTGTGCAGCATAACACTGATGAGTGCTCTGCATGTACAGCACTACACTGATGTGCAGCTCACCATGTTCAGCACTACACGGATGAGCAGCTCTCCGTGTGCAGCACTACATTGATGAGCAGCACTCCATATGCAGCACTACAAAGATGAGCAGCTCTCCATGTGCAGCACTACACTAATGAGCAGCTGTCCATGTGCAGCACTACACCGATGAGCAGCACTCCATGTACAGCACTACACTGATGAGAAGCTCTCCATGTGCAGCACCACACTGATGAGCAGCTTTTCATGTTCAGCACTACACTGATGAGCAGCACTCCATGTGTAGCACTAAGCTGATGAGCGGCTCCCCCTGAGCAGCACTACAATGATAAGCAGCTCTCCATGTGCAGCACCACACTGATAAACGGCTCTCCATGGGCAGCACAACACGGATGAGCAGCTCGACATGTGCAGCACTACACTGATGAGCAACTCTCTGTGTGCAGCATAACACTGATGAGTGCACTGCATGTACAGCACTACAATGACGAGGAACTCTCCATATGCAACACCACACTGATAAGAAGCTCTTGGTGTGCAGCACTATATTGCTGAGAAGCTCTCCAAGTGCACCACTACACTGATGAGCAGCTCTCCCTGTGTAGTACGACACTGATGAGCAGCTCTAAGTGTACAACACTACACTGATGAGGAGTTTCCCATGTGCAGCCCAACACTGATGAGTAGTTCTCTGTGTGCAGCACTACACTGATGACTAGCTCTCCAGGTGCAGCACTGGACTGATGAGTAGCTCTACATGCACAGCACTGCATGATGAGCAGCTCTCAATGTACAGCACTACACTGGTAAGCATCTCTCCATGTGCAGCAATACACTGATGAGTAGCTCTCAATGTACAGAACTACACTGATGCACAGCTCTCCATATGCAACACTACACTGATGAACACCCTTCCATGTGTAGCACTACATTGATGAGCGAACTCAATGTGCAGCACTGCACTGATGAGTGCTCTCCATGTGCAGCACCAGACTTAGGAGCGCTCTCCATGTGCAGCCCTACACTGATGAGCAACTCTCCATATACAGCACTACACTGAGGAGCAGCTCTCCACGTACAGCACTACACTGTTGAGAAGCTCTTCATATGCAGCACAACACTGATGAGCAGCTCACAATGTATAGCACTACACAGATGAGCAGCTCTCCATGTGCAGTTCCATGCTGATGAGCAGCTCTCCATGTGCAGCAAAACATTGATGAGAAGCTCCCCGTGTGCAGCACCACAGTGATGAGCAGCTCACAATGTACAGCACTACACAGATGAGCAGCTCTCCATATACAGCACTACACTGAGGAGCAGCTCTCCACGTACAGCACTACACTGTTGAGAAGCTCTCCATATGCAGCACAACACTGATGAGCAGCTCACAATGTACAGCACTACACAGATGAGCAGCTCTCCATGTGCAGTTCCATGCTGATGAGCAGCTCTCCATGTGCAGCAAAACATTGATGAGAAGCTCCCCATGTGCAGCACCACAGTGATGAGCAGCTCACAATGTACAGCACTACACAGATGAGCAGCTCTCCATGTGCAGCACTACATTGATAAGCAGCTCTCCGTGTGCAGCACTACACTGGTGAGTAGCTCTCCATGTGCAGCACTACACTGATGAGCAGCTCTCTGTGTAGAGCACTAGACTGATGAGTAGCTTTTTATACGCAGCACTACACAGAGGAGAAGCTCTCCATGTGCAGCACTACGCTGATGTGCGCTCTCCATGTGCAGCCCTACACTGATGAGCAGCTCTCTATGTGTAGCACTGCACTGAAGAGTGCTTTCCATGTGCAGCACTACACTGATGAACACTCTCCATGTGCAGCACTACACTGATGAGCAGCTCTCCATGTGCAGCACTATACTGACAATCAGCTATCCATGTGCAGCACTACACTGAGGACTAGCTCTCCATGAGCAGCACTAACCTGATGAGCAGCTCTCTATGTACAGCACTACATTGATAAGCAAGTCTCCATGTACAGTCCTACACTGATGAACACTCTCCATGTGCAGCACTGCCCTGATGAGCAGCTATCCATGTGCAGCACTATACTGATAATCAACTATCCATGTGCAGCACTACACTGAGGACTAGCTCTACATGAGCAGCACTACACTGATAAATAGCTCACCATGTACAGCACTACACTGATAAGCAGGTCTCCATGTACAGTACTGCACTGATGAGCAGCTCTCCATGGGCAGCACAACACTGATGAGCAGCTCTCCATGTGCAGCACTAGATTGATGTGCAGCTCTCCATGTCTAGCACTACACTGATGAGTAGCTCTCCATGTGTGCCACTACACTGAGCGCTCTCCATGTGCAGCACTACACTGATGAACACCTCTCCATTTGCAGCACTAGACCGATAAGCAGCTCTCCATATACTGCACTAGACTGATGAGCAGCTCTCCATATACAGCACTACACTGAGGAGCAGCTCTCCGTGTACAGCACTACACTGTTGAGAAGTCCTCCATATGCAGCACAACACTGATAAGCAGCTCTACATGTGCAGTTCCATGCTGATGAGCAGCTCTCCATGTGCAGCACTACACTGATGAGACTCTCCCCATGTGCAGCACCACCCTGATGAGCAGCTCACAATGTACAGCACTACACAGATGAGCAGTTCTCCATGTGTAGCACTGTATTGATGAGTAGCTCTACCTGTGCAGCACTACACTGATGAGCTGCTCTCTGTGTAGAGCACTAGACTGATGAGTCGCTCTTCATGTGTAGCACTACACTGAGGAGAAGCTCTCCATGTGAAGGACTACACTGATGTGCGCTCTCCATGTCAGCCCTACACTGATGAGTAGCTGTCTATGTGTAGCACTACACTGATGAGTGCTTTTCATGTGCAGTACTAAACTGATGAACACTCTCCATGTGCAGCACTACCCTGATGAGCAGCTCTCCATGTGCAGCACTATACTGATAATCAGCTATCCATGTGCAGCACTACACTGAGGACTAGCACTCCATGAGCAGCACTACATTGATAAACAGCTCACCATGTACAGCACTACACTGATAAGCAGGTCTCCATCTCTAGCACTACACTGATGAGGGGCTCTCCATGTGCGCCACTACACTGAGCGCTCTCCATGTGCAGCACTACACTGATGAGCAGCTCTCCATGTGCAGCACTAGACTGATGAGCAGCTCTCGATGTACTGCACTAGACTGATGAGCAGCTCTCCATATACAGCACTAAACTGAGGAGCAGCTCTCCATGTACAGCACTACACTGTTGAGAAGCTCTCTGTTGGAGGGAGGACCACCGGGGAGTCGGGGGGACTACTCCGGGGCACCTTCCTACCGCAAAGTTATAGCCGAGCGCCGCTGAGAAGCCTCCTAGGAGAGGTCCATCTCCTATGATCGTACTGGGCCCAGCAACACCACCACACAGGACTCCGTATCAGTTGCTTATCTTGGTTCTTTATATAAAAAGGAGCACGTTCAATATTTACAGTGGGATCGAGTGATCCAGTAAGAGTCTCAATGTTCTTGGAGGGATAGGGTGCTGGTCTCAGAGCGGCTCGGACGTGGAGAGCCGCGACGGCGTCAGCAGGGCTCGGGTGGTAGTTCCGCTAGGGTCGAGCCGCGACACAGTCAGCAGGGCTCCGGTGGTAGGTCCGCTTCGGTCGAGCCGCGACGAGGTCAGCTGGGCTCTGATGGTACGTTTCAGCAAGGTCGGGCCGCAACAGCGTCAGCAGGGCCCCAAAGGTTCGTGAAGGTCTTGTAAGCACGATGGAGCTGCGACGTCGTCAGCAGGGCTCAGAGTGTGGTTCTAGGAAGAGTCTTTCTCCGTAGGGTCAGCCGCGATCCGATCAGCAGGGCTCTTGACTCCGGGATACAACTGTCGTCTTGTTGCCGGGTCGCCCCAGATATAGGTCTGGAGCCCTTTGATGTCCGGACCCTTGCGCCCAGGAGGGCAGAGAGGCCGGGTAGGGCGCGGCCAGATGCCCAGCAGAAGAGGCGCCAGGCCCCAGAGAGCTGTGGGGCGATCGCACCTAGGTGTGGAAGGACGGTTGGGGGTCCCATCGATACTGCCCTCCGCCGGGGGTGGGAAGGGCTCACGTGGTATCCCCCGGGCCAGGGGTTGGCGCCACGATGTCGGGCCTCGCTGGGACCGAGGCCGGGTAGAGCAGGGTCACGTAGGTGGTCACGTGGAGTGACGTATAATCCAAAATGGAGGAGCCCCGAGGTGCATGGGACCTCGTGCGGCTTAGCGAGGGGGAACAGGACCATGCCACGAGGCCGGCTCCAACACTCTCCATATGCAGCACAACACTGATAAGCAGCTCTACATGTGCAGTTCCATGCTGATGAGCAGCTCTCCATGTGCAGCACTACACTGATGAGAAGCTCCCCATGTGCAGCACCATCCTGATGAGCAGCTCACAATGTACAGCACTACACAGATGAGCAGCTCTCCATGTGCAGCACTACATTGATGAACAGCTCTCCGTGTGCATCACTACATTAATGAGTAGCTCTCCCTGTGCAGCACTACACTCATGAGCAGCTCTCTGTGTAGAGCACTAGACTGATGAGTAGCTCTTCATGTGTAGCAGTACACTGAGGAGAAGCTCTCCATGTGCAGCACCACACTGATGATCAGCTCACAATGTACAGCACTACACAGATGAGCAGCTCTCTGTGTGCAGCAGTACATTGATGAGCAGCTCTCTGTGTGCAGCACTACACTGATGAGTAGCTCTCCCTGTGCAGCACTACACTGATCAGCAGCTCTCTGTGTACATCACCAGATTGATAAGTGGCTCTCCATGCGCAGCACTGCACTGAGAAGAAGCTCTCCATGTGCAGCACTACACTGATGTGCGCTCTCCATGTGCAGCCCTGCACTGATGAGCAGCCATCCATGTGCAACACTACACTGAGGACTAGCTCTCCATGAGCAGCACTACACTGATGAGCAGCTCTCCAAGTGCAGCACTATACTCGTAATCAGCTATCTATGTGCAGCACTACACTGAGGACTACCTCTCCATGGTTAGCGCTACACTGAGGACCAGATTTCTATGTGCAGCACTATACTGATGAACACTCTCCATGTGCAGCACTGCACTGATGAGCAGCTCTCCATGTGCACCGCTATACTGATAATCAGCTATCCATGTGCAGCACTACACTGAGGACTAGCTCTCCATGAACAGCACTACACTGATGAGCACTCTCCATGTGCAACACTACACTGATGAGCAGCTCTCCAAGTATAGCACTATATTCATAATCAGCTATCCATGTGCAGCACTACACTGAGGACTACCACTCCATGTGTAGCACAACACTGATGACCAGATCTCCATAGGGAACACTACACTGAGGGCCAGGTCTCCATGTGTAGCACTACAATGATGAGCAGCTCCGCTTGCGTAGCACTACACTGATGAGCGCCCTTCCATGTGCAGCACTAAACTGATGAGCAGCTCTTTATGTGCAGCACTAGACTGAAGAGCAGCTGTCCATGTGCAGCACTTCACTGATGAGCAGCTGTAAATTCTCAGCACTTCACTGAGGAGAAGTTCTGTGTGTGCAGCTCTACACTGATTAGTATCTCTGTATATGCAGCACTACACTGATGAGCAACTCTCCATGTTCATAACCACAATGATGAGTAGCTCTCCTTGTGCAGCATGACACTGACAAGTGTTCTGCATGTACAACACTACACTGATGAGCAGCTCTCCATGTGCAGGACCACACTGATGAGCAACTCTCCGTGTGCAGCACTACACTGATGAGTGCTCTCCATGTTTAGCACTACGTTTGAGCAACTCTCCATGTGCAGCACTACACTGATGAGCAGCTCTCCATGTGCAGGATCACACTGATGAGCCACTCTCTATTTACAGCACTACACTGATGAGCAGGTCTCCATTTACAGTACTACACTGATGAGAAGCTCACCATGTGCAGCATCACACTGGTGAGCAGCTCTCCATGTTCATAACCACACTGATGAGTAGCTCTCCATGTACAGCATGACAATGATGAGTGTTCTGCATGTACAGCACTACACTGATGAGCAGCCCTCCATGTGCAGCACCACAGTGATGAGCAGCTCACCATGTACAGCACTACACTGATGAGCTGCTCACCATGTGCAGCAGTACACTGACGAGCAGCTCTCCATGTGCACTACAACACTGATAAGCAGCTCTCAATGTACAGCACTACACTGATAAGCAGGTCTCCATGTACACTACTACACTGATGAGAAGGTCACCATGTGCAGCACCACACAGATGAGCAGCTCTCCATGTACAGCACCACACTGATGAGCAGCTCTCCATGTGCAGCACTAGATTGATAATCATCTCTCCATGTCTAGCACTACACTGATGAGCAGCTCTCCATGTGCGGCAGTACACTGAGCGCTCTCCATATACAGCACTACACTGATGAGCATCTCTCCATGTGCAGCACTAGACTGATGAGCAGCTCTCCATCTACTGCACTAGACTGATGAGAAGCTCTCCCTGTTCAGCAGCTCTCTGTGTACAGCACTAGATTGATGAGTGGCTCTCCATGCACAGCACTGCACTGAGGAGAAGCTCTCCATGTGCAGCACTACACTGATGTGCGCTCTCCATCTGCAGCCCTACACTAATGAGCAGCTCTCCATGTGCAGCACTATACTGATGAACACTCTCCATGTGCTGCACTAGACTGATGAACAGCTCTCCATGTGCAGCACTATACTGATAATCCGCTATCCATGTGCAGCACTACACTGAGGACTAGCTCTCCATGAACAGCACTACACTGATGAGCACTCTCCATGTGCAGCACTACACTGATGAGCAGCTCTCCAAGTGCAGCACTATAATCGTAATCAGCTATCCATGTGCAGCACTACACTGAGGACTACCTTTCCATTTGTAGCGCTACACTGAGGACCAGATCTCCATAGGCAGAACTACACTGAAGGCCAGGTCTCCATGTGCAGTACTACAATGATGAGCAGCTCCACTTGCACAGCACTACACTGATGAGCACCCTTCCACGTGCAGCATTAAACTGAGATACAGCTCTCTGTGTGCAGCTCTACACTGATGAGCAGCTCTCAATGCACAGCACTACACTGATGTACACCTTTCGATGTGCAGCACTACACTGATGAGTATCTCTGTATATGCAGCACTACACTGATGAGCAGCTCTCCATGTTCATAACCACAATAACGAGTAGCTCTCCATGTGCAGCATGACACTGACAAGTGTTCTGCATGTGCAGCACTACACTGATGGGCAGCTCTCCATGTGCAGCACCACAGTGATGAGCTGCTCACCATGTGCAGCAGTACACTGACGAGCAGCTCTCCATGTGCAGTACAACACTGATAAGCAGCTCTCAATGTACAGCACTACACTGATAAGCAGGTCTCCATGTACAGTACTACACTGATGAGAAGGTCACCATGTGCAGCACCACACAGATGAGCAGCTCTCCATGTGCAGCACCACACTGATGAGCAGCTCTCCATGTGCAGCACTAGATTGATAATCAGCTCTCCATGTCTAGCAATACACTGATGAGCAGCTCCCCATGTGCGGCAGTACACTGAGCGCTCTCCATGTGCAGCACTACACTGATGAGTAGCTCTCCATGTGCAGCACTAGACTGATGAGCAGCTCTCCATTTACAGCACTACACTGATGAGAAGCTCTCCCCGTTCAGCAGCTCTCTGTGTACAGCACTAGATTGATGAGTGGCTCTCCATGCACAGCACTGCACTGAGGAGAAGCTCCCCATGTGCAGCCCTACACTGATGTGCGCTCTCCATCTGCAGCCCTACACTAATGAGCAGCTCTCCATGTGCAGCACTATACTGATGAACACTCTCCGTGTGCCGCACTAGACTGATAAGCAGCTCTCCATTTACAGCACTACACTGATTAGCAGGTCTCCATTTACAGTACTACACTGATGAGCTGCTCACCATGTGCAGCAGTACACTGACGAGCAGCTCTCCATGTGCAGTACAACACTGATAAGCAGCTCTCAATGTACAGCACTACACTGATAAGCAGGTCTCCATGTACAGTACTACACTGATGAGAAGGTCACCATGTGCAGCACCACACAGATGAGCAGCTCTCCATGTGCAGCACCACACTGATGAGCAGCTCTCCATGTGCAGCACTAGATTGATAATCAGCTCTCCATGTCTAGCAATACAATGATGAGCAGCTCCCCATGTGCGGCAGTACACTGAGCGCTCTCCATGTGCAGCACTACACTGATGAGTAGCTCTCCATGTGCAGCACTAGACTGA
The DNA here is from genome assembly GCF_964204655.1 of Triturus cristatus. Taxonomy (NCBI): domain Eukaryota; kingdom Metazoa; phylum Chordata; class Amphibia; order Caudata; family Salamandridae; genus Triturus; species Triturus cristatus. Next base: position 1,149,192,659 of record NC_140580.1, on the reverse strand, counting down.
TGAGCAGCTCTCCATTTACAGCACTACACTGATGAGAAGCTCTCCCTGTTCAGCAGCTCTCTGTGTACAGCACTAGATTGATGAGTGGCTCTCCATGCACAGCACTGCACTGAGGAGAAGCTCCCCATGTGCAGCACTACACTGATGTGCGCTCTCCATCTGCAGCCCTATACGAATGAGCAGCTCTCCATGTGCAGCACTATACTGATGAACACTCTCCATGTGCCGTACTAGACTGATGAGCAGCTCTCCATGTGCAGCACTATACTGATAATCAGCTATCCACATGCAGCACTACACTGAGGACTAGCTCTCCATGAACAGCACTACACTGATGAGCACTCTCCATGTGCAGCACTACAATGAAGAGCAGCTCTCCAAGTGCAGCACTATACTCGTAATCAGCTATCCATGTGCAGCACTACACTGAGGACTACCTTTCCATGTGTAGCGCTACACTGAGGACCAGATCTCCATAGGCAGATCTACACTGAGGGCCAGGTCTCCATGTGCAGTACTACAATGATGAGCAGCTCCACGTGCGCAGCACTACACTGATGAGCACCCTTCCACGTGCAGCATTAAACTGATGAGCAGCTCTCTATATGCAGCACTACACTGAAGAGCAGCTCTCCATGTGCAGCACTACACTGATGAGCAGCTGTACATTCACAGCACTTTACTGAGGAACAGCTCTCTGTGTGCAGCTCTACACTGATGAGCAGCTCTCAATGCACAGCACTACACTGATGTACACCTTTCGATGTGCAGCACTATACTGATGAGTATCTCTGTATATGCAGCACTACACTGATGAGCAGCTCTCCATGTTCATAACCACAATGATGAGTAGCTCTCCATGTGCAGCATGACACTGACAAGTGTTCTGCATGTGCAGCACTACACTGATGAGCAGCTCTCCATGTGCAGCACCACACTGATGAGCAACTCTCCTTGTGCAGCACTACACTGAGTGCTCTCTATGTTTAGCACTACATGTTTGAGCAACTCTCCATGTGCAGCACTACACTGATGAGCAGCTCTCCGTGTGCAGCACCACACTGATGAGCAGCTCTTCAGGTGCAGCACTGCACTGACAAGCAGCTCTCCATGTGCAGCACTACACTGATAAGCAGCTCTCCATTTACAGCACTACACTGATTAGCAGGTCTCCATTTACAGTACTACACTGATGAGAAGCTCACCATGTGCAGCATCACACTGGTGAGCAGCTCTCCATGTTCATAATCACACTGATGAGTAGCTCTCCATGTACAGCATGACACTGACGAGTGTTCTGCATGTACAACACTACACTGATGAGCAACCCTCCATGTGCGGCACCACAGTGATGAGCAGCTCACCATGTGCAGCACTACACTGATGAGCTGCTCACCATGTGCAGCAGTACACTGGCGAGCAGCTCTCCATGTGCAGCACAACACTGATAAGCAGATCTCCATGCACAGCAGTACACTGATAAGCAGGTCTCCATGTACAGTACTACACTGATGAGAAGGTCACCATGTGCGGCACCACACTGATGAGCAGCTCTCCATGGGCAGCACTAGATTGATAATCAGCTCTCCATGTCTAGCAATACAATGATGAGCAGCTCCCCATGTGCGGCAGTACACTGAGCGCTCTCCATGTGCAGCACTACACTGATGAGGAGCTCTCCATGTGCAGCACTAGATTGATGATCAGCTCTCCATGTCTATAACTACACTTATGAGTGGCTCTCCATGTGCAGCACTACACTGAGCGCTCTCCATGTGCAGCACTACACTGATGAGAAGCTCTCCATGTGCAGCACTAGACTGATGAGCAGCTCTCCATCTACAGCACTACACTGATGAGAAGCTCTCCATGTGCAGCAGTACACTGGCGAGCAGCTCTCCATGTGCAGCACAACACTGATAAGCAGATCTCCATGCACAGCAGTACACTGATAAGCAGGTCTCCATGTACAGTACTACACTGATGAGAAGGTCACCATGTGCGGCACCACACTGATGAGCAGCTCTCCATGGGCAGCACTAGATTGATAATCAGCTCTCCATGTCTAGCAATACAATGATGAGCAGCTCCCCATGTGCGGCAGTACACTGAGCGCTCTCCATGTGCAGCACTACACTGATGAGGAGCTCTCCATGTGCAGCACCACACTGATGAGCAGCTCTCCATGTTAAGCGTGTCATCTTAAGCTTAAGGGTGGGAAAACTGAGCTCATGATATTGGGCAACCCCCTAAGCTTTACATCCAGCACCATGTGGACAGCCTGTATGGGTCCCATACCGGTCCTTCAGTCTGAAATCAAGAGCCTGGGTATCTAGTTGGATCAGGATTTGACCTTCAGGGTGCAGGCCAGGAAGACGACAGTTTTCTGTTACGGCCGGCTCAGAATGGATTGCAAAGTACTCCCTCTCCTCCCTTTTTAAGCCAAAAAAATATTGGTCCAATCGCTCATACTTTCTAGAATAGATTATGGAGACGTCTGATATCTGGGTGCCCCTACTGCAGTAGTCGCGAAACTCCAGACCGTTCAAAACAATGCAGCCAGACTGTTGATGGGAGTTTCTAATCGACAATCGGCGAAGCCGGCACTTCATTCCCTCCATTGGCTACCGGTGCAGGAACGAATCAGCTTTAAGGCCTTGTGCCTAGTTCATAAATCCATGCAAGGGAATGGGCCTCCAAATAATTCGAATAACAACAAAGATTTCCTACACCTATATACTTGAATTTAAGGCCATAAGTCCATATAAATAAAGTAATACCCACAGACTAGGTGTACAAAAATATATATGACAAAGTCATTTAATAAATTTTTTGCATTTTTTCAGAAAGACTGTTATTTATCCATTTTAAATTAGAAATGAATTACAACATTTAGACAAAATCATTGTGTCAACAACAAAACACACCATATCAACAGAAATATAAATACAAGACAATAATGGTAAACATCAGAACATCATACAAAACTAACAAAGGTACAAAAAAGGTACATATATGACAAAACAATTTTTTTTTTTTTTTTTATATAAAAAAGACAGTTCTTCATTAAAAGTGCAACCAACTATGACCGCCAAGACAAGCGCCAACGCGCGTTTCGGAGCTAAACAGTATATAGGCTCCTTCCTCAGGGCGTGTAAGGTAGGTCTTTCAGGCGACAGCACAAACTACGCACATATCCTTGACAAACGTCTGATGGTGTAGAAGTTGACAAAGTTTCAAAGTTTGTAACCATAAGTCTGTGGGCAAAAAACATGAATGGGTAAATATGCTCTTAATCTATAATGGATAAGGCTGGAAAAATGAAGAACAGGAGTAAAAATCAGAAAAGATAATAGACAAACGACCCAGAAATTACAGGGACTTTCTTTATAAGAAAAAATTATACACACCAAAAAGGGGGTCAAGTGGCCCGGTGAGCGAAAAAGTATATAGAACCAATGAATGTGTCAAAGAGATACGAATAGTAAAGATACCAATCACCAGATAGTGCGCTATTAAAAATTAGAATCACCTACTATTGGCGTACTGAGTTACTGTTTTCCCAGTAACTCAGTACGCCAAAAGTAGGTGATTCTAATTTTTAATAGCGCACTATCTGGTGATTGGTATCTTTACTATTCGTATCTCTTTGACACATTCATTGGTTCTATATACTTTTTCGCTCACCGGGCCACTTGACCCCCTTTTTGGTGTGTATAATTTTTTCTTATAAAGAAAGTCCCTGTAATTTCTGGGTCGTTTGTCTATTATCTTTTCTGATTTTTACTCCTGTTCTTCATTTTTCCAGCCTTATCCATTATAGATTAAGAGCATATTTACCCATTCATGTTTTTTGCCCACAGACTTATGGTTACAAACTTTGAAACTTTGTCAACTTCTACACCATCAGACGTTTGTCAAGGATATGTGCGTAGTTTGTGCTGTCGCCTGAAAGACCTACCTTACACGCCCTGAGGAAGGAGCCTATATACTGTTTAGCTCCGAAACGCGCGTTGGCGCTTGTCTTGGCGGTCATAGTTGGTTGCACTTTTAATGAAGAACTGTCTTTTTTATATAAAAAAAAAAAAATTGTATTGTCTTATATGTACCTTTTTTGTACCTTTGTTAGTTTTGTATGATGTTCTGATGTTTACCATTATTGTCTTGTATTTATATTTCTGTTGATATGGTGTGTTTTGTTGTTGACACAATGATTTTGTCTAAATGTTGTAATTCATTTCTAATTTAAAATGGATAAATAACAGTCTTTCTGAAAAAATGAAAAAAATTTATTAAATGACTTTGTCATATATATTTTTGTACACCTAGTCTGTGGGTATTACTTTATTTATATGGACTTATGGCCTTAAATTCATGTATATAGGTGTAGGAAATCTTTGTTGTTATTTGATTATATTTTCCCTAGCACTTTCTACACACATTCCGTAAGTTCAGGGTCCCTCTGCTGTAGCCCATAGACCTCCAAATAATTCGGCCATGATTCGTCCCTTTAAAGCCGTTAGGAAATTACATTCGGACGAGCTGCATTTGGCCGAAGTCCCCAGGATTAATAAGGCTAGAAGCGGTGGACAGCTTTTCTCATATAAAGCGGCCACACTCTGGAACTCCCTGCCACTGTGTCTTCGCAGTCATCTTGTCTTTTGAAAACAACTGAAGACATTTTTGTTCCCCTAAGTTCTCTCTGCCTCTCTGGTGTTTGGCCCAGTGCTGGGATGCACCCGGGTAGCCATGCACTTTATAAATGTTTCTTTCATTTCATTTAATTTCATTTCCATGTGCAGCACTACACTGATAAGCAGCTCACAATGTACAGCACTACACAGATGAGCAACTCTCCGTGTGCAGCACTACATTGATGAGCAGCTCTCCATGTGCAGCACTACACAGATGAGTAGCTCTCCCTGTGCAGCACTACACTGACCAGTAGCTCTCTGTGTACAGCACTAGACTGATGAGTAGCTCTCCATGCACAGCACTACACTGAGGAGAAGCTCTCCATGTGCAGCACTACACAGAGGACCACGTCTCCATGTGCAGCACTACAATGATGAGCAGCTCCCCTTGTGCAGCTCTACACTGATGAGCACCCTTTCATGTGCAGCACTTAGCTGATGAGCAGCTCTCTATGTGCAGCACCACACTGATAAGCAGCTCACAATGTACAGCACTGAACAGATGAGCAGCTCTCCGTGTGCAGCACTACATTGACGAGCAGCTCTCCATGTGCAGCACTACACTGATGAGTAGCTCTCCCTGTGCAGCACTACACTGACCAGTAGCTCTCTGTGTACAGCACTAGACTGATGAGTAGCTCTCCATGTGCAGCACTACACTGAGGAGAAGCTCTCCATGTGCAGCACTACACGGAGGACCACGTCTCCATGTGCAGCACTACAATGATGAGCAGCTCCCCTTGTGCAGCACTACACTGATGAGCACCTTTCGATGTGCAACACTACACTGGTGAGTATCTCTGTATATGCAGCACTACACTGATGAGCAGCTCTCCATGTTCATAACTGCACTGATGAGTAGCGCTCTATGTGCAGCATGACACTGACGAATGTTCTGCATGTACAGCACTACACTGGTGAGCAGCTCTCCATGTGTAGCACCACACTGATGAGCAGCTCTCCATATGCAACACTACACTGATGAGTGCTCTCCATGTTTAGCACTACACGTTTGAGCAACTCTCCATGTGCAGCACTACACTGATGAACATCCCTCCATGTGCAGCACCACAGTGATGAGCAGCTCACCATGTGCAGCACTACACTGATGAGCTGCTCTCCATGTGCAGCAGTACACTGACGAGCAGCTCTCCATGTGCAGCACTACAATGATAATCAGCTCTCCATGTACAGCACTACACTGATAAGCAGGTCTCCATGTAAAGTACTACACTGATGAGAAGCTCACCATGTGCAGTACCACACTGATGAGCAGCTCTCTATGTGCAGCACCACACTGATGAGCAGCTCTCCATGTGCAGCACTAGATTGATGAATACACTGATGAGAGGCTCTCCATGTGCAGCACCACACTGATGACCAGCTCTCCATGTGCAGCACCACACCGATGAGAAGCTCTCCGTGTGCAGCACCACACTGATAAGCAGCTCACAATGTACAGCACTACACAGATGAGCAGCTCTCCGTGTGCAGCACTACATTGATGAGCAGCTCTCCATGTGCAGCAGTACACTGATGATTAGCTCTCACTGTGCAGCACTACAATTATCAGCAGCTCTCTGTGTACAGCACTAGACTGATTAGTAGCTCTCCATGCGCAGCACTACACTGAGGAGAAGCTCTCCGTGTGCAGCACTACACTAATGTGCTCTCTCTATGTGCAGCCCTACACTGATGAGCAGCTCTCAATGTGCAGCAGTACACTGATGAGCTATAGGAAGGTGGAATCTGACTATATGGTTGCCCCCACTTTTTTCCTGGTGTTTTGCTGGTTTATATCTTAGTTGGACTGGGACCCTGCTATTCAGGGCCCCAGTCTATCTGCTTTCTCTGTAAAATGGTTTCCATGTACATTAGGTACATTTCTAATTTGATTCTGGAGTGCCTTATAAGCCCCTAGTATATGGTCTACTATGCTTATACTTATACTTATACTTTATAACCTTTATTTCAACCGTTTTAGATCATAAAAGATATACAACAATAAAAACATTTAAAATAGAGTTAACTTTCGGATAAAAAGCACATGACATTTTGAGAAGGAGCATAAATAACAACATGGTGCAAAATACAATTCATTCAATAGTTCTATTATTCCCAGCCTCAACCTGCTTTATATGTCTTGCTCGAATGTGCCACATTGCTCTTAAAAATTTAGCTACCGCAAACACAACCGGGGGCGAAAGATCTGTTTTTAACACTCTGTATGCATGTAGATAATGCCTAAGACCCAGGTTCTTAAGAAGGGGAACAAGCCAATAATTTCTGGGTCTACGGTATGCTTTACAGAAAAAGATCATATGTAGGTCATCCTCCCGGGTTTGGGTGCATAGTGAGCATTGCTCTGATGAGGGGGGATTGGACCACTGCTTCGTAAATGACCCAAGTGGGAGTGAGCTATGTCTCCACTGAAGAAACAATTTTCTGGTGAAGACCGGGCTGATATTGTCAAGAACACTCTCTTGGTGGTACACATCTTTCATTTTAACAAATAAGTCAGTAAGAGACCCCTCCTTTGTAGCCCCTATAAGTTTTGATAATTTAAATTCATAAAATTCCTTTGCCAGGAGTTTCCTAGGGATCCTACAGCACGCACTCCCTGGGTTTAGCCAAAGCTCCGGCCGTCCCAGATTCTCACATGTCTTTTTCACATAGGATAACCATGGGATAAGAGCGGCTTTTGGCAGAGTTAAAATCTCTTGTAGTTCAGACCTATATGTTGCAAGTTCTGGCCTAGCCCACAATCGACGCCAGAAAGTCAGCGGTTTGAGTGCCAGCTCTTCACTAATTGGTCTCAATCCCAGGTCCAGCCTCAACGGCAAAAGAGGTGTACTTGTTGGAAGGGCTGCCAGCTGCCTAATAAAATTGTTTTCAGTGACTAGTAAGTTCTGTGTAGAGGTGTGGCCCCACAGTTCCCCGCCGTATACTACTGCCCCACGCGCTTGCATTTTATAAATTTGTAGGGCTGGGGTCAAAGGTTTAAAGGACGAAGTATTCCTCAACCTACAGATACCTCCAGTTAATTGAACAAGTCTCAAATTGGCCTTGTTACGATGGGTGTCCCAGGACATTGTTTGATTAATGGTGACCCCCAAATACTCAAATGTACATACTCTCTCCAACTTCTGAGTGCCTATGATGGGATTAGGCCGGGTGGAATTTGGGGGATTGAGAATCATGTATTTCGTCTTCATTGCGTTGGTCTCTAGACCCCGCTCAGTACAAAAGGTCGAGAATCCATCCAAAATTCGTTGAATTCCCATGGGGGACTTAGACAGCAGCAGGGTGTCATCCGCAAACATAATAGCGGGCACCCTGCTGCCATTGAGTTTTGGTGCATCGGAGTCGGCCACCCTCAGCAGGGGGTCGATAACCCCGTTGACAAAGAGGCAAAACAGGGTCGGAGCGAGGACACAGCCCTGTCTTACCCCCCTGTCAACCGGAAATCTATCCGTAAGTACCCCATTCCTACTGCACCTCACACGTGCAAAATTTCCCATGTGCAGTCTTATCAAAATGGAAAGGATATAATGCGGTATGGCCAGGTCCGCCAAGACGGACCAGAGTCTTGCTCTTGGGACTAAGTCGAAGGCAGCACGCAGGTCCACGAAAACCGTGTACAAGCTGCCATCCTCGATTATTGCGGTCTTCCAGTAAATAAGGTTCAAGCGGAACACCTGGTCCGTAGTCGAAACCCCCTTCCTAAAACCTGCCTGATAGGGGCTAAGGATGGAAAAGTCATCAATCCAAGTTTGGAGGCGATCAAGAATCAGCCTACCAAACAACTTCTGGGAGACATCTATAAGGCTAATGGGCCTGTAGTTGGCTGGGAGCAGAGGTGACCCCTTTTTAAAGACCGGCACAATCTCTGCGCCCAGCCAAGTACTAGGCACCTCCATGCCACCCAGAATAGCATTAAACATAGACAATAGATATGGTGCCCAAACATCTGGTTCCTGTTTAAAAAGATCCCCGGGGAGGCCATCCAAACCCGGAGCCTTGCCAAGGGGTAAGGCAGAAATTGCTGCTCTAATTTCAGTCACCGTAAAATGGTCTTCAGAATGACATGGTGTTACAGTGGGTGGTAATTCACCGGGGACCCCAGCCTCCACCCTATAAAGGGACCAGAAATGCTCCTTCCAAGCTTCAGCTGAGATGTTAGGTTCTATAGCCGATGGAAGATCTTCTGAGCCAGTATTTACAATTCTCCAGAATTTGCGGGAGTCCCTATTGGCTAACGATTTAGTAAGGTCCTCCCACTTCTCCTGATCCCACTCAATCTTAGCGTTAGAGATCAATCGCTTATACTCCCTCCTCCTAGCCTTGATCTCAACTCGGCTATTGCCTTCCTTAATGGCGATTAAAAGGTCTGATTTCGCCTTAAGGCAAGCAACATTATACCAGGTCTGGCGATTAGTGGGCCCCACCCCCTTCTTAAGTGGACAAAAGAGGACTTCAGCCAGAGACTTTATCAAGTCATCGTGCGCCAAACGCAATAACTCATAATTGTCTTTGGCGATAGAATTTCCCATTAAAGTACTCACTACCTTCAAAGTGGGGATTACCCTGGAGTATAATTCTGCGACTTTACCTTGATTAGTGGAAAGCTTTTCCCATCTAATTCTCCTTCTATTAGACGTAAGGACCAGCCCCGTGGACGCAGAACCTACCATGACCCTTCTTCCCACTAGACCCGGAATCTTATATTGTAACTGGAGCGCATTGTGGTCGCTGTCCTCCCTTGTAATTACCTTAAAGTCAATGATTAGCGACCACTGGGAGAGTTGGACCAAGATATAATCTATTCTTGATTCCCTACCCTGTTTATTATACGTCCACTTTGGAGGGATATCAGAGTTTACACGGCCATTACAGGCCCGCAAACCGTGGTTAAGTGTTAGTGCAGTGACCTGGACCGCAAGGGGTGTCCAAGCTCTAGGTGGGATAGCATATGTGGGAGGAACCAACCAAATGGCGTCCTCGTCTCGAGAGGGTCCATCCACTAAGCCCGGTAGAGGCTCGAATTGTGAATTCAGATCTCCCCCCACCACGAAGGGTATGTCCGGGGAAATGCTATCAAGAAAGGCTGAGAGTTCATCCATCGTCCTCGATTCTTGGGTGAAATTAACCGGCCTTGAATAGACATTAACCAGGGCGAGCCTGGAAGAATTTGACCATTCCAGTATCACGCCGAGGATGTCCTCTGAATGGGTGAGGATTCGTGTAGCAGAGCACCCCAGATCAGTTGCCACCCAGATGATAAGGCCTCCCGATGGCCGCCCACGACCCCCCCCACCTAGCTGCCACTGAGAATGCTGCGAAACCTGGGCGAGAGTACTCCTCTCTCGCCCAGGTTTCTTGGAACATACAGATATCATTACCTTCCACAAAAGAGGCCCATTCTGGGGAATCCAGCTTGTTCCCCAGACCAGCCACGTTCCAAGACAGTATCTTTAGGTGTGGAGGGCTGCTTATTTCATAGGGAACTGTGGGGGTATTTTCACCCAGTGTGGCCATCAATTAACAGGGAGCCAGCTTTGGCGAAAAATGTGTCCAAAGTACCTTTGGCCGGTCCGGGAGCCAGCGTGGTTTTGCTACGAGTCTCACTGGCGATCATTATCCCCCGTATTACGGTGCGGATCGATCGAGCGCTCAAACACCAAGGGGGGTGGCCCGGTCCCGGTCTCTTCCGTTCTCTAACGGCCTCAAACGGCCCGCCCTTTGCCCGGGCTTAGCCCCGGGCGCTCTCGCGCGCTCCCGCGCAGCGGAGAGCTAGATCGATTATATAGGGCGGGGTTAGGGGCCGTGGGCGGAGCAACAGGGAGAGCGGACCAGGTGTTAGGTGTCGGTCGGGCAGGGACTCCTGGGAGATGCAGTCCCTGCTAAAACGCTCACAGCCCTGATGCAAGCTGAGGCCACAGACCACCACTCCTTCAGGCGGATTCAGCTGACTCTGTCCCCACACAGCAAAGCGGCACCCGCGGAGGAATGGAGGTGAGTTTTGATTCAGCAGCAGACCTCCTGGTGAACTAGGCTCCTCACAACGAAGGTTTTGGCAAGTGCACCTAGGGCATAGGTACCTCAGAGGCCTACCAGGGGCTGAAGCATGTATTATGCCACCCCTGGGAAGTACTCCAAAATGACACCACAGGTCTGCTACTGCAGCCTAGGTAAGGTGGTGCATGCACCCCTTACTGTGGTATAAGCTACCTATATCACTACCATTGCACACACATATAAAACTTATAAGTCACTCCTATGGCAGGCCTTAACAATCCTGAAGGCAGAGTGCTTGGTTTTTATGTGAGAGGGTGCCTCTGCATGAGCAGAGCCCCTCTGCAGTGTTCGGAGTACCTCCTCTGATGCTGTTTGTGGTGCAGCCTGACCATATACTCTTAAGTGCATTATAACCTCACGGTAAATGCTAACTTTGGACTGGCTGCACGGAAACACATCGTGTTTGGTGTCAAATGCTTTGGAATACTACCCCTTGCCAGTTCTGGTGGCGGGGGTAGCATTCTACCCTTCTAGAGGGAGAGACATGTTCACAATGGTCTACCCAGTACTGACTTTCTAAAGCCCTGGCATCACAAAATGGATGCCACTGCCACAGACACAGGTCTGGCCGCCTTCTGCTGACTGAAACTCCGGCAGGGGAGTCCTGGACAATAGGTTTCCTGTCCCAGGGAGGTATAACCACCTCCCCAGACAGGCAGATGTGTATTGGGGCTGGGCGGGAGCACTCTCTGGTGCTTTGAAGTCCTGCACTGGGGGCACACTTGGTGTCCCTGTGCTTAGTCCAGTTCAAACCGGTTGCAGGGGCTACCTGCCCCTGCTCTGGCACGAAACTGGACAAAGGAAATGGGTGTAACCACCCCTCTTTCCAAACCCTCCCACAGGTGGCACCCTAGAGTATGCCCAACCCCCAAACTTAGTATAAGTATGGGAACCCAGTCCTTGAGACTTTGCACTACCCTGGACGAAACTCTGCAACATATATCCTGGACCTTCGACTTTCTATTTCGACTAGAAGACTGAAGAAATCTCCATTGGGGTCAAGGAGTGATTCCCCTGCTTGGCAGGCACCAAAGAAGCAACTGTCCGGTCTGCATCGCTGAAGCTCTCGCCGGACGCCGAAGTCTTTGCATCACCAGAGTTGGATTTCCAGACTTCCTCGAGGCTACCCTGAGTCCACAGCAAAGCTGAGGCCCGTGGCTATCGTGGGTGACGTGGAATTGTGACCCCTGGACACCGTGATCTTTTGCCGATCCATCACCTTCCTGGTTTTCCTTGAAGTTGTGCTTTGTGCTCTGAGTATCCTCAGCCTTGGGCATCTGCAGCACCGAAGATCTCTGGCCTCCACTCCACGAGTGACCCGTGGGCCAGTTTCCAGTGCGACTGCTCGAGGCTCCTTCACAATCGCTAGCCCGCTGGCTAGTGGGCCCCCACGAAGGCAACTCCTCTTCTGATTGGGCTTTCCTGGTTGCTCCAGACGTGCCCTGATTTACCCTTGATGGGTGAGTCCCCCAGACCTTGCTGGTGTGCACCAAATTCCTTTCTCTGTTTCCAAGTGACTTACTGTTGCCAAGGCTTGTTGGGTCCAATTCAGTTGCCGACACTACAGCTCTTGACAGACTGTTGGCCCTAGACACCTCTAAGTCCAAAAGGGTTTTTTTGGTAGTCATCCTCTAAGTGTCCTTAAACTCTTAATTTCCAACCGCGACTTTCCCCATAGAAGTTAACGGCTATTCGCTGCTGTGTTCTCACACTGCACGCGTCCCCTGTGGGTCCCCTTTGTCACTGCCTTGGGTGGTTCCTTGTGGTCTCAGAACTTCTACAGGCTCTAGGCTTTGTGTCTAGTTCAGTCGTGGTTCTTATACCACTTTATTGGTATATGGTTTGGTACGCCCCTAGGGCCTAAACATGTATTTGTGCTTTTACTGTTGAATACTGACTTGTAACTCAAGTACTTCAAACTCTAGCCTCATAAAGAGACTAGAAGGGTGTGTTTTATCTTAAATACATATATTTTAAATATATACCTGGTGTGGTTGTCCTTTCATTTGGTCATTCAAGAGATTATAGACTGGTAAAACAAGCTGCTTTACATTTCTTCAAGACTTAGCCTGAAGGCTTCTCTCCATAGCTACCACTAGGATAGCTTTCAATAAAGGTTGTCTTTAGCCATTCACCATAAGGGGTTGTTTGGATTGATACAAGGTGCCCACTAGAACTGGTGGACAGCATATATCAGGCCAACTTCTCACAAGCTCACCATGTGCAGCACTACACTGAGTAACAGCTTTCCATGTGCAGCAGAACACTGATGAGCAGCTCTCTGTGTGCAGAACCACACTGATGAGCAGCTCACCATGTGCAGCACTACACTGAGGTGCAGCTCTCCATGTGAAGCATAACACTGATGAGCAGCTCTCTGTGTGCAGTACTGCACTGATGAACAGCTCTCCATTTCATTACTACACTGATGAGCAGCTCACCATGTGTAGCACTACACTGATGAGCAGCTCTCAGTGTGCAGCACAGCACTACACTGTTGAGCAGCACCACACTGAGGAGCAGCTCTTCTTGTGGAGCACTACAATTAGCAATGGTAAATTTCTGTTCATGAATAATAGGTCACAACTAGAGGTTGACAGGGTACTAATTTTCTCCAAAGCCAATGGCCCCACTCATCAGCTGGGCAGTACAGGGCAGTCTAACAACAGACTCACATGGGCTGCTCCCTCTTACACACAACAGTCTAGGAGAGGCAGTGGAATGTGTATGGAAGATCAGGCATTGCTAGACCGCTGACCCAGGATACCACAAGTACAGTCACAATAGCACCTGGTCTGCAGCACTTCAAACTGCAGCCCTCAACCATAGACTGCAGCACTCTGAACTACTGCACGACATGGAATGGCAGCAGGTGAAACAGCAGCACTGCGCTAATCACAGGTCTCCAAACCTGTGCAAGGTACTTATGCACAACTGGGTCAGATTGGCTACAAAATATGCAGTTGCACCGATTTACTGCACTCTGCAGTGCACCAATGCACTTCAAGGCCCTGTAACACTCAACACGGGCACACTGCACTGACCTACAGTACTGGAAACTGCAGCACTGCACAAATCAAGGTCACAACAAACAACTGCACTATACTGATCTCCGGCAGTCAAATATCTGGTGTTGCATAGGTAAAGAGCGCTACAGCACCCGACCTGCAGCATAGCACACATGTGCAGCACTCAAGACACTGCACTGAAATGCACTATACGGTTCCACAATGCTACACTGACATGCAGCACTCTAAAACGCACGCTGGAGCGCATCCTGGATTGGTCACTACAACATTTTCTGATCTCCATCACTCCAAACTTCACAGATGAGGTGATGTGTTCCCTGTAACTTGCAACACTGCAATGGCTAACAGGATTGTAAAATGTAGCGCTGCATACATCCATGGCAAGCAGTGGCACTAGACTGCACATGTCAGCAGCACTGAACGATCTACAGCACCCCAAAGGTTACAACAGAAACAAGTTGAAGTGAAAACAACAGCACTACATATCCATATCCAGCCCTGCTCTTCAAACTACATGATTGTGCTGTGCCTCAGTGCTCACAACTGCAGTAACTTCAACAATGCCTTGTATTGATGACAAACCACAGAGAAAGGAGACTCTTCGCCTTAGCCGGGAGATGGGGCGGGGGGGGGGGGGGTGCTTCTAAATACAATGAGGAACACTCGCAACCCAGGGGTTTCTGAGAAATGTCTGTGCGGCCAGAAAGAGGGCAGGGAACACTTGATGTTGGTTTGCAGCCACTATTGTAAGGGCAGGTTCAACACAATAGCGAAGATCCTGCAGAAAGAGCAGCCTGGCAACAGAGCAGAGCAAGTATTCTTTTAATTAAGTGACCTGATGAGCTCTGAGGCCAGGTCGCCAGGCTTATATCTGAGGCTCAGCTGGAACATCCGTGCAAAATGTGAGAATATTTAACGAGTTTATTTTTTGCGTCCACCATACATTATTATCTTTCCGTGAATTGTCCTGCCTGTTTGTTTTGAACTACTGCTTTATGCCCTGGTGCTTTCTGGCCCATTTTAGATATCCCTGATCCTCTCCATATAGGGCCAGATTTACGACTTCTAGAATTAGCAATTTGCACAAAATTGCGACTCTCAAATTGCGAGTCATTAATTCTAATGTACGTAGAAGACTGGGCCCCAAATTGCGAGTTGCAAATGATTTGCATAGCAATTAGCGAGGAGGCTAATTGTGAACCGGTAAGTTGTCTATAATAGCAACTGTGGCGGGAAAACGCGATTTGGAAAAGGGCGTTTTGCAGTTGCAAATAGTTACTGCTGTTTAAAAAAAAAGCAGAAAAGACTTCCTGGGACAGCAGAAGGACCCCAAAACAGGAAGTGGTGTCCCTGGAGGATCCCGATCAGCAGTCAGAGCACATGGTAAGGTGCCGCATCACAGACCTACACCGCAGGCAGGCTCAACAGGCAGAGTGAGAAGTCAGCAAGGGAGAGACCTGGAGATCCTCATTAGAGAATGCTGCAACAGCCATGAGCAGCTTTTGGGCGCGCATCGCAGACTGTCGAAAACTCTGGAGGGAGATCCAGCTGCGCATCAATGCCCTGGGTGTGGCCGACAAGTCCATTGATGAAATAAAGAAAAGGTGGTATGACCTGCGCTCCAGGACCAAGGACAGGGTGGCAGAACAGCTTTGGGATGTCCAGGGAACAGGAGGACGTCCATCAGTGTCTCCGAAGCATCAACAGCAGAAGCAATGGTGGAGAGTACCCTGGAGAGAGAGGCAGTGGTTGGGTTTGGGACCCTTGACACTTCTCAACCCCCTGATAAGTGCAAAATGTCTACTATGCCAGCCAAAACCTTGTTCTCCACATGCATGACACACCCTCACCCAGATACAGCCAGATGCTCCATTTGCATGACCTAAACATCACAGCTGGTGCATTATGGGGAATATAGTCAGTGACATAAACAGAGCAGTTAAGATCTGACCAAAGCTGAACAACATAGTACCACCACTGAGGTTATGTCTCACACATTATTTTTATTCATCTCCCTTTTTGCCACATAGAGACACCTCTGGGAGGAAAGCAAAGGTCTGATGATGCAATCGAAGACCAGGAGCAAGGCCAGGTGGATGAAGGGCAGGATGGGGTACAGGGAGTCAGCCAAGCTGTTTCCATGTCCAGGCCAGTGCTGCATCCAGTTCACCCCAGACTCCAGTGAATCATGCCCCAGCATTCCACCAGCCAGACACAATCTGACTCAGTCCTGTCACCCTTGTCCGTCTGCTGCGTCCAACACAGCAATCAAGAAGGGGGCTGCAACAGGACTTGACACTCTTCCAGGCTGGATCAGGCAATCAGTCGGTGTTTGGTGGTCTTGAAAAGGCAATGCTGAAGGGTAAGCGCCTGCAGCAAAAGCAAATAAGGCCAATTAAGCTGAGCCAAGGCTTTGATAACATCACCCTTCAAATTTCTGATAACCAGGCACGTGTTGAGGAGAAATTTGATGCCCTATTTACCGAGTTGTCAGAGGAGGATGGGCATAAAACGAGCATGGAGCATGGCCGGGCACATAGGATGGAGGCAATGACCAGTGGAATCAGGAGTATGGCATAGGCAGCCTCCCAACACACAAAGCTCACCCTAGGCCTGCAGATTGAGATGGGCCACTACAGTGGTGATGTTGCGCGAGGGCTACAACAAATAACAGCAGCAGTTGAGGTGATGCAGACTGCCACATTTGCCATTGGTGGAGCAGGAGAGTCAGCAGACAGTGAGGTCTCTACCCGGAGTATTGTCTCTGCTGCAGACACACAAATGCAGCGTAGGAGCAGCAGCCGCCAGCCTGCCATTTCACCTGCCAGATCCCCGCTGCCGGACATAGAGGGAAGAAGAAACTTTTGACTAGCAATGTGCCATACAGTTGCCCACATTATTACTTTGTTGGTGGTGGAGTAACCACACAAAATGTATTACTTTGTTCTGTTATGCTGATGAGGAACGCGCTATCCACCAAGGTTTTTGTGTACCCTGAAAATAAAGGGAAACATTTATTGTGAAATCCACATTTAGCATTGTCATTTGTAGAGGGTAGTGTGTCAATGGATTGATCGTACCTTTCAAAATAATGTCTGCGCCTTCTCCCCTCTTCTGCTGTGCTTCCCTCGATTTGCTGTTGTGCAGGTGGATCAGGGTCATCAGCCTCCAAGTCTGATTCTGACCCCTCTATGGGCAAGCCACTCTTGCAGGCAATGTTGTGGAGTATGGCACAGGTTGCCACAGTTTTGCACACAGTCTCAAGTGCATACTACAAGGCTCTGCCACTCTTGTGACAGCACCAGAAGCGTGATTTGAGCAAGCCAAATGTGTGCTCAATCATGCACCTGGTGCGCCTATGTGCCATGTTGCTCCGCCTTTCATGTGGGTTGTTGGGAGACAGGTACGGTGTGAGTATCCATGGCCACAGGGCATACGCACTTGGTGAGAGACATATAAGGGTGACACAACATACAGAGAACAATGAATGTGCCAATATATTTTACTGTGGACAGTACCTAGTATGTATCCCCCATCAATTTCCCCTCTTTCTAGTCGCTGGTGTATGCCACTCTGCCTAAAGATGTAGGAGTCATGGGTGCTGCCTGGATATTTGGCCGCAATGCCTGTGATACCGCATTGCAGCAACTTGAATGTTGAAGGAATGTGTGCTTTTTCAGTTCCGGAATATTTATTTGAGATGAGATGGGGGACATATGGGCTCACGGGTCCCATCTATGCACCTGATGACCCGTGGAAATCTTGATATCTGGTAGAATGCGGATGATATGCAGTTGATTTTTACAATTGACAGGACAGCATACTCCAAGGAGCTCTTCAAGAATGCCATGCTATGAATAGCAACTAGTTAAAACTCAACTCTGATAAAAACAGAGATTGTCATCTCCAACAATAAATTAAATTACAGGACTCCTGCTTAGTGGCCAAAAGGGTTAGGTCCCCCACCTAACCCCAAGAGCGTGGTAAAAAGTCTCGGCATCCAAATTGACACAGACCTATCCATGCAATCACAGATAAGCATGGCCACGCTGTCCTGCTTTTTCCAACTCAGAAAATTCAGAAATATCAGAAGATTTCTCATCAGGAAGGCCAGCACTCACATTATTATCACCTTGATCTTGTCCAGAATTGATGATGCTAATGCTACTTACCTGGGCCTCTCTATTAACCTAAATCACAGACTTCCCATGAAACAAAATCAAGCTGCTAAAATTATCCTTCAACAGCCTAGACATTGCCACACAAAGCTGCTGATGAGGGAGCTTCTTTGGCTCCCAGTAGCACAGTGATCCATGTTTAAAACAGGATGCATTATCTTCAAAGCAATCCACAATAAAGGTCCCAAATACTTATGCACAAGGATCCACAGATGTTCCACAAAATGCAACCTTAGATCTGCGCAAATGAATCTACTGGTGGTCCCTAGAGTCAGACGCAAAAGGATGGGAGGCTCATGATTTTCCACGCTAGACCCCAACTCTGGAACTCTATGCCTATTGCAATCAGACAGACAGCAAATTACATGTGTTTTAGAAAAAAAATTGAAAACATGGTATTTTACTCACGCCCATAGCTAGATAGAAATTCAGCAGTGGCCACTAAGTTAGCTACAAGAGACCTGTTGGTGTACATGCGCTTTATAAATCCCCCTAACATAACATAACAGAATAGAATTTTTGTATTTTATTGTTCCACATCATCCCTTGGCAGGTAGATGTGTTGGTGTATGAGGTGGAGCATGGCGAAAGAAACACAAAAGCGCACTCTGAGACACCCCTCCAGCCACTGCAAAGACATCTTGGTAACTACCACTGGCAAATAGGTGGAGGGGGCACAACACCTGGACATGGGTGGGGATAGTATTGCTGCACTGGATTCTGCTATTTAGTTGTGGCTTCAAGGTTGCTTTTAGCTCTAGAATCACATTTCTACTCAGCCTGCACCTCTCATATATCTCTTTCTCTGTCTTTTCAAACAAGGTTATCCTGACTCTGAAAATACTCTCCTGTCTCTGCCTCCTCTGCTGAGCAGCCTTAATCCACATTCTCCTCACTACGAAGTACAGAGCAGTCATTATTGAAAGATTTCTGATGCATTCTGGGCCCAATTTTATAGGTTGGGCCCTGTCACCACCTGTTTTGGATTCATAGTAAATAGCATGTGCAAAATGGGCATTTTGCGGGTAGTCGCAAGTTACGACTCATGTGTACATGAAGATTAGCAACTCGCAAATTGCAACTCGCTATTTGTGACATGCAAATTCCACCACAGATGTTTGTGAGTCAGTAATCGGTCGCATTGCAAATTTGTGATTTGCAATTGCCTGTCATACATCGCCTAAGACCCATTTTGCATGCGCAAATCGATTTGCAACCGTTTTGCGACTCGCAAAACGATCTTACATCTGGCCCATAGTGTTTCAGTCTTGTTTATTTAAATGTATTTGTATGTGTATTGTGTTTTTAACTTGTTTATGCAAAAGGCGGCTTGTTTTGTACTATGAGCTGAAAGTACTTTATTAAATATCAAATATCACAGCAGTACTGTAAGGGTAGGAGTCCTCTGGGCTGCAGCATACCAGTCATCTGTATGCTCCAAACCAGAGCACTGCTATTCTTCTTCTTACTGCACAATATAGGGTAGAATGCACCATCTGGCATACAGCACTTTAAGCTCCATAGGTTCACCGATGTGCAGCACAGCAGTGCTGCACAGGTATTCATCAAATCACTCTAAACTTCAGAGCTGCATTCATTGCAGAAGTACAAATTGCTGCAGAACAACGACTTGCTTCACTCAAAGCGGCAGCAGTTAAGCAATGAGACTACTCCCAGCTGCTGAAATGCATTAATAAAAGCTGTGGGAACTACACTGATATACAGTACTCCAGAGTGCAGCACTGCACTGAATGACAGCACTTAAACGGCATGACAGCACTGATCTACAAGCTCCAAACTTCAGTTTAAGATTGAGCTGAAGAAGTCCATTCGCCAGTTCTGAATCAATAAACAACACAAGCAGAAAGGGCCCGAGAAGTATGTGTAGGATGCTCATGGTCTTCATCCTTCTGCACTTATAAGAGTGCAGCACCAATGGCTCGGGCAGATGCGTTGGTCTCAGCAAGGAATCTCTTAGCAGGACCAGGATGGAGATAGACCTGAGCCGACATTAAGCCTCCTCCAACAATACCCTTAAAAAACGTGGACTGTCAGAAGAATATTGAGAATGGTCTTTACTATATCGCTGATAAAACATTTAAAAAAAACACAAAGTGTGGGTTTCTTTGACAGTAATTCAAGAGGCTAATCAATAACTTATGCAGTGTTACAAGGAAATATAGGAACCCAGGAGAGGTCAATAAAAGTTCAAAACAGTCCACACTTTCCTTTTAAAAATGGCGGGTTTCAGATTTATCCACAAACTAATCATTGAAGAAATTATTAAACATGTTTTACATTTGGATCACACGAAGAACAAAATATCTCAAACTCAGCCAGGTATACCTAAGCATTTTACTTCAGGTTATCAGAAAATGGAATCCATCAAGTGTAATCATTACAGAGGCCATTGCTCTGTATTCATAATGACTAAGAAATGCCCATGAGGCAGTTATCCACACATAATCTCCCTTAATTAAGAGTAAGTGGTGGGGTCTATGTAAATCTAACATGCTACTATTCAGGCACCTCTGACTCCTAAATATCACTTAGAAAGGTAATAGATGTCAATCTTTTGGAGTCATTCTCTTCACTTCTCTATAATCAATACAAAGTCAAAGATCCAAAGTATGTTTAGGTACAAACAACAATGTTGCACCTGCAGCCAAATATGAAGTAACAATAAAATTATGATCTAGTTTTTTCTTAAACAAAAATTAATATTTCTTTCTAGGATTCAATGAATTGATGTGTCCAAATAAAACCACTACTCCACATTAATTGCAGTGATATTCTAGACGAGGTGGCAAACTGAATTATTTCTCTTCCATAAAGACATATGAGTAGCTGAGAGCAGCTGGGCAGTTAGCCTGGTTTGTCAATAGCATGTATCTGCTTTAGAATTTCAGATCTTTCCATAGTTTCCTTCTTTTCCATTAAAATGGGTGCCAAGTGACCAGAGGAAGACATATCATTACAACAGACCAGATCGTAACTGATCACTTCTCCCAATCCTTAGTTGGATTATGTTATATGAATCAAGGAATTCCAAATACTGAAGAATAATTTGGGCTAACAATAAGTTTAAATTAAACAATGTCCTTGAGGTCTCAAAACAACTGCACAAACGTTTAATTTGAATTGGACCAAAATTACGCCAGAACTTTTCTGGAGACGCATTTCTTCTTTCACTACTATCTCATACCCATTTTTTACATTTCTTCCTCTGTGTCTCTGGCCTCTCTCATTCCCTACAAAGTCACTTCCTCTCACTTTTCACTGTGAGCCCCTTCTTATCTTGCTTGTTCAATAGGGACACACTGATTTGTCATCTCTGAAAAGGCAGGTGGCTCTACAGATCTTGTAATTCATTAGTAGCGTGCACCACACACACAGTTGCTTACAAAATGATGCAGTCACTTTTTGTCTTCCGTGTTGAATTGTTAACTAAATGAAAAAAATGTTGAACGTGTTTTTTTTTTTTTTAAAGATGGTTGTGGAAGCTACGGGAGAGGTAAGCATTAGGTGTGCATTAGGTGTGGAAGCAATAAAGTTGTTCAAAAGCAATAGAGACGGATATGGAACATCACAGGCAAAAACAGCACAGAGGGCATGGGTGGGTGGAGGGGAAGCAGTGAAGGAGAGAGCAAGGTGATGCAGCAAGGAAGAAGAACATGGACGAGCTGACAACAAGGGGTGGGTGACAGCAACTCAGTGGGAGGGGTTGGGAGAATCAGCAAGTGAGAAAGCAATGTAGAGTTGGAGGGGAGAAGAACACGGGCGAGAAACCAATGGGGAAGTATATGAGGGGGAATGCAACATGGAGCAGTGTGAAATGCAGGGGGATAGAAGTATACGAGGGAGACAGCGGGAAAAATTATGCATTTTTTGGGGAAAAAACTAAACATAGTACTTGAAAATGAACCAATGGAAGCGTAGAAGCCAGTCAATCAAATGTTATGTTAAAATGGCAATGCTTAATGAGAGAGGCAAACACAAGACTGACAAGCTGGGACACGCATAAAAAGCGAGCAAATGAGTGACAAGTAATGCCAGGCAATGGTAAGCAATGGGCGGAGTCCAAGACTCTGTATGTTATTTATAAATCTACAGTATGTCTCATGGCAGATAGCGCATGCAAAGTCTAGTTAGTGGGACCTAAAATTATCAATTGGTCATTAATGGGTGACAGCAGGAAGAAATCGGGTGCGTTCAACATATAGGGCGGGAAGTGTCCGTTCGGTAATGTATGTGTTCACTAGCAGAAGCAGATGACTGGTTGGCAGTAGTGTTAAACTGACATGCTGTTGAGCTTCATGGAAGCAGGGAGAGCCCAGCAGGGATGAAAGGCAAAAGGGGATTGCAATGCAGTAATGGACAAGCAGTACATTTCTTCAAAGACAACCTGGCAAAGTGTGGAAGATGATGATGAGTGTGAAGGAAAGAGGCAAGAGACCAGGCCCAAAGAGGGGTCAGAACACGGAGACCAGGGAGCTGCACTGAGATGAGAGTGTATTAAATGGCCATGTGCACATCCTTTCCAAGGAGCATGGTCTTTGGGAGGGATTCAAACATTTAAAAGTCAGGGGCTTTCTTGAGATGAAAAGGAGGGCATTCCTGATTCTGAAGCATTGCTGGAGTAGGCTCTGCAAAGCGTGGAATTCTTAAAACCTGGACTTGAAACATCCTCCAGGCATGGGTATCTCCAGAGAGATATACTTTGTCAGAGCTGTATAAATAAGGCAGGCAGTTCTCGTAGAGCTGTAGGTCTCCATCCAGGGCTATTGAAGTTAGGCAAGTGCAAGGGTGACATGGTCATATTTTTTACTTGTGAAAAGTTTAGCAGAGGCATGAAACACAGCTCTCAGTGGGAAGCATCTGTTTTTCAGGAGGTCTTTGGGTGATGGGGGAGGTGGGGTACAGAGCCATAGTCAAATGGGAGAATATTCTACCTTCATCTACTGAGATGGGGTGGGCGAAACTCGCGGAGTTTTAATCTGAGGAATTCCGCAGAGTTAACTAAAAACTTTGAGATTCTGCCAGCGGCAGAATTCTGGTCCGTTGCGCTGTTCACTCTAAAATTCTAGTGCTGGGAGCTTGTCCCATGCTGTAAAATCAGCGCAAACTACACCACACAGCGCGCCAGAGGGGGTTGCTTCTTTCTGCCGCTACAGTAGTTTTTCTACTTGAGCGTCAGCTTTCGTAATCCAAGTGGCAACTTTCTCAATGCGAGTGGTAGCGACCTGCCGTGACCTCCCTTGTTGAGAAATCTCACTGGCAGTTTTTTCTCGCTGTCAAATTAACGTTGGCGAGCCGCACACGATAAAAACCCCGCCCCACAGTGATTGGCTGAGTTTTTGCTGAACTTGTTGCTACAAGTGGAGCGTGGAGAGGGCAAGACTCCGTGGGCAGTGCGTAGTTTACCGTCCACCCCTACTACTAGCTATCATTCTTGGGGGAGAGGAAAGGTTTTACCTTCTTGGTTTTATGGAGAAGGAATCTGACTTAGCAGTGGGTTGAATGCGCCCTTCGTGATTTAGACTTGAGTCGAAAGAAGTCCGCATGATTACCAATGGTATCCAGTTCGGGGGAGATGTCAGCTAGCTTTATAGAATCAGCCATAGCAGATCGGTTGCTTTGTCAGACTTGAGAGGACAAGGAATCCGGTCTTCAAAGCTTTGTTTGAGATGCTTTAGATCCACCCATTAGTGGAAGCTCTTTAATGAGCCTCTGACGTTGCAGAGGGATTCAGGGGAGTCTAAGCTGAGGTAAAGTTGGGCATCATCTGCATATTGATGAAAGGAGATGCCTGGATATATAAGGGGTTCAACAAAAAAATGAATCTGATGGTGCTGACGTAGAACCCAGAAAGAGCCGTGCGGATCTCAAAGACAGACAGAAGAGAAGCCAAGAACCCGAGGACGGTCTGATGTATACAGAGCGGTGAGCTCGAGGAGCTGCAACATGCAGGCTCATGAGCCATCACTGCACAACTCTAGAGACAGCTCCAGCAGGATTGATAGACTCTCAAGGCACTGCGACATGCAGGCTCATGAGCCATCATTGCACAACTCTAGACACAGCTCCAGCAGGATTGATAGACTCTCAAGGCACTGCGACATGCAGGCTCATGAGCCATCACTGCACAGCTCTAGACACAGCTCCGGCAGTATTGATAGACTCTCTAGAAGGAGTGATAGACTCTCAAGGCACTGCAACATGCAGGCTCATGAGCAATCAATGCACAACTCTAGACACAGCTCCAGCAGGATTGATAGACTTTCAAGGCACTACTACATGCAGGCTCATAAGACATCAATGCACAGCTCTAGACACAGCTCCAGCAGGATTGATAGACTCTCTAGAAGGATTGATAGACTCTCAAGGCACTGTGACATGCAGGCTCATGAGCCATCAATGCAGAACTCTAGACACAGCTCCAGCAGGATTGATGGACTCTCTAGAAGGATTGCTAGACTCTCAAGGCACTGCAACAACTCTAGACACAGCTCCAGCATGATTGATAGACTCTCACGGCCCTGCTACATGCAGGCTCATAAGACATCAATGCACAGCTCTAGACACAGCTCCAGCAGGATTGATAGACTCTCACGGCACTGCTACATGCAGGCTCATGAGCCATCAATGCACAGCTCTAGACACAGCTCCAGCAGGATTGATAGACTCTCTAGAAGGAGTGATAGACTCTCAAGGCACTGCAACATGCAGGCTCATGAGCAATCAATGCACAACTCTAGACACAGCTCCAGCAGGATTGATAGACTTTCAAGGCACTACTACATGCAGGCTCATAAGACATCAATGCACAGCTCTAGACACAGCTCCAGCAGGATTGATAGACTCTCTAGAAGGATTGATAGACTCTCAAGGCACTGTGACATGCAGGCTCATGAGCCATCAATGCAGAACTCTAGACACAGCTCCAGCAGGATTGATGGACTCTCTAGAAGGATTGATAGACTCTCAAGGCACTGCAACAACTCTAGACACAGCTCCAGCATGATTGATAGACTCTCACGGCCCTGCTACATGCAGGCTCATAAGACATCAATGCACAGCTCTAGACACAGCTCCAGCAGGATTGATAGACTCTCTAGGCACTGCGACATGCAGGCTCATGAGCCATCAATGCACAACTCTAGACACAGCTCCAGCAGGATTAATAGACTCTCACGGCACTGCTACATGCAGGCTCATAAGACATCAATGCACAGCTCTAGACACAGCTCCAGCAGGATTGATAGACTCTCTAGAAGGATTGATAGACTCTCAAGGCACTGCGACATGCAGGCTCATGAGCCATCACTGCACAACTGTAGACACAGCTCCGGCAGGATTGATAGACTCTCAAGGCACTGCTACATGCAGGCTCATAAGACATCAATGCACAGCTCTAGACACAGCTCCAGCAGGATTGATAGACTCTCTAGAAGGATTGATAGACTCTCAAGGCACTGCGACATGCAGGCTCATGAGCCATCACTGCACAACTGTAGACACAGCTCCGGCAGGATTGATAGACTCTCAAGGCACTGCTACATGCAGGCTCATAAGACATCAATGCACAGCTCTAGACACAGCTCGAGCAGGATTGATAGACTCTCTAGAAGGATTGATAGACTCTCAAGGCAATGCGACATGCAGGCCCATGAGCCATCAATGCAGAACTCTACACACAGCTCCAGCAGGATTGATGGACTCTCTAGAAGGAATGATAGACTCTCAAGGCACTGCAACAACTCTAGACACAGCTCCAGCAGGATTGATAGACTCTCAAGGCACTGCGACATGCAGGCTCATAAGACATCAATGCACAGCTCTAGACACAGCTCCAGCAGGATTGATAGACTCTCTAGAAGGATTGATAGACTCTCAAGGCACTGCAACATGCAGGCTCATGAGCAATCAATGCACAACTCTAGACACAGCTCCAGCAGGATTGATAGACTTTCAAGGCACTGCTACATTCAGGCTCATAAGACATCAATGCACAGCTCTAGACACAGCTCCAGCAGGATTGATAGACTCTCTAGAAGGATTGATAGACTCTCAAGGCACTGTGACATGCAGGCTCATGAGCCATCAATGCAGAACTCTAGACACAGCTCCAGCAGGATTGATGGACTCTCTAGAAGGATTGATAGACTCTCAAGGCACTGCAACAACTCTAGACACAGCTCCAGCAGGATTGATAGAGTCTTAAGGCACTGCTACATGCAGGCTCATGAGCCATCAATGCACAACTCTAGATACAGCTCCAGCAGGATTGATAGACTCTCAAGGCAATGCTACATGCAGGCTCATGAGCCATCAATGCACAGCTCTAGATACAGCTCCAGCAGGATTGATAGACTCTCAAGGCACTGCGACGTGCAGGCTCATAAGTCATCAATGCACAGCTCTAGACACAGCTCCAGCAGGATTGATAGAGTCTCAAGGAACTGCTACATGCAGGCTCATGAGCCATCACTGCACAGCTCTAGAGACAGCTCCAGCAGGATTGATAGACTCCCAAGGCAATGCAACATGCAGGCTCATGAGCCATCAATGCACAACTCTAGACACAGCTCCAGCAGGATTGATGGACTCTAGAAGGATTGATAGTCTCTCAAGGCACTGCAACATGCAGGCTCATGAGCCATCAATGCACAACTCTAGATACAGCTCCAGCAGGATTGATAGACTCTCAAGGCACTGCGACATGCAGGCTCATAAGACATCAATGCACAGCTCTAGAAACAGCTCCAGCAGGATTGATAGACTCTCTAGAAGGATTGATAGACTCTCAATGCACTGCAACATGCAGGCTCATGAGCCAGCACTGCACAGTATTAGAGACAGCTCCAGCAGGATTGATAGACTCTCAAGCCACTGTGACATGCAGGCTCATGAGCCATCACTGCAAAGCTCTAGAGACAGCTCCAGCAGGATTGATAGACTCTCAAGGCACTGCAACGTGCAGGCTCATGAGCCATCAATGCACAACTCTAGACACAGCTCCAGCAGGATTGATAGACTCGGAAGGCACTGCAACATGCAGGCTCATGCGCCATCAATGCAGAGCTCTAGACACAGCTCCAGCAGGATTGATAGACTCTCTATAAGGATTGATAGACTCTCAAGGCACTGCGACGTGCAGGCTCATGAGCCATTACTGCACAGCTCTAGACAAAGCTCCAGCAGAATTGATAGACTCTCAATGCACTGCAACATGCAGGCTCATGAGCCATAACTGCACAGCTCTCGATACAGCTCCAGCAGGATTGATAGACTCTCCAGAAGGATTGATAGACTCTTAAACGCAGTGCAACATGCAGGCTCATGCGCCATCACTGCACAGCTCTAGAGACAGCTTCACAAGGATTGATAGACTCTGAAGGCACTGTGACATGCAAGCTCAAAATCACTCACTGCACAGCTCTAGAGACAGCT
Organism: Triturus cristatus; assembly: GCF_964204655.1. Classification (NCBI taxonomy): domain Eukaryota; kingdom Metazoa; phylum Chordata; class Amphibia; order Caudata; family Salamandridae; genus Triturus; species Triturus cristatus. Next base: position 1,149,165,227 of record NC_140580.1, on the reverse strand, counting down.
CCAGCAGGATTGATATACTGTCAAGGCACTGCAACATGCAGGCTCATGAGCCATCTCTAGACACAGCTCCAGCAGGATTGATAGACTCTAAAGGCACTGCAACATGCAGGCCCACGAGCCATCAATGCACAGCTCTAGACACAGCTCCATCAGGATTGATAGACTCTCTAGAAGGATTGATAGACTCTAAAGGCACTGCGACGTGCAGGCTCATGAGCCATTAATGCACAGCTCTAGACACAGGTCCAGCAGGATTGATAGACTGTCAAGGCATTGCAACATGCAGGCCCACGAGCCATCAATGCACAGCTCTAGACACAGCTCCAGCAGGATTGATAGACTCTCTAGAAGGATTGATAGACTCTCAAGGCACTGCGACGTGCTGGCTCATGAGCCATTACTGCACAGCTCTAGAGACAGCTTCAGCAGGATTGATAAACTTTCTAGAAGGATTGATAGACTCTCAAGGCACTGCAACATGCAGGCCCATGAGCCATCACTGCACAGCTCTAGACACAGCTCCAGCAGGATTGATAGACTCTCAAGACACTGCGACATGCAGGCTCATGAGCCATCAATGCAGAGCTCTAGACACAGCTCCAGCAGGATTGATAGACTCTCAAGGCACTGCAACATGCAGGTTCATGAGCCATCACTGCACAGCTCTAGGTACAGCTCCAGCAGAATTGATAAACTCGCTAGAAGGATTGATACACTCTCAAGGCACTGCAACATGCGGGCTTGTAAGCACTAAATGCACAGCTCAGGACACAGCTCCAGCAGGATTGATAGACTCTCAAGGCACTGCGACATGCAGGCTCATGAGCCATTAATGCACAGCTCTAGACACAGGTCCAGCAGGATTGATAGACTGGCAAGGCACTCAACATGCAGGCTCTAAGGCACTCACATGCACAGCTCCAAAGACCGCTCCAGCAGGATTGACAGACTGTGAAGGCACTGTGACATGCAGGCTCATGAGCCATCATGGCACAGCTCTAGACAAAGCTCTAGAAGGAATGCTAGTCTCTCAAAGCACTACAACATGCAGGATCCTATGCACTCACTGCACGGCTCGAGACACAGCTCTAGAAGGAATGATAGACTCTTAAGGCACTGCATCTTGCAGGAGCTTATGCACTCAATGCACGGCTCTAGACACAGCTCTAGAAGGAATGATAGTTTCTTAAGGCACTGCATCATGCAGGATCCTATGCACTCACTGCACGGCTCTAGACACAGCTCTAGAAGGAATGATAGACTCTTAAGGCACTGCATCATGCAGGATCCTATGCACTCACTGCATGGCTCTAGACACAGCTCTAGAAGGAATGATAGACTCTTATGGCACTGCATCATGCAGGACCTTATGCACTCAATGCACGGCTCTAGACACAGCTCTAGAAGGAATGATAGTTTCTTAAGGCACTGCATCATGCAGGATCCTATGCACTCACTGCACGGCTCTAGAAGGAGCTCTAGAAGGAATGATAGACTCTTAAGGCACTGCATCATGCAGGATCCTATGCACTCACTGCACGGCTCTAGACACAGCTCTAGAAGGAATGATAGTCTCTCAAAGCACTGCAAGATGCGGGCTCTCAAACACTCGCAAATGGATATATAGTCTCTCAGGGCACTGCACCAGCCTCTTGGTGTTCTGCACCAGAGAGTCTCATGTACCATGTGTGTACTTCTCTATAAGGACAGATTGTCTCTCAGGGCACTGCACCACAGAGTCTCATGTACCCTCGGCTTACTTTTGTAGATGGATTTACAGTCCCTCAGAGCAGTGCACCAGTCTCCTGAGGCACTGCACCATAGAGTTTCATGTACCCCCGGTGTACCTCTCTAGATGGATAGACAGTATCTCAAAGCAGTGCACCATAGAGTCTCATGCACCCTGTGTGTACTTCTCTAGATAGATAGACAGTCTCTCAGGGCACTGCTCCATAGAGTCTCATGTACCTTGTGAATACTCCTCTAAATGAATATATCGACCCTCAGGGCACTGCACCAGCCTCTTAGGGCTCTGCACCATAGAGTCTCATGCACCCTTTGTGTACTTCTCTAGATAGATAAACAGTCTCTCAGGGCACTGCACCATAGAGTCTCACGTACCCTCAGTGTACTTCTCTAAATAGATCTATAGTCTCTCAGGGCAGTGCACCAGTCTCTTGGTGCTCTGCACCATAGAGTCTCATGTACCCTTGGTGTACTTCTCTATAAGGATAGACAGTCTCTCAGGGCACTGCACTACAGGTGACCATCACTACCTGGAAACCTGCCACCACTGGAGACACCGCCACGACCATGAAGAACACCCACTCGGGAGGCCCCACCGACCCCTGCCCACCGCACATCTGCCACAGAGCCACCGCCGCCATTGCGCCCGAACTATGCTGGACTATCAATGCCTCCCTCGACTCCTGCATCTTCCTCGACGACTGGAAACGGGCTGAGGTCAAGCCCCTCCTCAAGAAACCCTCGGCCGACCTGAAGGACCTGAAAAACTACCGTCCCATCTCTCTTCTTCCCTTTGCAGCCAAAGTCACAGAAAAATCATCAATCCCCAGCTGACCACCAACATCGAAGAGAATGCCATCCTCGACTCCTCCCAGTCCGGATTTCGCAGCAACCACAGTACTGAAACCGCGCTCCTCGCTGCCACCGATTACATCCGCATGCTACTCGACCAGGGCCACACTGCAGCCCTCATTGTACTAGACCTCTCCGCAGCCTTCGACACCATCTCACACCGCACTCTCGCAGCAAGACTCCATGATGTCGGTATACTAGGAACCGCCCTCGACTGGATCCGCTCCTTTCTCTCCGGCATAACCCAAAGGATCAGACTCCCTCCCTTCCTCTCCGAACCTAGAGATATTAACTGTAGAGTACCCCAAGGATCCTCGCTCAGCCCCACGCTCTTCAACATCTACATGACCCCCTCGCCGCCATCGTCAGACAGCATGGGTTCAGCATAGTATCTTACGCCAACTATACCCAGATCATCTTCTCTCTCACGAAGAACCCTGAAGACAGCAGACTCAGCTTCCAAGGGGGAATGAAAGACGTCGCAGCCTGGATGAGCAACAGCGGCCTTAAACTGAACTCGGAGAAGACAGAGGTCCTCGCCCTTGGACCCTCCCGCACTGCGTGGGACAGCTCCTGGTGGCCCCCTGCCCTCGGAAACCCAACTACCCCAACAGACCATGCCCTGAACCTCGGCTTCATTCTAGACTCCTCTCTCACCTTGACCCGCCAGGTCAACGCCGCCGCCTCCTCCTGCTTCAACTCCCTCCGCATCCTCCGCAAGACCTTCAAATGGATCCACCCCTGAAAGCAGAAGAAACTTCACCCACGCACTCATAACCAGCAGACTGGACTACGGCAAAGCCCTCTATACCGGAATAAACAAAACCCAGCTACACAAGCTCCAAACCATCCAGAACACCGCAGCCAGACTCGTCCTCGGAACCCCATGACACGAGCACATGACCCAGCACCTACGAGACCTCCACTGGCTCCCCATCGAGAAGAAAGTAACCTTCAAGCTACTCACCCTTGCATACAAATCCCTCCACAACATCGGACACAAATACCTCAGCGAAAGAGTCTCCTTCCAAGTACCCAAAAGGAACCTCCGCTCCGCCGACCTCGCCCTGGCCGAGGACCCTATGCAACCAAGGAACCAGAGCCGGCGGAAGAGCCTTCTCCTGCATCGCAGCTAAGACCTGGAACGAGCTCCCAGTCAACATCAGATGCTCCCCCACTCTGCACACCTTCAGAAAGAACCTCAAGACCTGGCTCTTCAGATGATCCGGAGCAGCACGCCCCCCCTCCCCCCGCAAGCTCCCAGCGCCTTGAGACCCATATGGGTGAGTAGCGCGCTTTATAAACCTCTGATTGATTGATTGATAGAAATCAATTCTGATTATTAAAGAGACCTCCAACCATTGAATTACCTTTTAAATTCCGAGTTTCTGTTTCTCCAGACCAATCACTATTAAACTATACTGCCTACTAGTATGGTTGTCATGTGACTTCTGCACATTGTAGTCCTTTGTCTTATGTAACATTTCCTATACAGTGAATTACACACATATAATGATTGTCTCTGTGTAGTGTGAGTGAAATGTAAATTGCTCTGACACCATACACTGGTATGAGTGGCACTGTAAATCAAATTAAATGCATCTGAGAGAGAATGTGGTTATGGAGACTTGAGGGGCACTGCTAAAGGGTGGTAGTGAGGGAATCCATGGTGGAGGTGGTCATTGGTGGGCACCTACAAACTTTGTTGCACCGGGCGCCACCAGCAGGAAAGCCGGCCCTGCCCTTGAAGCCAGTCCGCCTCGCTCATTGCTATCTCCATTGGCCTTCTTCCACCAGTAGTGGCTGCAACTCACCAAGGATCGGCAAAGCAGGATTTGCACGCACACCAAACTAAGTTCGCAAATTTCACAGTCTCTCTGCTTCATGCAAAAGCAATTTTAACATGTGCTGCCTGCTTTGGGGCCACTGGAATTATACAGCAAAGGAGGACAAAATTATGCCGCAGTGTTGACTAAATTATGCAGCAAAACAAAGACTGCAACGTGATGCAGTATGTTTTCTGACACTTTATTATTTTGACATTTGTACACATGCCAACAGTCTCTGTAAATATTTTGCATTATTAGTACCAGTGTAACATACAAATGCAGCAGTGAGAAGGGTGATCAGTCAACCTTTGCAAAGAGATGTCCACTTCGCAGCAACAGAAGTCACAATTTTTAGTAACTTTGGCTCCGTTTGAGCAACAAACAATATATTAGTTAAAATTGTCAGATTATGTAGCAAATATTGTATTATGTGGCAAATATGGCACCATCATTATATAGAAAGCATTTACAAACTAGGATATTTTGCCATTCATGTTTGAACTGCTCTTGTGGAAAAAGGGAGGAGAAGTGCAGATTGTAGGAAGGTGGAATCTGACTGCATGGTTACCCCCACTTTTTTTCTGGTGTTTTGCTGGTTTTTGACTAGTCCGACTGGGGTCTTGCTATCCAGGACCCCAGTCTATCTGCTTTTTCCCTTAAATTGCAATGCATGTACTTTAGGGACACTCCAGATTGGATACTGGGGTACCCTTATCAGTCCCTAGTATATGGTACACTATGTACCCAGGGCATAGGTACCCCAGACGCCTCCCAGGGGCTGCAGCATGTATTGTGCCACCCCTGAGAGACCATTCAAAATGGCACCACAGGCCTGCTACTGCAGCCTGTGTAAGGTGGTGCATGCACCCCTTACTTAGATATAGGTTCACTATATCTATTCTAAATCACTGTACATATAAACCAGCCCTATGGCAGGCCTTATCATCCTGAAGGCAGGGTGCTGGGTTTTATGTGAGTGGGTGCCCCTGCAAGAGCAGAGCCCCTCTGCAGCCTTCAGAACCTATTTTCCGGGGTTATTTGTGATGCAGCCAACCATATATATTTAAGTGCATTATAACCTTACGGTAAATGCTAACTTTAAAACGGCTGCTTAGAAACATGTTGTGTGTGATGTCAAACACCTTGGAATCTTACCTCCCTGCCAGTAACTGGCAGGGGAGGTATAATTCCACCCTTCTAGAGGGACTTATGTGAAACCGGTAAACCCGGTACTAGCTTTCTCGACCTCAGTATCACAAAATGGATGCTGCCAGCAACAGACACGAGTCTGCCCTCCTGCTGCTGAGCCAAGCTCGAGCAGAGGAAGGCCTGACAATAGGTTTCCTGTCACAGGGATGTGTGACCACCTCCCAGACGGGCTTTAGTGGGGCTGGGTGGGTGCACTCTGAGAGTGCCAGAAAGTCTGCACTGGGGGCACATTTGGTGTTCCTTTGCATAGTCCAGCTCAAACCGTTTGCAGGATCCATTTGCTCCTGCTCTGGCGCAAAACTGGACAAAGGACATGGGTGTAGCCACCCCTCTTGTTTAAGCCTGAAATGCATTGGGTCGTTTAATAAACACTGCTATGACGAACCACTCACATTTGTCGTGTTCTTGAAAGAGGCCTGGAGAGGCACAACTTGGGCATGAGAAGCTTGGGAAATTGCGAAGTATCCCACATGTGGAATGTTTAATCTGTTGAAAGTCATGAAAGTGAAGTCAGAAGAAATTAATATATGGTTTAAACTACGTCAAAAAGAAGGAATCATTGTCAAATAATGTGGCAAAGTTGCCTTAGCAGTGCGATTGGCTTGGGGCGCACAGTCACCCCATCTTGCTACAATTGTTTACATCGGTGACTTGTGGGCATGTCATCTAGCCAATGAGCATGCACATGTTGATGAAATAAATGAGGAGTAACATGGATTATGATGGAAGAATGGTGTACATCCCAACACAACTTTTTGTCTAACTTCGTGCACTCTGAGAGTGCCAGAAAGTCTGCAATGGGGGCACATTTGGTGTCCCTGTGCAAAGTCCAGCTCAAACCGTTTGCAGTAGCCATTTGCTCCTGCTCTGGCACAAAACTGGACAAAGGACATGGGTGTAACCACCCCTCTGTCCTGACCCTCCCATAGGTGAGTCTCAAGAGTTTGTCCAACCCCTTCCTTGGGTATAAAGTAGGAACCCTGACTACAGGACTTTAGGTTTTACCCTGGCTAAACTCTCCTACAGAAACCAAGTACTTCGATGGTCTACACTTCGCTGGACGACAGAAGAGTCTCCCTTGGAGTAAAGGAGCTACTCCCCTGCAGCAGCAGGCACCTTAACGCATCTGACCGGTTTGCATCTCCCAAGCTCCTGAGGACTCTGAAGATTTCTGCAACACAGGAGGTGGGTTCCCAAGCATCTCTGAGGTCAATCTGCTCTCTCAGCAATCCTGAGACCAGTATCCCTCGTGGGGACCGTGCAACCCGGACCCCTGTGCACCGTGTTCTTTTGCAGCAGTATATGCTTTTTGGCAATCCCTGAAGCTGTGCTTTGGGCTACATGTAGTCCTGACCCTGAGCAGTTTTTCCACTGAAGATTTCCGGCCTACACTCCATGAGTGTTCCGTGGGATGGTATTTCCTGTTTCATCTCGAGGTCCCTTCGTGATCCCTGGTCCTTTGGCCTGTGGGTCCCTGTGAAGGTAACTTTTACTTTCCTTGGGCTCTCCTGGTTGCTCTAGACATGCCCTGACTCTCCACTGCTTGGAGAGTCCCCAGGACCTTGCTGGTCCTCACCGAATCTTATTTCCTCTGCCCGCGTGGGTTGCAGTTGCCAAGGATTGTTGGTGTTCAATCCGGACACCTACCCCCCAGCACTCGACATCCTTCATGGGACAGCTAACCTCCAGACTTTGGTCATTATCGACGTCTACTGGACCCCGTGGCTGCAGAGTCAAGCATCCCCTCTTCACACCTGAAGCACCCGACATCGGTGGGCATTCATCTATCGTGCCCCTGGTCACTCTGAAGTGACCCAGACTCTGTCCCTTTTGCTTTCAGGTTCTTTTCATCTCGGATCCAGGCTTGAATTCCACCGGACACTTTTCATCTTCCCGGCAGCAGCACTTCTTCTCATCACGCCATTGAAAACGACAAAGGTTTCCGACCCCACTTGGCCCCTATGCACCCGGCTCCTCTGGGTTAGGTAACACGGGTACCTCGGTACTCTCAAGGGTGCTGGCCTTAGAACCTTCTATGTTCTAAAGGGTTTGCTTGAAGCGCTCTCCGAAGTGTCCTTAAACTGTAATTTTCCAACCGAGACTTTCCCATAGAGTTGTACGAAGCTCGCGTCTGTGTTCACACACTGCACCCGTCCTCGTGGGTCCCCTGTGTCACTACTTTGGGTGGTTCCTTGGGGTCCCAGCAATTCTAGGTGCTCTAGGCACTGTATCTAGTGAAGTCGTGGTTGTTATACCACTTTCTTAGTATATGGTTCGATCTCCCCCTGGAGCCCGCTGTGTATTGTGCTATTTACTATCATTCTATTGATTTAATATTGTGTGCTTTGTGCTCTAATCTCATAAAGAGGTTAGTAGAGAGTGTTTAGTAATAAATACATATATTTTATATATCTCTTGCGTGGTTCTCCTTTCATTTGGTCATTCAGGAGGTTATAATCTGGTAAACCAAGCTGCTTTACATTCCTTCGAGACTTAGCCTGAAGGCTGCTCTCCATAGCTACCACTAGGATCGCTTTCTTAAAGGTTGTCTTAAACCTAATCATCAATAAGGGTTGTTTGGACTGGTACAAGGTGCCCACTTTAATTAGTGGACAGCATATACCAGGCCTACTTCTCACACTGATGACAGAAACTCCATGGCTCAGAGACAAATGGCTTGTTTTAGCGTATTTGGGACATTTTGTGATTGGAAACATCCCACTTTGTGAATGTATTTCCCACTTTGTGAATGTATTTTAATGTCAATAACTCATATTAAACCTTAAATAATTATGTGTATCCATTGATTGAATTAAATAACATAATAAGCTGTAACTGGTCAGTGAAATGCCAAACAAATACTAAGAATTGTGATGTTTTGCGCATTCTGACCACACCTCTGACTCCACCCACTGATACAATCCTTGGGTTATTCCCGCCCTCTGATTCTCCTCTCACAGTTCCCCTACTTTTTCCCCCCACTTCGACCACTGAGTCTCTCAGAGCAGTGCACCATAGAGTCTCACGTACCCTCGATGTACTTCTCTATAAGGATAGACAGTCTCTCAGGGTACTGCACCATAGAGTCTCGTTTACCCTCAGTTTACTTCACTAAATGGAGTTACAGCCCCTCAGAGCAGTGTATTATAGAGTCTCATGTGCCCTATGTGTACTTCTTTAAATGGATAGACAGTCTCCCAAGGCTCTGCACCATAGAGTCAAATGTACCCTCAGTGTACTTCTCTAGATGGATAGACAGTCTCTCAGGGCACTGCACCAGCCTCTTAAGGCTCTGCACCATAGAGTCTCATGTACCGTCTGTGTACTTCTCTAGAAGGATAGACAGTCTCTCAGGGCACTGCACCAGCCTCTTAAGGCTCTGCACCAGAGAGTCTCATGTACCCTCAGTGTACGTCTCTATAAGGATAGACAGTCTCTCGGGGCACTACACCATAGAGTCACATGGGCACTCAGTTTACTTCTCTAGAAGGATAGACAGTCTCCCATAGCACCTCGCCATAGAGACTCATGTACTGTGTGTATTCTACTCTAAATGGATATATAATCTCTCAGGGCACTGCACCAGCCTCTTAGGGCTCTGCACCATAGGACCTCATGCAGCGTGTGTGTACTTCTCTATAAGGATAGACAGTCTCACATACCACTGCACCATAGAGTCTCATGTACCCTCTGTGTACTTCTCCAGATGGATAGACAGTCTCCCAGGGCACTGCACCATAGAGTCTCATGTACCGTCTGTGTAGCTCTCTAGAAGGATAGACTGTCTCCCATAGCACCTCGCCATAGAGTCTCATGTACCGTGTGTATACTTCTCTAAATGAATATATCATCTCTCAGGGCACTGCACCAGCCTCTTAGGGCTCTGCGCCATAGAGTTTCATGTACCCTCGGTGTACTTCTCTAGATGGATAGACAGTCTCTCAGGGCACTGCACCTTAGAGTCATATGGACCCTCAGTGTACTTCTCTATAAGGATAGACAGTCTCTAAGGCCACTGCACCATAGAGTCACATGGGCCCTTATTGTACGTTTCTAGATAGATAGACAGTCTCCCATAGCACTGCACCATAAAGTCTCACGTACCCCCAGTGTACTTCTCCATAAGAATAGACAGTCTCTCAGGCCACTACGCCATAGAGTCACATAGACCCTTAGTGTACGTTTCTAGATTGATAGACAGTCTCCCATAGCACTGCGCCATAGAGTTTCATGTACCCTCGGTGTACTTCTCTATAAGGATAGACAGTCTCTCGGGGCACTGCACCATAGAGTCACAATGACTCTTAGTGTACAGTTCTAGATTGATAGACAGTCTCCCATAGCACTGCACCATAGAGTCTCACGTACCCTCAGTGAAATTCTCTAGATGGATAGACAGTCTCCCAGGGCTCTGTGCCGTAGAGTTTCATGTACCCTCGGTGTACTTCTCTAGATGGATAGACAGTCTTCCAGGGCACTGCACCATAGAGTCTAATGTACCCTGAGGGTACTTCTCTAGATGGATAGACAGTCTCACAGGGCACTGCACCAGCCTCTTACCGCTCTGCACCATAGAGTCTCATGTACCGTCTGTGTACTTCTCTAGAAGGATAGACAGTCTCTCAGGACACTGCACCATAGAGTCTCATGTACCGTCTGTGTACTTCTCTAGAAGGATAGACAGTCTCCGATAGCACCTCACCATAGAGTCCCATGTACCGTGTGTATACTACTCTAAATGGATATATAATCCCTCAGGGCACTGCACCAGCCTCTTAGGGCTCTGCACCATAGAGTCTCATGTACCCTCAGTGTACGTTTCTAGATTGATAGGCAGTCTCCCATAGCACTGCGCCATAGAGTTTCATGTACCCTCTGCGTACTTCTCTAGATGGATAGACAGTCTCTCAGGGCACTGCACCATAGAGTCACATGGACCCTCAGTGTACTTTTTTTATAAGGGTAGACAGTCTCCCAGGGCACTGCACCATAGAGTCTCATGTACCGTCTGTGTACTTCTCTAGAAGGATAGACAGTCTCCCATAGCACCTCGCCATAGAGTCTGATGTACCGTGTGTATACTACTCTAAATGGATATATAATCTCTCAGGGCACTACACCAGCCTCTTAGGGCTCTGCACCATAGAGTCTCATGTACCCTCAGTGTACGTTTCTAAATTGATAGACAGTCTCCCATAGCACTGCGCCATAGAGTTTCATGTACCCTCTTGGTGTACTTCTCTAGATGGATAGACAGTCTCTCAGTGCACTGCACCATAGAGTCACATGAACCCTCAGTGTACTTCTTTATTATGATAGACAGTCTCCTAGGCCACTGCACCAGAGAGTCACATGGACCCTTAGTGTACGTTTCTATATTGATAGACAGTCTCCCATAGCACTGCGCCATAGAGTTTCATGTACCCTCTCGGTGTACTTCTCTAGATGGATAGACAGTCTCCCAGGGCACTGCACTATAAATTCTACAGCAGGAGCGGAGGCAAGGATTATGCATTTCTTTCCTCACTTTTTATTAACCAGCATGTTGAAAGACACAAAAAAAAACACATGACAAGACCACAACTCCCATGAGGCTCGGGAGTAACCATGGCCACCTGCAGTCCAATCATAGCCGATAATGAAGACCATAAACAGTTGCAGCCCCTGTAGTCCTTCCTCTTTCTTCACTGCTGGCCCGTCAGTTAAGTCCCTTCTCTCCTTACTGTGGCTTTGGGTCTTGGCTTGATGGGCTGTGTGTCGATTTCATTGTGACAGTATTGCTTTGATTACTTTGAGACACCGTCGAGCTCTGGGACCTGCTCGAGACGTGGCCTTCCTCACCGAGACCTGGTGGAACGACTCCTCGGCACCCGACATCGCCATAGCCATCCCGGACGGCTACAAGATCACCCGCAGGGACCGCGCCAACGGAAGCGGAGGAGGAATAGCCATTGTCTACAAGTCCACCCTCAAGGTCACCACCCACGCAGACGAAACCCTCAACACCGCCGAACACCTGCACTTCCGGATCCACACCGATCCCAACACCACCCTCAGAGGAACACTCATCTACAGACCCCCCGGACCCCGGGCTCAGTTCAGCGACTCCATCGCCGACCTCGCCAGTACCCACGCACTCACCTCCACGGACTACATCCTCCTCGCGGACCTGAATTTCCACCTCAAGAACAACAACGACGCCAACTCCGCCACTCTGATTGAAAACCTCGCCAACCTCGGCCTCAGACAACTCGTCACCGCACCCACTCACGCCGCAGGCCACACGCTGGACGCCATCTTCTCCACAAGCACCCAGGTCGCCTTCGACCACACCTCCGAACCCCACTGGACCGACCACCGCTGCATCCACTTCACCTTCAAAAAACCAACCACGCACCATCACACCCAACAGCTGCCGCGCCGCTGCTGGAACAAAGTCACCGAAGACCAGCTGACCACCACCCTCGGCCAGAACCCACCTATCAACCCCACCTGCCCTGACGCCGCAGCCCGCAACCTCAGACAGTGGATCGACGACTGCGCCAACACCCTCGCCCCACTCAAGAGACCATCCAACAGCCATGCCAGCAAGAGAGCCACCTGGTTCACCGACGAGCTCCTGACCTCCAAACGCGCCTGCCATAAGCTGGAGAAGAAATGGCTCCACAAACGAACGCCAGAAAACCACGCAGCCCACAAGGACGCCACCCGCAGACATCACCACCTCATCAGACTAGCCAAGAGATCCTCCTTCAAAGACCGCCTGGATAACAACGCACATGACAGCAAAGAGCTCTTCCGCATCGTGAAAGAACTCTCCAATGCCAACGACATCCTGCCCTCACAAGAACTGTGCGACTCACTGGCCATCTTCTTCTGCCGCAAGATCGCTGACATCCACGACAGCTTCAACACCACGACCGCACCAACGATGCATGACTCCACCCCCCCCGCAATCACCAACAGCGCCAACCGCCTGACCTCCTGGGCCAACACCAACGACGACGAGACACGCAAAATCATGAACTCCATCCACTCAGGATCTCCGTCAGACCCATGCCCACACCACGTATTCAACAAAACAGACGCGGCCATCGCACCCCAATTACGGAAGGTCATCAACATCTCCTTCGAAAAAGCGACATTTCCGGAAAGCTGGAAGCACGCCGATATCAACGCCCTCCTCAAAAACCCCAAGGCAGACCCCAAGGACCTCAAGAACTTCCGACCCATCTCCCTGCTCCCGTTCCCGGCAAAGGTCATCGAGAAAATCGTCAACATTCAACTGACCCGCCACCTCCAAGACAACAACATCCTGGACTCCTCCCAATCCGGATTCAGACGAAACCACAGCACCGAGACAGCCCTCATCGCCGCCACAGACGACATCAGACGCCAACTGGACAACGGCGAAACATCAGCCCTCATCCTCCTGGACCTGTCAGCCGCATTCGACACGGTCTGCCACCGCACCCTAAAGACACGCCTCCAAGAAGCCGGAATCCAAGAGAAGGCCCTTGACTGGACCACATCCTTCCCCTCCGGCAGAACCCAGAGCGTCCGCCTCCCACCTTTCCGGTCAGAAGCCACCGACATCATCTGCGGCGTCCCCCAGGGATCATCCCTCAGCCCGACGCTGTTCAACATCTACATGGCCCCCCTCGCACAAGTGGCCCGCCACCACAACCTCAACATCATCTCCTACGCCGACGACACCCAGCTCATTCTCTCCCTCACCAAGGACCCTCACACCGCCAAAACCAACATTCACGAGGGTATGATGGCCATCGCCGACTGGATGAGGAGCAGCCGTCTGAAACTGAACTCGGACAAGACGGAGGTCCTCATCCTCGGACCCACCCCCTCAGCCTGGGACGACTCCTGGTGGCCGACCGCACTGGGGACAGCACCGACACCCACCGACCATGCACGCAACCTAGGATTCATCCTCGACTCCTCCCTCTCCATGTCCAAGCAGGTCAACGCCATCTCCTCCTCCTGCTACAACACCCTACGCACGCTCCGCCGGATCTACAAGTGGATCCCGACCGAAACAAGAAGAACAGTGACCCAGGCCCTCGTCAGCAGCAGACTGGACTACGGCAACGCACTCTACGCAGGAATCCCAGCCAAACACCAATGGCGGCTACAACGCATCCAAAACGCCTCCGCCCTTCTGATCGTCAACGCCCCCCGCCGCAGCCACATCACCCCCCTCCTGAGAGACCTGCACTGGCTCCCCATCGACAAGAGGATCACCTTCAAGCTCCTCACCCACGCACACAAAGCACTCCACAACGCCGGACCAGCCTACCTGAACAGCAGACACAGCTTCTACACCCCCACCCACCAGCTCCGCTCCGCCAGCCTCGCCCTCGCAGCTGTCCCCCGCATCCAACGTACGACCGCCGGCGGCAGATCCTTCTCCTACCTCGCCGCCAAGACCTGGAACACCCTCCCAACCCACCTACGAAAGACCCAAGACCTACTCGCCTTCAGAAGACTCCTCAAGACCTGGCTCTTCGAGCAGTAGCGGCACCCCCCACGTCCTCCCGCCCCCTCAGCGCCTTGAGACCCTCAAGGGTAAGTAGCGCGCTTTACAAGTACCTTGATTGATTGATTGATTGATTTGCTTTGTTTAAAGTGTATATTTAGTGGGTTATTCTTGCGAGGAGTGTAGCGCGGTAGGCTTCGGCCCGATCGCGTTCGTTTTGATACGGAGCGGGTGCACTAGGTGGCGCTGTTTCGTGCCTTCAACGCAATGCTTTGTTTTCGGCGCCGGTGGAAGCGCCGCTTGTGAGGCAACTGCCTCTGAGTGATCGGAGCAGTCTCCCGCTCATGCCCAGATTCCCCCCCTCGCCTGACACCGCTTTAGCGGTAAGAGTGACGGGCTTAGCCCTATTAATACTTACATCTTGCTGGTTTCCCAGCGCGTTGGTTTTTTCACCGGTGGGTGGCAGCTCCTGGACACCGGCGAGGGGGAGGGACCCCTTAACTAAATTGGGGCATTTTTTTCTGGTGTCCTCACCTCTTATTACGACGCAGGCTCAGAGAGAGCATGATTATACCCCATCTTTGTCCTCTGAGGAGGACCGGCTCCCCCAGGCGCGCAGACCTGCAGAGATGGACAGGCTCCTCTCTTCGGCCATAGCCCAGGCTCTTGCCCCTTTGCAGGAAAGCGTTGACCGTCTGTCCGCCCATGTTTTCAAGGACACTGGAATACTGGGGAACGGGGGAGCCGGGCCTAGCGGTGTGCCTACTATTCACCCGTGCAAGGCCCACAAGCGTGACGCGGGGCACCTTGAGGGCTTCAGTCGTCTGGCGGAAGTCTTTCAGAAGAGTGCGCGCACGCTTCGTGATGCACCCTACCGGGAGGAGGTCTTACCCGGTGAAACCGGCGACGATGGCGCCACGGATTTTGACCCTGAGGAGGGGTTTCCCGAGATGGGGGAGGTGGAATGTGAGGATGATGGGGATTCCTCGGATGGGTACCAGGAGCACGACAGGTCTTGGCGCCCTCAGTCTTCTACCTCGTCTGTAGGGGAAGGTCCCTCGGCTGATATGTTTAATCCCCTATGTATCTACAGGCCCCGGTCCACGAAATGGGTCCCGGACCAGAAGGTAGCCGATTACAAGGCTGACAAGATTAGGCAACCACTCAATAAGGAGGTTAGGGCCCGACTTCGGTCCGAATGCCCCAGACCGTCCCTTCCCAACGGAGTCACTCTGACCCCCGAGATTGACCCCAGATTGTGTACCTTTTTCTCAAAATATATGAAGGATCCCAAGAAGGGGATAGATAGATCGTGGCGGGCTTGCCAAGACAAGCTCTTGGATGTGGTGGGACCGTTGACTATGGTTATAGAGTTAGCTGAAAGGTCCCGAGATTCAGAGGAGCCCCTTCCTGCAGACGAGGTGGCGGGATGGGCGCAGCGCGCTATGTGCCTTCTGGGCAATGCGAATTGCGTCCTCTCAGCTGAGCGCCGCCGTTCTCTGTTGTTGAAGATTGATCACAAGCTGGGGGAGCTCTCTTCCTCGGAAGCGGGTCCGATAGCCCAGGGCTCCCTCTTTAGCGATCCATTCGTCAAGGAGTTAGGGAAGTTTGTGGCTACTTTTTCGGCCCTGGACAAAGCGCAGGCTGCTATGAAGAAGATTTTTCTGGGGAAGGTTTTCGGTGGGGCCGGAAGAGGCAGGGGTCGCTCCTCCGGCCGGCAATCGGGTCAAGGCCCTAACAGAGCCCAAGCCAAATGAAACAATGGATGGCAGGACGGTCGACAAGGGACCTTCTACCCCTCCCGGGGTGGCAGAGGAAAGAACAGCCGAGGCCGTGGAGGTGTCCACAACAACGCCGGTGGATACAACAGTAAGCGTTGCCTTGTTGGCCCCGGTTCGGTTGGGGGGAGAATCTCCCTGTTCTATCACAAGTGGGCAGAGATTACATCAGACCCTTGGGTGCTGGAAACGGTCAGAGGGCTTCACATGGAGTTCTAAGGTGTCAGACCCCGACCTATGGTGTTTTCTTCTCAGGACGAGTCTCTCGTAGACCAAGAGGTTCAAGATCTTTTGTCCAAAGGGGCTATATGCCTTTCAGAGCTCCATCCCACAGGTTTCTTGAGCAACATCTTCCTGGTAGAAAAGAAGGACAAGGGCTACCGACCGGTTATCAATCTCAGGACCTTCAACGAGTGGCTAGTCTATCGCCACTTCAAAATGGAGGGGATCCATCTCCTCAGAGACCTTCTGTTGCAGGACGATTGGTTGGTGCACCTACCTCTCGGTCCCCATTTTTCCTCCACACCGCAGGTTCCTCCAGTTTCAGTGAAGAGCACAGGTTTTCGAGTTTCGGACTCTGCCATTTGGCCTGTCTTCGGATCCATGGTGCTTTACGAAGCTCCTCAAGCCGGTGGTGGAGCATCTCCGAACTCTGGGCATTCGGTTGATCATTTATTTGGAAGACATTCTGATAATGGATCAGTCCAGTTCGCATCTACTCTCCCACTTACAGATTGCAATCTCCCTCCTTCAGAGCTTGGGGTTTACCATCAACCGTGAAAAGTCGGACTTAGTCCCGCAGCAGAGCATGACCTTTCTGGGCTTCAGGATAGATTCCAGGACGGCGACCCTACATACCCGGAGCAGAAGATTGGCAAAATCAAGAAAGAGTTGAGGAAGGTCCTCAGGAGGGACAGGATCTCCTTGCGGCAGCTGGCCAGGATTGTTGGCTTGTTATCATCCTCGATTCAGGCCATCTTTCCAGGGCCCCTGCACTACCGTGCACTACAGAGACTGAAAGCGTCCTATCTTTCGGGGATGGCCGAGTACCTCCCGGGAACTCAGAACTCGGTTGCAGACTGGAACTCCAGGCACTTCCGGGATGCCAGCGATTGGAGACTGGATGCAACAGTCTTCAAATCGCTGATGGCCTCTTGGGGACCCTGCCAAGTGAATCTCTTCGGATCCAGATGGAACGCCCAGCTTCCCAGATATTTCAGCTGGCGACCGGATCCCGGGGCAGAGGACGCTTTTCTCCAAGACTGGTCGTCGATGCTGGCTTACGCCTTCCCACCATTCTTGTACATTCAGAGGGTGGCGGCACAGGTTCGTCGGTAGAAGGCCTCCTTAATCCTAATAACCCCGATTTGGCGCTCTCAAGCGTGGTTCCCTTCTCTCCTAGAGCTGAGTTGGGACCTTCCGATACGTCTACCGTTCTTCGACGGGGTCTTATCGGATCCCTTGGGCAATCCTCATCCCCTGGTGCTTCAGGGCCATCTTCATCTTATGGCGTGGAGGATTTCAGGCGACGCTGGTCGGACGGATCTCTTTCGCAAGAGGATGAATTCCTCATCCAGCAGGCATCGGCCCCGGGACCACCAAGAGGTACAGATCAGCTTGGAGGCGATGGGTACGTTGGTGTATGGAGAAGCACTTGGATCCCGTGTGCTCCAGTGTTTCGGATGTCATCAACTTCCTAACTGAGCTTTTTCGGGAAGGACTGGCTTATTGCACCATTAACTCCTTTAGATCTGCCATTTCGGCAGGCCATGTTCCCATTGACAACAATCCGGTAGGGGAACACCCCTGGGTGTGTAAGCTCCTGAAGGGCATTAGGATTTCTCGACCCCCTGAGCCTCGTTATGCAGGCCTCTGGGACGTCAATCTGGTCCTGCGTTTACTGATGTCCTGGGAGGACAATCAGTATCTATCTAGAAAGGAAATCTCAGCGAAATTGGCAATGCTGTTATGCCTTATTTCGTGTAAAAGGGTGCCAGATGTAAGGGCTCTGGATCTCACCGCACGGATTTTTACCCCGGAAGGGGTTACCTTCAATATCTCGAGGAGAACCAAGACGAGTACAAGGTCAGTAACTTATCCTGCTTTCCTGGATTCCCCGAAGTTGTGCGTCGTTAGGTGCCTGAAGGCCTATGAGGATATGACATTGGAGGTACGTCCTCCGGGTGAACGGCAACTCCTGATTGCCATTAAGAAACCGTTCAAGGCGGTGTCTTCACCGACCATTGCAAGATGGGTCAGGTGGATTATGACTGAAGCAGGTATTGACACTAGTGAATTTGGCGCACACTCTACCAGGGGAGCAATGGCTTCCAAGGCCATTCAGGTAGGGGGTAGATTGGAGGACATTATGAATGCGGCGGATTGGTCTTCAGATTCAACTTTTAAAAAGTTCTACTTTAAACCAATCCATGAAGCGGCCGCATTGGTGGTAAGTAGGCTTTGAACATGCATAATCCTCGCCTCCGCTCCTGCTGTAGAATGAGAAATTTCCTAGTTAGCACGAAGGAAAGTTTCAATTCTACTAAGGAGGCGGAGCTGAGGATTATCCCCCCCGGGCATGTTTCTCTTATGCCTACCCTCCCTTGGTAAGCTTTTGTAGTAGCTCTAAGAATGGAGTGAGTTCAGAGTTTTTCCGTATCATGGAAGTAACCTTTTAGTCTTCTCTTGTCATTGGATCTTGGTGATGTTTAATACTTTGTGTGTATATATTTTCTATGTTGTATGCTATATCATGCTATTCAATTCTCGTACAATACTTATTGCTTATTGTTTTGACAGGATTTACAATTGTATTGATACCATACACAGTCTGATTGCTTTGGTATGTGTTGTGGTTTCATAGTCAGTCCTCAATATCTCATATATATCCTTCTAGGTTCCGACTCCAAGACAGAATAGGACCCACAGGGCTTAACTTCCTGCAGCAGAGAAAGAGGAAGGACTACGGGGGCTGCAACTGTTTATGGTCTTCATTATCGGCTATGATTGGATTGCTGGTGGCCATGGTTACTCCCGAGCCTCATGGGAGTTGTGGTCTTGTCATGTTTTTTTCTTGTGTCTTTCAACATGCTGGTTAATAAAAAGTGAGGAAAGAAATGCCTAATTCTCGCCTCCGCCACCTTATTAGAATTGAACCTTTCCTTCGTGCTAACTAGGAAATTTCTCTGTCTCACGTACCTTCAGTGAACTTCTCTAGATGGATAGATAGTCTCCCAGGCTCTGTGCCGTAGTTTCATGTACCCTCGCTGTACTTCTCTAGATGGATAGACAGTCTCCCAGGGCACTGCACTATAAAGTCTTGTGTACCCTCAGTGTACTCCACTAGAAGGATAGACAATCTCGTAGGGTCTGCGCCATAGAGTCTCATGCACCGTATGTGTACTTCTCTATAAGGATAGACAGTCTCTCGGGGCACTGCACCATAGAGTCACATTGACTCTTAGTGTACGTTTCTAAATTGATAGACAGTCTCTCAGGGCTCTGCACCATAGAGACAAATGTACCCTCAGTGTACTTGTCTAGATGGATATATAGTCTCTCAGGGCACTGCACCAGCCTCTTGGGGCTCTGCACCAAAGAGGCTCATGTACCCTCGCTGTACTTCTCTAGATGGATAGACAGTCTCCCAGGGCACTGCACTATAGTCTTGTGTACCCTCAGTGTACTTCTCTAGATGGATAGACAATCTCTCAGGGTCTGCGCCATAGAGTGTCATGCACCGTGTGTGTACTTCTCTATATGGATAGACAGTCTCTCGGGGTACTGCACCATAGAGTCACATGGACCGTTAGTGTACGTTTCTAGATTGATAGACAGTCTCCCATAGCACTGCACCATAGAGTCTTACGTACCCTCAGTGAACTTCTCTAGATGCATAGACAGTCTCCCAGGGCACTGCACCATAGAGTCACATGGACCCTTAGTGTACGTTTCTAGATTGATAGACAGTCTCCCATAGCACTGCACCATAGAGTCACATGGACCCTCAGTGTACTTCTCTAGATGGATAGACAGTCTCCCAGGCTCTGTACCATAGAGTTTCATGTACCCTCGGTGTACTTCTCTAGATGGATAGACAGTCTCTCAGGGCACTGCACCATAGAGTTACATGGACCCTCAGTGTACTTCTCTATAAGGATAGACAGTCTCTCAGGGCTCTGCACCATAGAGTCGAATGTACCCTCAGTGTACCTGTCTAGATGGGTATATAGTCTCTCAGGGTACTTCACCAGCCTCTTGGGGCTCTGCACCATAGAGGCTCATGTACCCTTGCTGTACTTCTCTAGATGGATAGACAGTCTCCCAGGGCACTGCACTATAAAGTCTTGTGTACTCTCAGTCTACTTCCCTAGATGGATAGACAATCTCTCAGGGTCTGCGCCATAGAGTCTCATGCACACTGTGTGTACTTCTCTATATGGATAAAAAGTCTCTCGGGGTACTGCACCATAGAGTCACATGGACCTTTAGTGTATGTTTCTAGATTGATAGACAGTCTCCCATGGCACTGCACCATAGAGTCTCACTTACCCTCAGTGAACTTCTCTAGATGGATAGACAGTCTCCCAGGGCACTGCACCATAGAGTCTAATGTACCCTCAGTGTACTTCTCTAGATGGATATATAGTCTCTCAGGGCAATGCACCAGCCCCTTAGGGCTCTACACCATAGACTCTCAGGTACCCTCAGTGTACTTCTCTATAAGGATAGACAGTCTCTCGGGGCACTGCACCATAGAGTCACATAGGCACTCAGTTTACTTCTCTAGATGGATATACAGTCTCTCAGGGCACTGCACCAGCCTCTTAGGGCTCTGCACCATAGACTCTCATGTACCCTCAGTGCACTTCTCTATAAGGATAGACAGTCTCTCGGGGCACTGCACCATAGAGTCACATGGGCACTCAGTTTACTTCTCTGGAAGGATATAGACAGTATCTCAGGGCACTGCACCAACCTCTTAGGGCTCTGCACCATAGACTCTCACATAACCTCAATGTACTTCTCTATAAGGATAGACAGTCTCTTGGGGAACTGCACCTTGGAGTCACATGGGCACTCAGTTTACTTCTCTAGATGGATATATAGTCTCTCAGGGCACTACGCCAGCCCCTTAGGGCTCTGCACCATAGACTCTCACGTACCCTCGGTGTACTTCTCTAGATGGATAGACAGTCTCTCAGGGCACTGCACCAGCCTCTTAGGGCTCTGCACCATAGACTCTCACGTACCCTCAGTGTACTTCTCTTTAAGGATAGACAGTCTCTCGGGGCACTGCACCATAGAGTCACATGGGCCCTCAGTTTACTTCTCTGGAAGGATATAGACAGTATCTCAGGGCACTGCACCAGCCTCTTACGGCTCTGCACCATAGACTCTCACATAACCTCAATGTACTTCTCTATAAGGATAGACAGTCTCTCGGGGAACTGCACCATAGTGTCACATGGGCACTCAGTTTACTTCTCTAGATGGATATATAGTCTCTCAGGGCACTACGCCAGCCCCTTAGGGCTCTGCACCATAGACTCTCACGTACCCTCGGTGTACTTCTCTAGATGGATAGACAGTCTCTCAAGGCACTGCAACAGCCTCTTAGGGCTCTGCACCATAGACTCTCACATACCCTCAATGTACTTCTCTATAAGGATAGACAGTCTCTCGGGGAACTGCACCATAGAGTCACATGGGCACTCAGTTTACTTCTCTAGATGGATATATAGTGTCTCAGGGCACTACGCCAGCCTCTTAGTGCTCTGCACCATAGACTCTCACGTACCCTCGGTGTACTTTTCTAGATGGATAGACAGTGTCTCAGGGCACTGCACCAGCCTCTTAGGGCACTGCACCATAGACTCTCACGTACCCTCAGTGTGCTTCTCTATAAGGATAGACAGTCTCTCGGGGCACTGCACCATAGAGTCACATGGGCACTCAGTTTACTTCTCTAGATGGATATACAGTCACTCGGGGCACTGCCCCCTACACCCGCAGAGGAGCACAGGACTGACTTACTTTTGGTCTATCAGGGTCACAGCACTTTTCCCTACTCTTGACTAGTGACAGTCACCAACCTCGCCACTGTTTGAGGGTGAGGTGGGGAGGGGGTTTAACAGACCCCCTGCCTGCACTTTGCCTCCCACAATCTTTTTGAGGTTAGCACTGGTGCTAGGGAACAGTCGGCCTACATTTCCTCTGTTTCAGAAAGCAGCTGAGGAGCTGGCTGTTCGCTGCATAGTCTGCGTGTTTGTGGTGGGATGTTACAGTTTAGGGGCAGCCATGCGCTTTACATGTTTTAATAACATAACAAATGCATTCCTCTCTCCTGGCCTAGACCTCTCACAGCTCCAGACTTCGCTTAGGGATACCAGAGTCTAGCCAAGTGTGCAGGCTGGAGTTTGACTCGGGAGCAGGGCACGAGTCGGGGGTACACCGGGTGAACGTCATCCACCCACTTTTATCACAGGGTGAACGTGGTCCACCCTGCCAAGAATTTGGGCCCCACTGAATAATGTTCTGAACTCGCCCCGGTCTAATTTCCAAACACCAGGACACTTTCAGTGGTGCCTGCACGTTTGTCTGCTTTCCATCTTCAACAAGCAGCATTGTGCAGGCTGGGATGGGGCTTTCTTAATTAAGACTCCTGCTGCGCCCAAAAAAAAGGCCGAATTTGAGGGGTAGGGGTCATCAGGCTTCCTTTTGTTCGAGTCTCTTGGCTGGGAGCAGTCAGGAGCCTCACACCTGATGCAAATGCAGCAGAGGGGAAACAAAGGTTAGCACTTGACACATACTTAAGAGAGGCATCTTTACATTTTGTTCAGTCCCTGTTTACTAGATATGCATGCACTGCAAGAATATCAGATCTATTGGTCTTTGCATTTATATAGAGCTTACTTTCCTTGAGGATGCGTTGAAATAATTTAAGTACCACTATTTTTTCTTGTACAACCCTACTCATTCATAGGCAGGGTGTCAAAGCGCTTTACCTCAACATTGGCATATTACATGTACAATAAATTATATAAGTTTGTAAATGAATGTACAGGATGTGTTACATAAAACGGGGGGGGGGGGGGGTTGCAAGGTGTAGAAGTCCCATATCATCTTCCATAGCTCACTGTGCTATTATCCTCGCAATGCGCTCACAGGTTCACATGATAGACCTGCTAAACATATATGTGAGGGCTTTAGATCTGATGTCACTTCTTGTGATGCCACTTCCTGTAAAGTCATGGCTTGTGATGCCACTTTCTATGATATCCTGCCTGGCAGCCCTCCCTAGACTTAATTGAACAGTGCACCATGTCACCCCACGTTATTCGTTCATCAGTGTTTATCAGTTAAAACCGGCGAGGATCTTGCAGACTCGTAGGGAGGAGCGTGCACTCGCCTGGAACGTGCAGAGGCATTCCAGAGTGTGCACACCGGAACACATGGCCGGGTTCCAGGGTGGGCAAATCGGAACACATGGGCGGGTTCCAGGGTGGGCAAATAGGAACACATGGGCGGGTTCCAGGGTGGGCAAATAGGAACACCTGGGTGGATTCCAGAGTGTGCAAACTAGAACACCTGGGCGTGTTCCAGAGTGTGCAAAATGGAACACCTGGGCGGGTTCCAGAGTGTGCAAATCGGAACACCTGGGAGGGTTCCACAGAGTGCATAAAGGAACCCCTGGGTTGGTTCTAGGGTGTGCGAATAGGAACACACTGGGGGGTTCGAGGGTGTGCGAATCGGAATACCTGGGCATGTTTCAGAGTGCGCAAATTGGAACACCTGGGCAGGTCATAGGGTGCAAAATCGGAACATCTGGGTGGGTTCCGGGGTGCACAAATAGGAACGCCTGGGCGGGTTCCAGGATGTGAAAAAATTGAACACCTGGGCAGGTCCCAGGGTACGAAATTGGAACACATGGGCGGGTTCTAGGGTGTGCAAATTGGAACACATGGTCGGGTCCAGGGGGTGCAGATCGGAACATTTGCACTGATTCTAGGTTGTGGAAATCGGAACACCTGAGTGGGTTCCAGGGTGTGCAGGTTCTCGCCGCGTGTTCTAGGGTGGGCAAATCAGAGTTTTGCGTTATTTCTCTACAAACTCCTCACCAGGTTTTACCCTCTCAAAATTTGTAGAAAAATTATACGCAATAGGCACACATAGGACATCTGCTCCTAGGACATCCAGAAATGCTGCTAGACTGGGGAGATTGCACCTAAAAAGGAATGGCCACCAAGGTTGTAACCAGAGTTTAAATCATGACAGTTTCCACTTTCTTTCCCTTCTTCTACCCAGTGCTTTAAATGGAAATGTAGACGTCAAGTGATCACTATCAACAGTAGATGATGCTCCTGAGAAGGTACTCTTCCATTAAATGTATTGCAGCAGTGCTAAGAAATGTCGCTATTCGCCCATTAAATGTATTGCAGCAGTGCTGAGAAGTGCTGGTACTCTCCCATTAAATGTATTGCAGGAGTGCTAAAAAGTGCCGGTACTCTCCAATTAAATGTATTGCAGCAGTGCTGAGAAGTGCTGGTACTCTCCCATTAAATGTATTGCAGGAGTGCTAAAAAGTGCCGGTACTCTCCCATTAAATGTATTGCAGCAGTGCTGAGAAGTGCAGGTTCTCTCCCATTAAATGCATCACAGCAGTGCTGAGAAGTGCCGGTACTCTCCCATTAAATGCATCACAGCAGTGCTGAGAAGTGCTGGTACTCTCCCATTAAATGTATTGCAGCAGTGCTGAGAAGTGCTGGTATTCTCCCATTAAATGTATTGCAGGAGTGCTAAAAAGTGCCGGTACTCTCCCATTAAATGTATTGCAGCAGTTCTGAGAAGTGCAGGTTCTCTCCCATTAAATGCATCACAGCAGTGCTGAGAAGTGCCGGTACTCTCCCATTAAATGTATTGCAGCAGTGCTGAGAAGTGCCGGTACTCTTCCATTAAATGTATTGCAGCAGTGCTGAGAAGTGCAGGTTCTCTCCCATTAAATGCATCACAGCAGTGCTGAGAAGTGCAGGTTCTCTCCCATTAAATGCATCACAGCAGTGCTGGTACTCTCCCATTAAATGTATTGCAGCAGTGCTGAGAAGTGCTGGTACTCTCCCATTAAATGTATTGCAGGAGTGCTAAAAAGTGCCGGTACTCTCCCATTAAATGTATTGCAGCAGTGCTGAGAAGTGCAGGTTCTCTCCCATTAAATGCATCACAGCAGTGCTGAGAAGTGCCGGTACTCTCCCATTAAATGTATTGCAGCAGTGCTGAGAAGTGCCGGTACTCTCCCATTAAATGTATTGCAGCAGTGCTGAGTGCAACATGTTTCTGTATAGATGTTCCAATTTGCCTTTTATATATGTATAAAAACTCTATTTACTGTTAAGCGCTCTGATACCCGCAAGGGTCTTGTTCGCGCTCTATAAAACTTTCAAAATAAATAAAAATAAATAAATAGGTGCCGGTACTCTCCCATTAAATGTATTGCAGGAGTGCTAAAAAGTGCCGGTACTCTCCCATTAAATGTATTACAGCAGTGCTGATAAGTGCAGGTTCTCTCCCATTAAATGCATCACAGCAGTGCTGAGAAGTGCTTATACTCTCCCATTAAATGTATTGCAGCAGTGCTAAGATGTGCCCGTACTCTCCCATTAAATGTATTGCAGCAGTACAGAGATCTACTCGTACTCTCCCATTAAATGTTTTACAGCAGTGGTAAAAAGTGCCGGTACTCTCCCATTAAATGTATTGAAGCAGTGCTGAGAAGTGCAGGTTCTCTCCCATTAAATGTATTGCAGCAGTGCTGAGATGTACCCACACTCGCCCGTTAAATGATTTGCAGCAGTGCTGAGATGTGCACGTACTCTCCCATTAAATATATTGCAGCAGTGCTGAGATGTACCCACACTCGCCCGTTAAATGATTTGCAAGAGTGCTACGACGTGCAGGTTCTCTCCCATTAAATGTATTGCAGCAGTGCTGAGATGTGCCCATACTCTCCCATTAAATGTATTGCAGCAGTGCTGAGAAGTGCAGGTTCTCTCCCATTAAATGTATTGCATGTGCCCATACTCTCCCATTAAATGAATTGCAGCAGTGCTGAGATGTTCTGGTCCTCTTCCATTAAATGTATCGCAGCAGTGCTGAGAAGTGCTTGTCTCACCCATTAAATGTATTGCAGCAGTGCTGGGAAGTGCAGGTACTCTTCCATTAAAAGCATTGAAGCAACACTGAGAAGGGCCAGTACTCTCCCAATAAATGTATTGCAGCAGTACTGAGAAGTGCAGGTACTTTCCCTTTCAGTGCAGGCACTCAGTATCGGAGCGTACTTGCCCATTTAAACTACTGCTTCTACTCACTTCCCTTCCGGTTTCCAGTTGCCTTCTAATGCCCCCACCCCAAGCTCCTCCCTTGCCAGTGACCAGGTGCCAGAGGTTGGCTGCCCATAATACGCTATAGCTCCGCACAGCTAGATACTGACGTTTTGTGGAAGACCGCACTCAAGGAGGCATATTTTCTAGCCCCTAGCGCCACCGAGCAGCACTTTTTTTGACGCTCCGGTGGCACTCTATGCTAGCCTGTGTTGACATGGATGTGCTGAGCCACTTTGCTTGGCTAAACACAGCCTTGTAAATATGGCCCACTGAAACGCGGTTTTCGGCGGCAAAGGGGCGTGAAATGGATGTTGCTGTGGGCAATCCCAGCACCACCCTTGGCTTTGTGACGATGCCCCAGATTTACAAGTTTGGTAAATCTAAGGCAGCTCCAAAAACCTTACAAAAGGAGGTGTTAATGTTGAGCAACAAAGAGAAATACTATGATTTCTCCTCGTTTTTTGTTCTTTCTGTGTGTGCTGCATTTTGCAGCACGAAGGAGCTAAGTGCCATTAATGATTGTTTCTGTGCAGGAAGGTGATCTTATCTCCACAGACACAATCATGCCTGGAATGGTGGGGTGCCTGCGTTGGCGCGAGGCAGCTTTTATAGCGCAGGGGGGAGCACAGGGACAGCTTCAGACCCCAGGCTCCGCCTCCAGTCACCGACCCAACGACCCAACGACCCCCACCACCACCCTCAGCGCCTGGACCCCCATCAACACTGAAGACACCACCCACGTCATGAACACCATCCACTCCGGCTCCCCCTCGGACCCTTCCCCCCTTCATATCTTCAACAAAGCCGACACCATCATCGCACCCCACCTCCGGAACGTCATAAACAACTCCTTCACGTCAGCCACCTTCCCTGAAAGCTGGAAGCACGCAGAAATCAACACCCTTCTGAAGAAACCCACAGCGGACCCCAAAGACCTCAAAAACTTCCGCACCATTTCCCTTCTTCCCTTCCCGGCTAAAGTCATCGAGAAGACCGTCAATAAACAGTTGACTGCATTCCTCAAGGCAAACAACTCGCTCGACCCGTCCCAGTCCGGATTCCGTGCCAACCACAGCACCGAGACCGCCCTCATCGCACCCACCGACGACATCAGGACCCTGATGGACAACGGAGAAACAACCACTCTCATCCTCCTGGACCTCTCGGCAGCCTTTGATACCGTATGCCATCGCACCCTAATAACCCGCCTTTTCAACACTGGGATCCAAGGAAAGGCCCTGGACTGGATCACCTCGTTCCTCTCCGACAGAACCCAGAGAGTCCGCCTCCCTCCCTTCTGCTCGGCGGCTACCGAGATCATCTGCGGCGTACCCCAGGGCTCCTCGCTCAGCCCTACCCTCTTCAATATCTACATGAGCCCCCTCGCCGCCATCGCACGCAAACACAACATCAACATCATCTCCTATGCCGACGACACCCAGCTGATACTCTCTCTCACCAAAGACCCAGCCACCGCCAAAACCAACCTCCAGGAAGGAATGAAAGACGTCGCTGAATGGATGAAGCTCAGTCGCCTGAAGCTGAACTCTGACAAGACGGAGGTCCTCATCCTCGGACAATCCCCATCCGCCTGGGACGACTCCTGGTGGCCCACAGCGCTGGGCCCCGCACCGACACCCTCGGACCACGCACGCAACCTGGGATTCATCCTGGACTCCTCCCTCACGATGACCAAGCAAGTCAACGCCGTCTCGTCCTCCTGCTTCATCACCCTGTGCATGCTCCGAAAGATCTTCAAGTGGACCCCCACCGAAACCAGAAGGACCGTCACCCAGGCCCGCGTCACCAGCCGACTGGACTACGGAAACGCCCTATACGCAGGAACCACTGCCAAACTTCAGAAACGACTACAACGCATACAGAACACCTCCGCACGACCCATCCTCGACATCCCTCGCCACAGCCACATATCCGCCCACCTGAGAAACCGGCACTGGCTCCCCGTCAGCAAGAGGATCACGTTCAGGATCCTCACCCACGCACACAAAGCGCTCCACAACATGGGCCCCGAATACCTCAACAGCCGCATCTCATTCTACACCCCCATCCGCCAACTCCGCTCCGCCAGCCTCGCCCTCGCCACCATCCCACGGATTCGCAGAACCACCGCAGGAGGAAGATCGTTCTCCTACCTGGCAGCCAAGACATGGAACTCCCTCCCCGAACAACTACGAATGACCCAGGACCATCTCGCCTTCAGGAAACACCTCAAGACCTGGCTATTCGAGCAGTAGCAGCACCCTCCCTCCCTTCAGCGCCTTGAGACCCTCACTGGTGAGTAGCACGCTCTATAAATGTTTTGATTGATTGATTGACTATATGTTTATGACTACGGCACATCCCTGCGTTTTGAAAATGACACAGCTCGATGCAGCAAATGACACAGCTCGATGCAGCAGAATGGCTTGCGGAACCGCGCGGAGCCCTCTTAATGTAAATATGCCCCAGGGTGTCTCCCTCGGTGCTCATAACTTGTGCCCTTGTTTCCTCTCTCCTGACCTCGCTTTGTCACAGTGCTGCTCCCAGCGCGTTGAAGGGAGGGCCGGACTGCTACAGCTCACAGCAGTGAGCCTTACAGATAGACAGGCCCACGTGCTACAGGACGAGGACAGTTGCAGCCCGGACAGTCCTCTGTGTCTTTATTGCTTTGACAATCGAAACACAAATCCTTGTTCTCGCCATATAACAGGTTTGTTTCACTCCCCAATAAAGAGTTGTGAGTCGCTATTTACAGTAAACGGGTCAAACGGGTCAAAGCTACAGTTTTTGCATCCCACACCCATCAACAAATACCAGCCGGAGTACAGAACAACACCTCAACCAAAGAGCAGAATAAGGGGCATATGTGCAGGGAGTTAACGCCGCCGTAGCGTCACTTTTTTGATGTTACGGTAGCTTTTTTGTTATCGCCGTATTTACAAGTTGCCACTAACCGCAGTTAGCAGCAGTTTTCCAGCATAAACGTTTTTTTAGGATCGTCACTTCTGTTAGCGGGACTTAATGAAAATGAGATGCAAGGTAGACGATCCCGTGGAAAAACTGCCGCTAACCCCACTTTGCGATATTTACAAGGAATTCCTTGTATGGTGCAAAACCAAAAAAACTGCCTCTAACTCCAGCTAGAGGCAGTTTTTTAAGACCAGAAAATAGCCGGTCTTAAAAATGGTGCAAACACTTGGGGCCTCATTTCAGAAGGTTTCGGTGCTGGATAGCGCTGCGAGGAATGTTGCTGCGCTGCCCTGCGACAAAACTACAGGGCAGAAATGCGCACCATCAATAAGATAGGGCGCATTCCGGGGTCTCATTCATAAAAAGTTTTGCATCGCTGCGTTGCAACACTTTTTACTACGATCTTTTTGCGACACCATGGATGCGCTGTATTCACTGTATGCGCTCCATGTCGCAATTAATGACAGATACGTCTGGAATCCTGATGTATCTGTCAGCGGTAAAGTCACGCATTGCTGTAGTTGTGTCATAATCATGACGCAACTCTAGCAATGCATAGGGCCAGCCATCCCTGTGGCACGGCGTCACCCTTTGTAAGGTACTGACGAAGTGGCGTCCAACAATTGTTGCAGTGAAATCTGAGGGATTTTACTGCACCGCTCCTATGAGGTTTTGTTGTGTGGGAATGCCCACCCTGAAAACATCATGCCCGATACAAATATAATGTGGTGCTATCTATGGAACCGGGTTTGAGTATCGGCAATGACACTGGACATCCTGTGATTGTGGGAAAATCACTTAATCTCCCCGTGCCTGAAAAAAAAAAAGTGTCCTCATGTAACGCAACTGGTGCTTTGTAAAGCGCTCTGATACCTGATACCGAGTCAAGTTCGCGCTATATAAAACTCTGTAAAAAAAAAAGAAAAAGAGGTCAGGCATATGCCTAGATGCGTCACTTTACAAATACTGCGCAAGGTGGTGCAAGACTCACGCTGCAAGTACGTCAAGAAAATGACGCTGCGGCGGGGGGAAACTGTCAGAAGGGGCTCATGAATAAGCCCCCCCTGTCTTTTTCCCCTATGTTGGCGCATGATGGCTACCATGGTGCAGTGATGACTGTCTTGCGGAGTTGATTGATGTTGTGGCTCCATCTCTTCTGGAGACGTCTACAGGTGCGTCTGGACTATTGGAGGGTGGGAGTGAACCAGTTGGCCTTTTTGGAGTGTTCTTTACCTGGTCTTTTCTTGAGGGGTGCCAGGGTGTCAGCGCAGTTGGAGATCCATCGGTGGAGGTTGCGCGCTGCAGTTTTGGCATCTGTAAGTGTTGGCAGAGTGGTGGTGCTGAGGGAGTTGATGGGAAATTATTCGGTGGCCTTGATTCAGCTGCGAATGGGGGGCAATGATGGAGATGGTGTTTAGTGGGCGTGGTGAAGACGTGATGTAAACAATGATGGTCGGTACAGGAGAGTCCTGTGGTATGGCTGTAGTTGAAGTTCCCACTAGTGGAGAAGACAGGCTCAAGCGTGTGTCAGGCTATGTGGGTTGGTGCGGTGTCTAGCTAATTGAGTCAGATGTTGGCGAGGTTCCCCAGGAGGGGGTTGATGTTCTGGTCACCGGGGTTGTCCAGGTGGAACTTGAGGTCTCCGAGTAGGATGTAGTCGGTGGATGGGAGAGCCTGGTATGCGATGAGGTCTACAATGGCAAATCGCTGAAGGGGGGTTCATGGCCCGGGGGCCTGTAGATGAGGGTGCTGTGGAGGGTGGTGGTGGGGTTGGTTCAGATCTGGAAGTGATGGCATTCCATAGTCACCCTCGGGTCATTAGAGTGCGTGGTCAGTCGGAGTGTGCTTTTTCAGACAATGGCAATGCCTCCTCCTGGCCGCTCGGCGTGGTCCATGCAGGTGAATTTGTATCCCTCGTGGATGGTGATGGCGACGTCTGGTCCGGAGCAGAGGTTGGTCCAGGTTTCTGTGAAGAAGGTGATGTCTGAAGAGGTGGCGTAGAGGAGGTCCCAGATTTCTGTTGCGTGTTTGTGGAGGGACCGCACATTGAGGAGGATGCAGTTGAGACAGTCGGCTGGGCGGCATGAGGTGCTAATGTGCTGATGTGGCAGAAGGTGCATTTGCAGTTTCAACAGATGCAGGGTGCAAGATAATTCTACAGTGTGGCTAGATGGCAGGCGGTGTGGCATCCAGGGTTGATGGCGAGGAGAGTGCTGATGTTGTAGCGGTGGAGTGTCCGAGAGGAAGGGTCCTTGGTGCTGGGTGCAGCCCAGGAGCGGACGGATGCACTCAGCACCAAGGACCCCAAGGACAGCAAGCCCGGACGCAGATGGGCTTGCCTTTGGCGCACCAGTGGTACGCCTGCAGCGCATGGCCACCATTATGTAGTGCTGCAGGGGGGACTGGACAGCTGGAAGGTGGGAAACACAGGAAAGGACACTGGAGGGGAAGGGGACACGTGGGTAGCGGGGTTGTAAATATATATATTTTTAATACTTTCTTCGAGTTCGGGTCCTGCGTCTTCTGTGCTCCTGCCCTCCTGAGTCTCCTTCCAGGAACAGGAAGCAGGCAGCCAGGCTTCCTCCCCTAAGCCAATCACAATGCAGAAATGCGGTGTTATGATTGTTCTTGAGTGCTGTGACAAGGCTTTCAGCCAGAGGATGGGAGGGTGAGCATGTTCTCCATGCAGGATGTAATGGAGCCTGCGTTGCGAACAGGGATGTGCGCATGACTGCTTTGGGCGGCCTGAGAGGGCCGACCAAACTTGGCATACCACTCCGCCCCTACCCTGCGCCGTGAGTAGAGCAGCCCCACCCATCCTCCCACCAGCAAAAGAAATTAGTACATCAGAAAGTTACCATCATGTTATGTTTCCTCTAGTTGCACTGCTTGAAAGCAGTGGGGCGATGCTCTTCTGTCATAGCGGATGAGCCGCCACTGGAGGTGTGTCACCCTCAGGTGCTAGGCCTCGACCACCGAGCCTCCTCCGCTACGCATCCCACCTTCTCCTCACCTGGACATTGACACTGTTGTGCAATCTGCTGCACTCTCCAAATCTGTGACTCAGCCAGCAGGAGCCCCAGCCAGGTGGGATTTCACAAGCCTGGGTACAGCAGCCGCCGCCAAGCCCCCTGGGGAACCTACTGATGCAGGTGATGCAGCAGGGCCCCCTTAGGCGTGAAGTTGCAGTGCTCCCACCACGCAAGTTCAGCGCAGCTCAGGGGACTCACCCTCCACAGTGTCCGGCCAGCGCAGCATCCTCCAGCCTGTGATGCAGAGAGACGCGGTCCACCATTGGTAATCTCTTCCGTGCACCCCGGTGTAGTGGTGGCACCTGGGATGCGATGCACACCTCCCAACGTTGGTGTGCAGGAGCGCCTCTATTGTTCACAGCTCCAAGGGGCACCAGGCGGTCTTCTCACACAGGTCAGCAACGTGTCCCTCCATGTGACCTTGCAGACTTCACCACCAGGTAATGGCGATCGCCGATGCCTCAATGTCTACCGCCACAGCCCAGCAGCTCCACAGCACCTCCGCATCCCACTCCGGATCCCAGACAAAGGCCCAGCGAGGCCTTCAGGCCCCGGGGACTGTCCGCGTTTCCAAGGTTTTGGATGCCGTGATGTTGCAAGGAGTGCTCATTGATAAGTGATGTATCACTGGTTTTGCTCAGCGATGCGCCTCTTCTCATGATTGTAGCCCTGAATTTCCTCTTCCCCAGGGTCTTCGGCTGGTCATCCTGGCTGTTGGGGGGCTTGGGTGGGCTGTTGATTTGTGCTGCACTTGGCCCTGGCTCCTCCATTCAGCATTCCATTGGTTTTGGTTCCTATTTTTCATTGGAGGTGAACATATAGGCTACTTTTGCCTCTAGATGCAAAAAACGTCACGTTGGGCTGACTAACGTGAGTGTTTTTGCCAGTAATCGGGCTTTCTTCAGTTTTAGCCGCTAACGTCAGAAGTTGTATCGCCTTCACACTAGTGTTAGCGGCAGTTTTCACCGCGGCTACCTGAAACTATCACCATGTAGCGGCATATTGTAAATACATCGCTAACAGAGCAATAGTTTTTGGTGATAGGCCGTGTTAGGAAAACTGACGCTAACTAGCGTTTGCGTTAGTTAGCGGCAGTTCTTGTACATAAACCCCTAAATATCCACCAAATGGCAATTAAAGGATAGACATGTTTTTGCCCTGAGAATGTTGTCCTCCATAGAAGTCTATAAAGTTAGCCTCGTATATTAAAGTATAACATACATTTTAATAGCATCTTGTCTCATGTTTTCTTGGTGCTTTGAATACATGGATATTGTGCGACACAAATTAAACATATAGTGCACAAAGAATATATTGCTTTTTGTCTTCAAGGAAAATAGAATGCTCCGTTCTGTTTAATGTACATTATAGTCAACTACACATTGGTGGTAATATGCACCATTATTGTGCCATCTGCAGACATCTACACACAACCTGCATTAATATTGAATTCCAGTAGGGGTGTCTCAAACTTTCATCTTTCTGGGATTGATAACATGAATATGACTTAGTTACGGTCAGTACACGTCATTTGCAAATATGGAGCAGGGCCAAGGATGAGTTGTATATCGCTGGTTCCAGTTTGAGGTCAGCTGGTGGGAAAAAACAATGGATTAGAATGCGTCTCTAAGCAACTACAGGTGGCTGACATTAATTCAAGCATTCCATCCAACACTTTTTTGCTTTCTTTGTTGTGCCACTCAAAGAGTGAAGGGTGTGCCCAGACCTGGGCCCTATGTCCAATGTGCTGCAGCACTCAATCGGTACCCTACTTCCGAGGCCCAAATTGTCCAAAACTGGTCTAGGGTTACTTGTGTTCCCATTCATTGGGTTCCTGGCCTGGTGGTTTAGCCGAGGCTTTTCCCATTTCAGAAGGACCAAGTCTGAGATGCATATTTCTTGTTTCTGTCTGGGTTGGCATGGTGGGCAAAAGACAAGACCAATGCCCGGGAACATGGTCCCAAGTAATTACAAGTGACTGATGTAATTCAAGCATTCGACCCATCACTGTTTTGCTTTCTACAAACTCTGCTGTAGCAGCAACCTTCTATATCTGTGAAATGAAAAAAGCTTCCATGAATGTCACTGGAGTTTGCACCCTGGCCTAGCTGGTGCTTTTGGAGAAGCTGTGACAGACCAGCCTTTTACAAGATCCCAGGGTAAAGTAGGATAAGGTGCCAGAGAATATAATGTTTGTTCTCCTATCTTTGATTTTAGTCCAATCAAGTACCCCACGTTTCTAATGTGAAACATCCAATCACATAAGGAATCAATGTTCATTGTTAAACATTTTAGCAGGTTACGTCATGGGAGGGTGGGCAAATATGTTTAACTCAAGGGTGGTTCTGCATAGAATGTTTGAAAACTTCTGCATCAAAATGTGTGCCCTTTGCACTTTCAAAAAATTTCCATCCTCATGTTTTTGGAACACCGGTGCCAAAAAGGGAGCCAAGCCATTGACAAACTCTGTGGCCATGAGTCCCACCTGCCAAAAGGCTGTTAAAGGACTGGCGGCAGCACACATGGTGGCCATCTAGCGGTCAGAGGGATGCCGAAGGGCTTGCTGCTCTGGGACAAGAGGACAATGCACTCTGTGGCAGAGAATTGGGGACTGTTTGGTGGAGGATGAGAGAGGGAAGGGCAGCAGAGTTTGCACATTGATGTTCCAAGTCTCCCGAATCCCTCTTGCTCCCTATGCTGTCGCTATGCACGTGCCACCATGATTCCTTAGAGAGATCTAGAGAAGGAGGCAATGAAAGAGAGCTTGAGAACAAGAAAGAGAGAGACTGAAAGGAACCTAAAATAGAGACCTAGAGAAAGTAACAAAGACCAGGTAAATTTGAAGTTGATAAGATACCCTGAGACACACAAAGAGGGAGAGAGAAAAATATATTAGTGGTTTAAATTATACTTTTAGAACGAAGACTTAAAATGTTCCATTGCTTTTTGTACAGCTTTTTTTTAAAGCTGTGATAAAGTCATCTAAAAGCACAAAGTGCGAAAGGGCATGGGCAAGGAGAGACAAAAGGAAAGGATACTTGTGGGCGAGGCAGGTATTGCCCAAGACATTGGTATCTCACTGGAGAGGCAACAGTGATTTAAAGGTAACCAACCTCAAGCATCTTACAACAGGTATGGAGAGAGGAAAAGGAGATACCGAGGGTGGCAGGAGGGATGATGGGAGGGAGTAGGTTTTTGGGGTGACAGTGAGGAGAACCAGGTAGTGCCAGTGCTTTGTAAATCGTGGTAACTATTAGCGATCCTAAGGTAGGCGATGGAAGTGTCCCATTGAGGCAGGGAAGTGCTCAGCCGCTCTGCAATCTCTGCAGCTGAACTCTCCTGTGCCTGCTCCTAATAGCAACGCTTCCCTGTCTGCCCACTGCTGGAGATGGGGTGAGGCTTGGAGGAATACCTGTGCCCCAAGAGGGTAGAGTGGGCATGAAGGGTAGGGATTAGGTCTATTCACAATTTCTCAAGGGGTGTGAGGGAATGGGTTAGGTTAAGTGGAGGAGCAGTGAACACTAGTCATGTTTTTCCAAAACTGTTTTCTCAAATGTCCACACATCCCTGCTGTTGGAAGCCAGGCTACCACTGTTATATATACACATTTTATGCTCCTAATTGAACATTAATCCATGACGCCATATGTCATGATCCTTTTGCTCCAAAAAAAGGATTCCAAATAAATATATTCACGATGCTATGTGTAAAACATTGAGTGTAATTCCACTGATGTAAGTTTTAAGTTGTAGCATTTTTTTTCTCCGTGCACTGTTGCTGCATACTTCTAGAAAGTCTTACTATTCGCACCTCTCCTGGTGATAATATTCATGTATGTGCTTCATGCTCGGGCACTGGGTCTGTGCACTCTTGAGTCTTGCTGCATACTTCTAGAAAGTCTTACTATTCACACCTCTCCTGGTGGTAATATTCATGTATGTGCTTCATGCTCGGGCACTGGGTCTGTGCACTCTTGAGTCTTGCTGCATACTTCTAGAAAGTCTTACTATTCACACCTCTCCTGGTGGTAATATTCATGTATGTGGTTCATGCTTGGGTATTGGGTCTGTGCACTGTTGCTGCATGCTTCTAGAAAGTCTTACTATTCACACCTCTCCTGGTGATAATATTCATGTATGTGGTTCATGCTTGGGCATTGGGTCTGTGCACTAAGGACTTCAAATGTATTTATTTATAAAGTTTTATATAGTACGGACTTGACTAGTGAGGGTATGAGAGCGCTTCACAGATAGTCGGAAAAAAAAGGGAAACAAAAACGCAATCAACAACATAATCGTGAGAGATGAAAACAGCGCAGGTTCACAGATTGAGGAAGGCAAAATCTCTTGGGTGACTAAACTACCAAAGTGGAATGACGTCAAACACGTTCACCACAAACGGCTGTTCACGGCTGACACCTTCACCCACAGTGAGATCCTCAACAGACCCATTGAGCCGGAAGAAAAGAAGTGTGAACCAAAGGCCATTTGAACTGGGTCAATTTGTGATCTGCCACCTTCTTGATGAACCCCAAAACCAGCAGCTGGCAGCAGAGTGAACGTTAGCAAATGGCCTGACAGGGTGTACCTGCTAATCTTCAGATTTAGCCATGTAATCCAATGGGAGGTGGATTACATGGCTAAATCCACCATGGATATCCCTATCCTTGTAGTTTTATCGCTGCATTACCAGCGATAACCTCCAAAAATGCTGCTATCGCTGGATTTTTTTATCGCCTAGGTGGCTAGCGTTGTTAATAACGCGATAACCAGGCGATATTACGATATTATCCAGCGATAGCGGGCGTTAAAAAAATTAACGCTAAGTGCCCTTAGCGTTCATTTTCCCTGTTCCTTGTTTTATTTATTTATTTATTTTTTTTAAAAAACCTTTATTCATCAAAAAATAAGGACACAGCTATTCAGCCGACAACCCGGAGGTTCGGCAGCTTCAAGAGAGCAATACAAAGAAGAGTCCACAGTGCATAAAAGGAGAAGCAAAAAAGGTTCTATTTTAAATAAACACAAACACAAACCAAACCCAAGCAAGGCGAAGTACACTGAATACACCTGGTGATTGCCCCTCAGGGGAGACCGGACCCCCCTCGTCTATCAGTCACAGCGCTGTGATAAGAGGAAAAAGGGGAAAAGCAGAGGCCCAAGAAATCAATTAACAATCAAATATATGTACAGAGCTGGAAAGAATGCTAAGGAGAGAGCTGCTCCTCGGGGGGATCCAGATCAGGGGCAAGGCATATGCCCCCCCTATATTGGTTCCACCGCCCCCAAATGGCATGCCACTTCCGAGGGCGCCCTCTAGCGCAATATACCGTCTTTTCCCTGAACATATTCCAGTCCATGTTTTCCTTCCACGCAGCCAATGTGGGGGGTCCCGCGGAGCCCCACAGGCGCGCGATGTCTCGCTTAGCCACCATGTTACCCAGAGTTACCCACTGGGTCTGTGCCTCAGCGTGATCAGCAGGCCCCCAAACGTTCAGGAGACAACACCGCGCCTCCGGCTGCATAACAATGCCCGTCACCTCCCCCATTACCGCATGGACTCTCCTCCAGAATTCCATGATGACGCCACATTCCCAAATGATATGCAGAAAGGTACCCACCATACCACAGCCCCTCCTACATAAGCCCTCCTCAGAAAATCCCATATGAACCAGCCTTGGCCCCGTAACATAGACTCTGTGGAGTATTTTGAGCTGCACCAGCCGCAGACGCGACGGGATCGCAACCTCCTTAGGAGAGGAAACCGCAGACTGCCAGTCCTCGTCATCCAGCTCAAGTCCGTCCCTAATCCATTGATCCCGCAGCCCCAATAGCAGGTCAGCCCGAACATTAATCAATTTCTT
Source organism: Triturus cristatus (assembly GCF_964204655.1). Classification (NCBI taxonomy): domain Eukaryota; kingdom Metazoa; phylum Chordata; class Amphibia; order Caudata; family Salamandridae; genus Triturus; species Triturus cristatus. The sequence continues at coordinate 1,149,127,075 of NC_140580.1, read as the reverse complement.
ATAGATAAGAGAGATCGTACTCTCCGGCATATGGCCATCGAGGATCCGGTCCTCCAGTGGAGAGGATTCAGGCACCTTCTCACCTTCTACGAGAACTGACCGCAGGGCATGACGCACCTGAACATAGCGGAAAAACTCAGATTTCCCCAACTCATACTCCTTCTGCAGCTCTTCAAAGGACTTCACCCTCCCCTTGATCAGCAAATCTCCAACCCTGGAGATACCGATCAAGTCCCATTTCTCAAAACCTTTGGTATGCCAAAGCTTCCCTAATTTGTCAGACTCAAACAACGGGGTAGCAAGGGTGAGCCTATCCTTCCAGCCCAGCGAGTCAGTCGCCAACTTCCACACCCGCACCGCCACCCCCGTGGGCCCTGTGAGGGACGAGTCCAGCGATCTCGAGTACAACGCTCGGCGATAATTACCGCCGCGCAACAACCATCGGTCCATGGCGTAGCCGGGGCTTAGAGCCGGACCATAGAAACCATGATTAATCGCGCTCAACTGGGTGGCCCAGTAATAGCGTCGAATGTCCGGAAGCGCAATACCCCCGTCGTACCAAGGAAGCGTCAACTTAGCAATCGCAATGCGCGGCCGCCCATCCCACAACAACGATCGTTGGAGGCTCTCAACCTCCCGAAAGTAACTGGCCGGTACCCAGTCAAGAGTATTCTGCAAGGCGTAGAGGAACCGAGGAAGAGACATCATTTTGAACAAAGCGGCGCGCCCGAGGAGGGAGACCGGCATCCTCCGCCAGGCTGCAACATCCCGCCGCAAACGCGCCAGGGGAGGGAGCAGGTTCCTCGCGTACCGCAAAGTGGAGTCAGTGGAAATAAAAATCCCCAGGTACACGAAGCCCTGCTGGGCGATCTGAATCGAACAAGTTCGCGGGACAGGTGGGACGTCGCCGCTCAGAACATACAAATATGATTTACTCCAATTGATGACGAGACCAGAGTTCTTACCAAAAGATATCAGAACGTCACAAACCACTATAAGCGAGTTCTTGGGCGAGGCGAGATATAACAGGATGTCATCGGCATAGAGCGAAATACGGTCCTCGTGATCAGGCGACCATCTAAGTCCACGTATATCCGGGTGCTAGCGTATCCACGCCGCCAGCGGCTCGTGGGCAAGGGCGAACAACAAAGGCGACAGGGGGCAACCCTGCCGGGTGCCCCTCCCAAGCTGGAACGGAGTCGACGCTCGCCCATTTACCACAACACTCGCAAGAGGACCCTCATAAAGCAACCTCACCCAGCTCACAAAACCAGGGCCAAAGCCGAACTTGGCAAGCACCGCCCACAGGTATGCCCATTCCACCGTATCAAACGCCATCGTGGCATCAAGAGACGCCACAATAGCTGGTTCACGCAGCGTGCTCGCCCTGGCAATTACTCCATGAAGTCGCCGAAGGTTTAACGCAGTGTTACGGTGTGGAATAAAACCCGATTGATCCGGATGGATCAGGTCTCCAAGTACCCTGACCAAGCGGCCCGCCAGGATTTTAGCCAGAATTTTCGGCTCAGCATTAAGGAGTGATATCGGCCGATAGGAGGCACACTTATCCCGGGGTTTACCATCCTTATGGATCACAACAATCGTCGCCAATCGCTGGTCCAATGGAAGGGACCCACTCCCCCGCGCCTCCACAAACATGGCGCGCAGGTGAGGAGTGACCCTATCCAGAAACAGCTTATACAAGTCAATCGGCAAACCATTTGGGCCTGAGGCCTTGCCCGAGTGCAGCGCGCGGATAGCACCCGCCACCTCAGCAACCGTTATATCTCCATCGAGGTCATCTCTATCTACGTCAGAAAGGCAGGGCAGAGCGATGTCACGCAGGAGGTCACGCGAATCCTCAGTTGGCCTATCCGAAACCGAAGTGTAAACCATACGGAAATAATCCGAAAAACACTGTACTATACCCTCGGGATCAACAACCACCTCTCCCCCCTCTCTCGTCAGCTCCGGCACTACTCTATTAACACGTTCCTTTTTGTCCAGCCACGCTAGGAGTTTCCCGGCCTTATCGCCAACATCGTACAAGCGACCCTGCTGTTCCCTACTGAGGGTCTTGGCAGCATTCGTCACCAGGTCCCTATATTCCGCTTGCTTCAAGCTCAGATCATGCAGGGAGGCCGCTGTAACCTCCCCCTCCAGGGCCACCTCTAAAGCCGCGATCTCATCCTCAACCTGCATAACCTCGCCATCTCTAAGTCGCTTGGCGGCCACTACCAGGGAGAGGGCCTCCCCCCTCAACACGGTCTTAAATGCTTCCCACAACGACACAGCCGAGTCAACGGAACCCTGATTGTCCTTAAAATAGTGATCAACTGTCTTCAGAAGCGCACTACGCATCTTGGGATCGCGGAAGTACCAGGGGTTAATAGGAGCAACCCTGCCCCCTCCCTCGCGGCCGACATCCAGCCGGACCCACACTGGCGAATGATCAGATATGCCCCGCGCCATATGCCTAGCCTCAGATACCAAAGAGGCGTGCGCAGCCAGAGTGAGCAGATAATCAATCCGGGAGAGACTACCATGCGCCCCGGAGTGGAAGGTATATTGGCTCTGTGTGGGGTGCCGGAGCCTCCAGCAGTCTACCAAACCGAATGTATCTATAAAGTCTGGAAGCCACTTCTGAGCCCCCCCGGTGTCCCTGGGCGGGTACCTATCCAGCAACCCAGAGCCGACAGCATTAAAGTCTCCCCCCACCACTAGCATACCCTCCGGGAGGTCCAACAAGGCCCTGCCCAGATCTGCAAACGTGGAGGCCTGCAGGGCAGGAGGGACATAAACCGAAACCAACACCAACGTTCTTCCCTCCCACCTCCCCGCCACCGCCACAAACCTCCCCCTATCGTCAACAATGGTGGAGTCCACCTCGAAAGGTAGTGAAGCTCTAACTAGGATACCCACACCCCTGGAGCCTGAGGAGAATCCCGAGTGAGCGATGAATTTGTAACCTTTTCTATTAAGAGCATGGCAAGTATTACCTATAAGGTGTGTCTCCTGCAAAAGGGCCACATCCGGCAAAGACCGTTTCAAGAACTGCAAGACTATCCCCCGCTTAATGCGATCTCCCAAGCCATTAACATTCCAGCTAATAATATTGAAGCCCCTACCCCCCATCCCCACACACAAAGAGGCCCACCCCACACCCGAAGTGCCACCAGTAAACAACCCTGACAACCATTACTACGCCTTGCAAAAACAAACCCCCCAACAACAACCCCAAAATCCCAACTCCACCCCCCACCCTGCACCCCTGCTGCAGCTTACAAAGCCCCCCCAACTTGCAGTGTGCCTGTCGCCCTACCATAACGCAAAACTACAAAAAGTACCCTGAGGGAGGAAAGAGCTCCCATCTTCCTCCCGCAACCCTCCGTATTACTGCAATCAGCTCAAGTCATTGTCCGGAACCAAAGCAAGTCAGACTGGCCCCAAAGGCATCAACCCTGCCCATCCCGGTCACCCTCCATGTCTGTGGCAGCATCCCTGCCAGTCCGTCGTCAGGGCAAAGCGTCCAACCAGTCTCCGGCCATAGCAGGCGATTCAAAGAAGAAAGTCCGATCCTCATACACCACACGTAATCTGGCAGGAAAAAGCATAGCATACTTCAGGTCCCGCTCCCGAAGACGTCTCTGCACCCCCAGGAAACTCTACCTTTGCTTTTGCACCAGCTGGGTGAAGTCCGGATAGAAACTCACTGATGCGTTCTGATAAGGGACCGGGCCCGTTACCCGCGACTCTTGCAGGATAGCGTCCCGATCTCGGAAGTGAAAGAGCCGGGCGACAATCGGTCTCGGAGGGGCTCCCGCTCTGGGCCTCCCGCCAGGAACTCTGTGAGCCCGCTCGACTGCAAAAAAATTTCCAAGGCCCTTAGGCTTCAGATGGTTAAGCACCAAGTCCTCCACGAGCAGATCTGTGGAGATCTCGTCCGAGGATTCCGGGACCCCAGTAATGCGCACGTTGTTGCGCCTGGCCCGGCCCTCAAAGTCCTCCAGCCGGCGGGCGGAGAGGTCGTTCTCGGCCCGCAGCTTACGAACTTCGGTCTGAAGTTCCGAGACAAGGGATTTAACCCGCTCATTAGTTTTGCCCAAATCCGTGCGGATCAGGTTGACATCCACCAAGATAGTATCCACTTTATGCGCCAGGGCATCAAACTGTCTCCCAATCGAGGCCTGCATCCCCTCGAGCGCACCCATGACATCCTGCAACGAGAGCTCCGAAGTCGGGGATGAGGCAGCCTTTTGTACGTCCAGCGACTGGCCCGATCCACCTGGCGATCCCTTCTGCTGGGCATAGCGATCCATATTATTGGATTGGGTATAGGCTCCCCGCCTGGTAGCCTTGGGTTTCAGCCTATCCACCTCTGCTTTACCCGACATATCTGGCACCGAGCGACCCGGTGCAAGGAGACGACCCTTTCTCAGTCAGAGGGAACAGGAGAAACCAGATCTGCAATAACCAGGCAGAGTCGGGCGCAAGGCGTCCAGAGGATAATAAAGCATCTGAAGACACTCCCGGGCCAAGGCAAACAAAGGGCGAGAAAGTGAAAGTGAAAGTACGGCGTTCTCCGTCCGCCAGTTCACACCTCGCCAGGCCGCTGTTGTTCAATTAGAGGCCGGGCATCCTGCCAACGCCAGCCCCTGGCATCTCTCGGAGGTAGGCCTCAATCTTCCGCCATGCACAACTCCGGTTCCCGGTGGGCGTTCCGAGCCCGGGCAGCATCAATCGCCTCAGCAATGAGTCATCTGCAAGATGCCGTGCATATAAAACAGGATTTAAGACAGGATAATCGACGGAGGGCGCGTGGGTCCCGGGAGCTCAAAGCTCACGCGGCCATCTTGGTCAAGTGCTAGGCTCCTCCCCCCTCCCTGTTCCTTGTTAATATGCCCCCAAATTCTTTCCGAATGATAGATGCATTTCAAGCAATGGCACTAGGCAAGTGCGTTACACCAATGAGTACTCGATGAGAGATGGAACTCAAGATGACCAGGCACTACCACTCAACGTAGATTCACTGTTTTGTGAGTTGCAGAGCCTGGGCGTGAGGCATCCTTCTAAGGGGAGGCAAGAGAGTTGCTTCTAATAGGCTTCTATTCTAACTTAAACCTATTGTGTGCTGAGAAATGCCCTACGAACAGAACAATGACAAAACCAATGCATTTAAACTGCACCATTGGAACACATTTTGAAAAATCTCCTTTGTAAACCATGCCTGAATATCTTGCATATTTTTAAGTCCCAATAGATTAAGGCCAACTTAACTGACCCCGTGCCTCTCAGAACCACTCTCTGACGTTTATTGTTGCTCAACATTGCACATACTACTGGGGAAATGTGCATTTAAATGTAGCTTTCCCCATACATAGTGCTAACATTACTTCTTGGAGAACCCTTAAACCCCCGTCAAGGATATTAAATTGAGACCAATGTTATTGGCCAAGAATGCTTTAAAATGAACCAATGGCTCGATATTGCCCAGAACAATGCCCCCCATATTATCCACCACACAACAGAGAGGAGAGCCCCTGCAAGGCATGTTGACCCAGGTTCTGAATATGTCCTACTGTCCCATTCTTCAAAGTGTTGGCCCTCTCTGAAGGTTGAGTCTAGTGCCTCCCAGCTGCATAGACTCATCAGCTCTCGGGCACAAGTGAGTCTAGTGCCTCCCAGCTACATAGTCTCATCAGCTCTGGGGCACAAGTGAGTCTTGCGCCTCCCAGCTGCATAGACTCATCAGCTCTCGGGCACAAGTGAGTCTAGCGCCTCCCAGCTACATAGTTCATCAGCTCTCGGGCACAAGTGAGTCTAGCTCCTTCCAGCTGCATAGACTCATCAGCTCTCGGGCACAAGTGAGTCTAGCGCCTCCCAGCTGCATAGACTCTTCAGCTCTGGGGCACAAGTGAGGACTCATCAGCTCTGGGGCACAAGTGAGTCTAGCGCCTCCCAGCTGCATAGACTCATCAGCTCTCGGGCACAAGTGAGTCTAGCGCCTCCCAGCTGCATAGGCTCATCAGCTCTCGGGCACAAGTGAGTCTAGCGCCTCCCAGCTGCATAGGCTCATCAGCTCTCGGGCACAAGTGAGTCTAGCGCCTCCCAGCTGCATAGGCTCATCAGCTCTCGGGCACAAGTGAGTCTAGCGCCTCCCAGCTGCATAGGCTCATCAGCTCTCGGGCACAAGTGAGTCTAGCGCCTCCCAGCTGCATAGGCTCATCAGCTCTCGGGCACAAGTGAGTCTAGCGCCTCCCAGCTGCATAGACTCATCAGCTCTCGGGCACAAGTGAGTCTAGCGCCTCCCAGCTGCATAGACTCATCAGCTCTCGGGCACAAGTGAGTCTAGCGCCTCCCAGCTGCATAGACTCATCAGCTCTCGGGCACAAGTGAGTCTAGCGCCTCCCAGCTGCATAGACTTATCAGCTCTCGGGCACAAGTGAGTCTAGCGCCTCCCAGCTGCATAGACTCATCAGCTCTCGGGCACAAGTGAGTCTAGCGCCTCCCAGCTGCACAGACTCATCAGCTCCCGGGCACAAGTGATGGTTCGTCCCTCAGAGATATTTTATCGACAGTAACTCGAACATGAAGTTTTCTGGCAGGAACCCTTGATATGAATATATAAACAAGAGCATATGGTGTGCAGGAGGACTGCAGACCAGCTTCATGCTTCTGTCAAGCGGCTCTTTCGCACCAGAGTCCTAGCTACCAAGTCTGCGCTGGTATTGGGGGGGGGGGGGGGGGGCTGAAGTCTGCGCTGGTAGGGAGGGGGAGTGGGCTGTGAGCAGATGGAGGCTTGTTATGTTTGTTTGGGAGGATTGCATTGAAATAGAAGAAAGACTCTCGGTGTATGCATTACACTCTAAATGGATTAACACCTGCCAGTTACAGCGCTTCGAGACTGCCAGGATATGGCAGTAAGCACTATATAAGTGCAGCATCTTCTCATCGTTGCTGCTTCAAACTTAGGGGTCGCTCCATTTAGAAGGCAGAGACCATGCTGAGGCCACCTTCCATGATTTGAAATTATGTATTGTAATTGTAATTGCATTTATATAGCACTTACTACCTCTGACGAGGCGTTGAAGCGCTTTTCAGTGAGTAGCACGCTACTCTGGAACCCAAAAAGTATTAGTGGTAAATTAGTATATCGAAATATGAAATTAATTTGAGCGGTGGACATGTGAGTCTGTTAGTTGGATTGAAAAAGATAGTGGAGGGATAGAAGAGGGAAGGGTCCAGAGCGTGTTTATTTGGAGATCATAGCAGTAGGAGGAGGTTTGGGATGAGTAAAGGAGAAATGGAGGAGGCAAGAGTCTCTAGAAGTGGATTAGGGAGAGAGATGAGATATCGGACGAGTCTAGATTTAAGTTGTATTTAATAAACTCAGACATTCATGTGTTGCTGTACTTTAAGCAAATTTTTGTAAAAAATATTTTTACCACATTTAAAAATAAAAAAATCAATAGTGACACAATTGTAGCCAAATAGTTATGGTACAAATGTACTTATTTATGCAGTAACCTATATACATGTTAGACATAGAATACTGAAACCTTAAGTGTTATGTACATTTTTTAAGCAGACGTCATGAATATCTATATATTTATAAACAGAATTATTATACACATTTATACAAAGGAATTGACATCTCTAGATAAATACATATAATCCAAATAAAAGCGTATTTACACAGGGATTTGCTGTACTTTATGTTTGAGTACGGTGGGTATGTGGGGAAGAGCCATCTCTTGAGATTGAATGAATGTGTGAATTCACTGTGTGATCTTAGACAAAGAAAGCATGCCATTCTTCCTGTGCTCGGTCCATGGGCCCTGTTCAGACACAAGGGTTCACTTGTTAGGTCCTGGTCCATCCTGGGAACCCCACTACCAATTTAGTGTCTAGAAGGCAGATCTCAAGACTTCAAGGCACTCCGTATCTCCTCGACAAACCTCTGCTCATTATGCTGTGATGCATGTGACAACAACAGCATAGTAGTAGTGGACAGCGATCGAAGGAAAGGTGCCCTCTTCTCCCACCACCTTTGGGAGTATACACACCAACCAGCTTCCATCCTGGAAGTGCCTACGCGCCCTACAAGACTGAGCTACTTAGGGCGCCCCCTTGTGGAACCGTCATGATCTCCAGGCACTTGACAGGCATTAGCATGTGGATCAGAACTGCTTGTAAATGTGCTATAGCAACAGCACTAGAGACTGAAGCTCTCGTGCCAGCATCTCATACCGCCCACCAGTGGCAGCCCATCACACTGCGCACATGTCTAGCGCCTTGAACTGCCCACCAGTGGCAGCCCCTCACTCTGCGCACATGTCTAGCGCCTTGAACTGCCCACCAGTGGCAGCCCCTCACTCTGCGCACATGTCTAGCGCCTTGAACTGCCCACCAGTGGCAGCCCCTTACTCTGCACACATGTCTAGCGCCTTGAACTGCCCACCAGTGACAGCCCATCACACTGCGCACATGTCTAGCGCCTTGAACTGCCCACCAGTGGCAGCCATCACACTGCGCACATGCCCAGCGCCTTGAACTGCCCACCAGTGGCAGCCCCTCACTCTGCGCACATGTCTAGCGCCTTGAACTGCCCACCAGTGGCAGCCCCTCACTCTGCGCACATGTCTAGCGCCTTGACCTGCCCACCAGTGGCAGCCCTCACACTGCGCACATGTCTAGCGACTTGAACTAGACAACAGTGGAGCTCCTCACACTGCCCACGTTGCCAGGTTGTTGCACGGTGCTGCCCATCAAGGCAGTTCCTGACCTAATACTTTCCACAAGGCCATTTCTCTATACTGCCTACAGTGCCAAGTTCTCATGCTGCCCGCCAGTCCCATCTTCTCACCACCTAACTATGGCCACAAGTGCCAACTCTTAACATTGCTCGCCTGCAAACTTACAAACTGGCCAACCGTCCATACTGTCAGCTCTACCCACTGCATGAGTGCCAGATGATCATGGCGGCCCTGAGCACGGGCGAGCTGTGCCCAGGCCATGGGCCAAACCAAAAAAGGGGGTCACTGTTCCATAGGTGTGGGTGCTAGAGAGTCACCCTTACACCAATTGGAGAAGAGAGAAATGCGTGAAAACAGAAAGAGAATAGGACTAGGTCTAGGATCCACTTTGTAAGGGGGAGAACAAAAGTTGTCTCTTGTTGCCGTCACACACCCCGAAGGATGTCATGCTTCATCATCGGGCGTTTGGTCCTCGTCGGACCGGCGCTGCAATGCCCAACGGGTCCCCCGAAGGGTCTGTGGAAAAGTAGCTCGTAAATGAACATTATCTGCACCATCTTGTCTCTCCCCAGCGCGACCCACAGGAAAGCGCACGGCAGCCATTTTAGGCACCCTGGTCTCTCTCCCTGCTCATTGCCGATCGCCAGCGCGTCCCCCTGGCGCTGCGAACATTCCCCCGCGCGCCGGCCACCCCCGCTCTCTCATACATGGGCCATAAACCCTCTCCTTCTGCGCGACCCTGCCATGGAACCACATCCCACACCTGACCGACATCCCATACATGGTCATACATCTCTTTGACAACTCTCTTCCTCTGCGCCCAATTGTCCGAACCGATCCCAGGCCATCACCTAGCCCTGCGGATGCAGTTTATTGCCCCTACTGTAAGGGAAACACCCCACATCAAAGGGATTACAGTAGATCAAGGCCCCCCACCCCCTGAGACCCGACCAGTCGCACACACCCCCGGGAATTGGCGGAATGTCCAGCTGTGTGATAGCCATCTCCTACTGTATGTGGGGTGGGGACTTCCACTGTAGATATGTGTGGGAACGAGCTTGAAGTGGGGATTCTGAGGATGTTCTTTCATGTATCAAAGCGATCTCAAGAATGTGCCATGTATGATAAACCTGCAATAAAGTCATAAACCTGTGTATAAGAGGCCAGGCCTCAGAGATGTGGTTAGAGCACCTCGTGACGATACCTAGCTGTCTGATCTGATGTGTTCTCCTCCGGAGAGAATAAACCTTGGTTTCCTGCCTTCCAGTCTCCGGCGCCTGCCTCTTTGTTGGTTAATTATCGAATGGTATAAGAGGCGATTACCGCCGGGCAATACTCAAAAGGTTATCGACTGCAACTGCCGCTACCTTTTAACAGGTCACTTTAGCGTAGATGTTTTAAGAGAACAGCCGTTAGATGAATGAGGGTGTGTTGATGGAGTGGGTCCTATGTGCACAGTGAATGTGTGTGTGAGTCATATTAAAAATGGCTAAAGGATACCAAAGGGGAGCAAACTTGTTACTGTGTCGGTCCCGTAGCCATACTAAAAAATCAAAAGGTTGTGCGTTACTTCTCTGGGCTGTAATGTGCCCTTGGTAACTGAAATGGTCAGGTCGACATGTTTCGCGCCTAGACGGTCAAAACGATCCTTGGCGCTTCCTCAGGACCAGTACTAAATAGTGAAGTGCAGTGTGCAAGTGATAAGGGGATATTAGCCCCCGTGTAAAAGGAGTGGGCTCGCGCTGTGTAAAACTACAGCTAAGCTACAACTTAATCTTTGATTTGCTCCTAGAAGCGACCTAAAGTCACATGGAGAATTACTCCATGCGCTGGGGTGCCGCTATTGCCGTATCGTCACGGGAGTTTCATGGCAAAAATGTAGCTCACCTGAGAGGTGTGTGAGGGCAACAAGAGACAACTTTTGTTCTCCCCCTTACAAAGTGGATCCTAGACCTAGTCCTTTTCTCTTTCTGTTTTCACACGTTTCTCTCTTCTCCTATTGGTGTAAGGGTGACTCTCTAGCACCCACACTTATGGAACAGTGACCCCCTATTTTAGTTTGACGACTTGATAGTGGAGCACGAGCACTGGACCGTAATCAGCTCCTGGTCCCCCTTCTCCTCCTTTGATATTCCCAGGCCAAGGGCACCAATTTTCAGCGTGGCACATGGAGCTGTGTGCATAAGATTATGCCAACAGCAGTGCCTGTCTCATCTTGCTCCAGCCTTGTCCTTATCTCTGCCTGTTCGTTTCTGTCTGATTTGTCAGTTTAAAGTGAGTTTAGTCCTTCATTATCAGGGTGCTATCTTAACAAAGGCCGTCTGTGCAGATCCTTATACTGCCCACCAGTGCCAGCTCCTTATACAGCCCACCAGTGCCAGCTCACCATACTGCCCACCAGTGCCAGCTCCATATACTACCCAACAGTGCCAGCTCACCATACTGCCCATCAGCACCAGCTCCTTATACTATGCCCCAGCTCCTCATACTGCCCACCAATGCCTGCTCCTCATACTGCCCGTCAGTGCCAGCTCCTTATACTGTCCCCTAGCACCAGCTCATTATATTGCCCACCAGTGCCAGCTTCTCATACTGCCCACCAGCGCCAGCTCCTTATATTGTCCCCTAGCGCCAGCTCCTTACACTGTCCACCAGTGCCAGCTCCTCATACTGCCCACCAGTGCCAGCTCCTTATACTGCCCACCAGTGGCAGCTCCTCATACTGCCCACCAGCGCAAGCTTCATATTCTGCCCACCAGTGCAAGCTCCTCATACTGCCCACCAGTGCCAGGTCTTTATACTGCCCACCAGTGCCAGCTCCTTATACCGCCCACCAGTGCCAGGTTATTATACTGCCCACCAGTGACAGCTCCATATACTGCCCACCAGTGCCAGCTCTGCATACTGCCCATCAGCACCAGCTCCTTATACTATGCCCCAGCTCCTCATACTGCCCACCAGTGCCAGCTTCTCCTACTGCCCGTCAGTGCCAGCTCTTTATACTGCCCCCTAGCACCAGCTCATTATATTGCCCATCAGTGCCACCTTCTCATACTGCCCACCAGCGCCAGCTCCTTATATTGTCCCCTAGCGCCAGCTCCTTACACTGCGCACCAGTGCCAGCTCCTCATACTGCCCACCACTGCCAGCTCTTTATACTGCCCACCAGTGCCAGCTCCTTATACTGCCCAGCAGCGCCAGCTCCTTATACTGCCCACCAGTGACAGCTCCTCATACTGCCCACCAGGGCCAGCTCCTCATACTGCCCTCCAGTGCCAGCTCTTAATACTGCCCATCAGTGCCAGCTCCTTAGTGAGGGAAGGAATGCATACCCGCTCGTGGAACAAGGGCAAACAGTAGAGAGGATACGCAATAATGGCATCCAGGTGATTAATTTGTCAAAACTGGTATTGTCCAAAGATATGGTCTCCGTATTGGGTAAAGGGATGAGCTTCTTCCCTACCCCTAAATGTGATATTGCTAATGTGAAAATTGACCTGTACAGATTTGTCAGGAATTTGAAATTGAAAAAATACTTTGCAACTAATCCTGTGAATAAATTAAAAGAGCATAATCAAGTGAGTGTGGGTAACCAATCTATTCAAGATATTCGAGACACTATTACTTCTTTCAAAAACAGAGAATGAACATGACCCAGTAACTTTAAGTCAAGTTCTGGAAGAACTAGAACACTGTACGGATGCTAGCGTAGATAGTGGTTTGAAACCCAAATCTAAGTGGACACCGCAACTCCCTGGCGGGAACAACATCGAGGTTTTTCACAAAATTGTGATGAATGAACTTGACAAATATGAAGACGCAATGAGAAGTAAACATAACTCTTTACCTAAAACTCATAATCTTACAAAAGGTGAACAAACTGCCCTTAAAATGTTACGCACTAATGAGAGTATCATCATACGAGAGGCCGACAAAGGCGGAAATATGGTGGTCATGGAAAGATCTGATTATGAGGCGGAAATATTGAGCCAATTATCTAATGAACAATGGTATGTGAAATTGGCTAACAACCCTATTTTTGAGATAACCCGTATTGTCAATTCAGAACTTAAAAAGTGGAACACTAGAGGCCTATTGAATGATGATGAGTATGCATACTTGAGTATTGTTAAACCACGGTTCCCATGCCTCTGTACGCTCCCAAAAATTCACAAAGATGCCTCTAGACCACCAGGGAGACCGATTGCCTCTGGCATGGGAGGCCCTATGGAAAGAGTGTCAGAGTTTGCAGATATCTTTTTACAACCATATGTCTCCAATCTGACCTCTTGCATCAGGGACACTAAACATATATTGAATGTTTTGGTGGATTTGAATTGGGATACTACCATGACATTGGTGACATTAGATGTGGTATCACTGTATACTAGCATCAAACATGATCAGAGATTACAGGCGCTTGAATACTTTCTATATAAAAGACCAGTTGAAATGATGGAACATTCGGATATGTTGATTTTTATGTCACGTTTAATTTTGGAGCATAACTTCTTTCTGTTTAAGAATGAATAGTATAGACAAAGATGCGTAGTAGCGATGGGCTCAAGATTTGCGGTGTCTCTGGCCTGCCTCTTTATGGGGAGGTTCGAGATGTCGCACATCTGGGGCCCTGGGGCTGCAAAATGGCAGGAGTATATTGTTTATTATGGTAGGTATATAGATGATTGCCTCATAATCTGGACTGGAAGCAATGATGAGCTGCTAGAATTCTTTGATTATTTGAATGATAACCAATATAATATGTCATTTACCATGTCATCTAGTCAGGAGAGCATAGTATTCCTTGATAGAGAATTATTTGTGGCAGATGGCAAAATCAATAGTAGACTGTATAGAAAAAGTACCACTTGTAATTCAACATTATATGCATTGAGTGCCCACCCTAAAGCTCAGATAGATGCAAAACCCTATGGTGAATTATATAGGGCATGAAGAAACAACAGCTGGGATGAAGATTTTCTTAGCTGTGTCAAAGAAATGGAAGTGCGTTTCATGAATAGGGGTTATCATGAGGATACCATTTGTACAGCAGAACAGAGATCGCTTAAGCTACGTAGACAGGATACTTTGAAGTCTAAAGGACAGCGAGATGGCAACTTAATATAGTATGTGAGGATGGTTACTAATTACCACCCTTGGTCCCATAAGGTTTACAATATACTTGAAAAGCATTGGCATCTATTGACATCAGACCCAACAATAAGTGCTCACGTCTACAACAAACCGAGCATCTCATACAGGAAAGGTGCCACATTGTGTAGTCTGATCAGCCCCAGTTATCCAAAAACTAAAAACTCTGACTACACATGGTTACACAAACTGAACGTAGGATCGTTTAAATGTGGGCACTGTACTATCTGCAAGTTCTCAGAACATGGAATACTGGATTTTCAATACAACGGTTCAGCTAAATGCAGGATCTATCAACATATTGATTGTTCAATGAAATATGTTGTTTACGCTATACGATGTAAATGCCTTAAAGTCTACGTTGGTAGCACTATTATATGCCTAAAAGAAAGAACGGCGGAACAATTTAGAGCATTAAAAAATCTGGACCTGAGATATCCGCTTGTTAATCATGCGAGGAATTGCCCAATTCAGAGCGGCAATTTATCCTTTTCCTTTCACGGGATAGAAAATATTATGAGTGATAACCGTGGAGGCAATAGGGAACTCAGGGTTCGTCAATGCGAAGCAAGATGGATATTGAAACTGCGTGCCGTGGAACAGGGTCTTAATGTTGACTTTGAGCTACAGTACTTTCTGGGGTACTAAATGTATGAAATCTCTGCACTAAAGGGTAACTTTCTAGTAATTCGGTACCTAATGAGATAAGGTTTCACTATATGATATCTGGCCATACAATGTAACATCGTAATTCTAAATCTATGGAATGTTAAATATAGATTTATTGGCCATTTGGAAAATCCTAAATATTAAATGTATGTCATTTAATATTATATATAGTGTTACAAGATGCTATGAACTGTAACACGACAATGTATAATATTGTTTTGTATTATGTTATGTTCAGTCAGGAAATGTGAGCAACAGCTTTTATACAATTCTGTATATCAATCTAATAACATTAGTGAAATGATGCTGATATGTAATAATGTGGACTGCCATTTGGGAATTGCTTAGTTGTAATATATTAGGTGATTGGGAAAATGATTCTCTTAGTCTTCACTTTGTGAGGCTTACGGTGCTTCTCTCTATTTTGATCTCTTATATTCTAAGTTGCTTCCCTCTATTCTTTCCTTCTTTAGCCAATCTGCTTCTTTCTCTCCAGGTATTTGACTGGTGTGAATTTGGATATTTTGAGTAAGATATCATTATGGAAGGATTGCTTCTGTTTACTGATCGCTTTATGGCTTAACTGTTATAATTATAACATTAATGGTAGTATATTTTTCGACTTAATTTGTGGTTGCATTTTTTATGCTTTATCCTTTGATTAATATATTTCTTAAATGCGGCAGACGCATAGGATTCAGGAGCAATCTAACACATGTCACAAGGTGACAAAATTTTGGATTCCCTCCGCCCCCTTCCCCCATGGGACAAGTTGTCTATTTAATTAGGGCTTCACCTTTGGAAGCATTTTAGGAAGTGAAGTGTGGCCTTCGCCACACCCACACAGTGGTAACATCTTACCAACGTTTGGTAAGAACGGAGCCCACATATATTACTAGATCCTGATGAACGCCATGGACCCAACTGGGCCGCTTTGGCCGAAACATGTTGACCATTCACAAGACGGTTAGGGGACACTAATCACCCCAATCACATCACATACATTTAAATATCATATAGTTTTCA
The DNA here is from genome assembly GCF_964204655.1 of Triturus cristatus. Classification (NCBI taxonomy): domain Eukaryota; kingdom Metazoa; phylum Chordata; class Amphibia; order Caudata; family Salamandridae; genus Triturus; species Triturus cristatus. The sequence goes on along the minus strand of NC_140580.1, from coordinate 1,149,111,473 downwards.
GTTACATTAAAAAACACTTCTGATTACTATAATGATTTTTAACCCCACTCACAACTTCACGGGCCCCCACTTAGTCATTTAGAAGTGCATCCTTGTCATCAGGTGTATGCCCGCCCTCTATCAAACGAATGTTTTAGAGGGCGAGGACTGGTCAATGATGAAGCATGACACCAGGTGGTGTGTGAGACCAGTCCATAACTTTTTGTGAGATGCCCACACTCACGACGTTCTTGTAACTCGTTTGGGTTATCACACTAGGAGCAGCTCTTTTGTGGTAAACATTTACTTATACTTCCCACCAGCGCCAGCTCCTCATAGTCCCATCAGCGCCAGCTCCTCATACTGCCCACCAGGGCCAGATTCTTATACTGCTCACCAGTGCCAGCTCCTCATACTGCCCATCAGCACCAGCTCCCTATACTATCCCCCAGTGCCAGCTCCTCATACTGCCCACCAGTGCCAGCTTCTCATACTGCCCACCAGCGCCAGCTCCTTATACTGTCCCCTAGCGCCAGCTCCTTACACTGCCCACCAGTGCCAGCTCCTCATACTGCCCACCAGTGCCAGCACTTAATACTGCCCACCAGTGCCAGCTTATTATACTGCCCACCAGTGCCAGCTCCTCATACTGCCCATCAGCACCAGCTCCTTATACTATCCCCCAGCCCCAGCTCCTCATACTGCCCACCAGTGCAAGCTTCTCATACTGCCCATCAGCGCCAGCTCCTTATACTGTCCCCTAGCGCCAACTCCTTACACTGCCCACCAGTGTCTGTGCCTCATACTGCCCACCAGTGCCAGCTCTTAATACTACCCACCAGTGCCAGCTCCTTATACTGCCCATCAGTGCCAGCTCCTCATACTGACCACCATCCCCAGCTCCTTATACTGCCCCACCAGCGCCAGCTCCTTATAAAGTCCCCTAGTGCCAGCTCCTTACACTACCCACCAGTGCCAGCTCCTCATAATGCTTACCAGTGCCAGCTCTTAATACTGCCCACCAGTGCCAGCTCCTTATACTGCCCATCAGTGCCAGCTCCTCGTACTGCCCACCAGTCCCAGCTCCTTATACTTCCCACCAGCGCCAGCTCCTCATACTGTCCGCCAGCTCCACCTCCTCACACTGCCCACCAGTGCCAGCTCCTTATACTGCCCACCAGTGCCAGCTCCTCACAGTGCCCACCAGTTGCAGCTCCTCATACTGACCACCATTGCCAGCTCCTTATACTGCCCACCAGTGCCAGCTCCTCATACTGCCCACCAGTGCCAACTTCTCATACTGCCCACCAGCAGCAGCTGCTGATACTGTCCCCCGTGCCAGCTCCTTAAACTGCCCACCCGTGCCAGCTCCTCATACTGCCCACAAGCACCAGCTCCTCATTCTGCCAACCAGTGCCAGCTACTTATACTGTCCCCCAGCACCAGCTACTCATACTCACAACAAGTGCCAGCTTCTTATACTGCCCAATAGTGCCAGCTCCTTATAGTGTCCCCTGGCACCAGTTCCTTATACTGCCCACCAGTGCCAGCTCCTCATACTGCCCACCAGTGCCAGATCCGCATACTGCCCATCAGCACCAGCTCCTTATACTATGCCCCAGCTCCTCATACTGCCCACCTGTGCCAGCTTCTCATACTGCCCGCCAGTGCCAGCTTCTCATACTGCCCACCAGAGCCAGGTCCTTATACTTTCCCCTAGCACCAGCTCCTTATACTGCCCACCAGTGCCAGCTCCTCATACTGCCCACCAGTGCCTGCTCTTAATACTTCCCACCAGTGCCAGCTCATTATACTGCCCAGCAGTGCCAGCTCCTCATACTGCCCATCAGCACCAGCTCCTTATACTATCCCCCAGCCCCAGTTCCTCATACTGCCCACCAGTGCCAGCTTCTCTGACTGCCCACCAGCGCCAGCTACTTATACTGTCCCCTAGTGCCAGCTACCCATACTGCCCACCAGTGCCAGCTCTTAATACTGCCCATCAGTGCCTGCTCCTCATACTGCCCACCAGCGCCAGCTTCTTATACTGTCCCCAATGGCCAGTTCTTATACTGCCCACCAGCGCCAACTCATAATACTGCCCACCAGTGCCAGCTCCTTATACTGCCCACCAGTGCCAGCTCCCATTACTGCCCACCAGTGCCAGCTCCATATACTGCCCACCAGTGCCAGCTCCTCATACTGCCCACCAGTTCCAGGTCATTTTACTGCCCACCAGTGACATCTCCTTATACTGCCCAGCAGTTCCTGCTTCTTATACTTCCCACCAGCGCCAGCTCCTCATAGTTCCCACCAGTGCCAGCTCCTCATACTGCCCACCAGGGCCAGCTTCTTATACTGCTCACCAGTGCCAGCTCCCCATACTGCCCATCAGCACCAGCTCCCTATACTATCCCCCAGCGCCAGCTCCTCATACTGCCCACCAGTGCTAGCTTCTCATACTGCCCACCAGCACCAGCTCCTTATACTGTCCCCTAGCGCCAGCTCCTTACACTGCCCACCAGTGCCAGCTCCTCATACTGCCCACCAGTGCCAGCTCTTAATACTGCCCACCAGTGCCAGATTATTATACTGCCCACCAGTGCCAGCTCCTCATACTGCCCATCAGCACCAGCTCCTTATACTATCCCCCAGCCCCAGCTCCTCATACTGCCCACCAGTGCAAGCTTCTCATACTGCCCATCAGCGCCAGCTCCTTATACTGTCCCCTAGCGCCAACTCCTTACACTGCCCACCAGTGTCTGCTCCTCATACTGTCCACCAGTGCCAGCTCTTAATACTGCCCACCAGTGCCAGCTCCTTATACTGCCCATCAGTGCCAGCACCTCGTACTGCCCACCAGCGCCAGCTCCTTATACTGTCCCCTAGCACCAGCTCCTTACACTGCCCACCAGTGCCAGCTCCTGATAATGCCCACCAGTGCCAGCTCTTAATACTGCCCACCAGTGCCAGCTCCTTATACTGCCCATCAGTGCCAGCTCCTCGTACTGCCCACCAGTCCCAGCTCCTTATACTGCCCACCAGCGCCAGCTCCTCATACTGTCCGCTAGCTCCACCTTCTCATACTGCCCACCAGTGGCAGCTCCTTATACTGCCCACCAGCGCCAGCTCCTTATACTGCCCACCAGTGCCAGCTTCTCACACTGCCCACCAGTTGCAGCTCCTCATACTGCCCACCATTGCCAGCTCCTTATACTGCCAACCAGTGCCAGCTCCATATACTGCCCACCAGTTGCAGCTCCTCATACTGGCCACCAGTGCCAGCTCCTTATACTGCCAACCAGTGCCAGGCCAGCACCTCATACTGCCCACAAGTACCAGCTTCTTATACTGCCCACTAGCACCAGCTCCTTATAGTGTCCGCTAGCACCAGTTCCTTACACTGCCCAGCAGTGCCAACTCTTCATACTGCCCAGCAGCGCCAGCGCCTCATACTGCCCACCAGCACCAGCTCCTAATACTGCCCAGCAGCGCCAGCTCCATATACTGCCCACCAGTGCCAGCTCCTCATACTGCCTACCAGTGCCAGTTCCATATACTGTCCACCAGTGCCAGCTCCTCATACTGCCCACCAGTTCCAGGTCATTTTACTGCCCACCAGTGACAACTCCTTATACTGCCCAGCAGTGCCTGCTTCTTATACTTCCCACCAGCGCCAGCTCCTCATAGTTCCCACCAGTGCCAGCTCCTCATACTGCCCACCAGGGCCAGCTTCTTATACTGCTCACCAGTGCCAGCTCCCCATACAGCCCATCAGCACCAGCTCCCTATACTATCCCCCAGCGCCAGCTCCTCATACTGCCCACCAGTGCTAGCTTCTCATACTGCCCACCAGCGCCAGCTCCTTATACTGTCCCCTAGCGCCAGCTCCTTACACTGCCCACCAGTGCCAGCTCCTCATACTGCCCACCAGTGCCAGCTCTTAATACTGCCCACCAGTGCCAGATTATTATACTGCCCACCAGTGCCAGCTCCTCATACTTCTCATCAGCACCAGCTCCTTATACTATCCCCCAGCCCCAGCTCCTCATACTGCCCACCAGTGCAAGCTTCTCATACTGCCCATCAGCGCCAGCTCCTTCATACTGTCCCCTAGCGCCAGCTCCTTACACTGCCCACCAGTGTCTGCTCCTCATACTGCCCACCAGTGCCAGCTCTTAATACTGCCCACCAGTGCCAGCTCCTTATACTGCCCATCAGTGCCAGCACCTCGTACTGCCCACCAGCGCCAGCTCCTTATACTGTCCCCTAGCGCCAGCTCCTTACACTGCCCACCAGTGCCAGCTCCTCATAATGCCCACCAGTGCCAGCTCTTAATACTGCCCACCAGTGCCAGCTCCTTATACTGCTCATCAGTGCCAGCTCCTCGTACTGCCCACCAGTCCCAGCTCCTTATACTGCCCACCAGCGCCAGCTCCTCATACTGTCCGCTAGCTCCACCTTCTCATACTGCCCACCAGTGGCAGCTCCTTATACTGCCCACCAGCGCCAGCTCCTTATACTGCCCACCAGTGCCAGCTTCTCACACTGCCCACCAGTTGCAGCTCCTCATACTGCCCACCATTGCCAGCTCCTTATACTGCCAACCAGTGCCAGCTCCATATACTGCCCACCAGTTGCAGCTTCTCATACTGGCCACCAGTGCCAGCTCCTTATACTGCCAACCAGTGCCAGCTCCTTATACTGTCCCCCAGCGCCAGCTCCTCATACTGCCCACAAGTGCCAGCTTCTTATACTGCCCACTAGCACCAGCTCCTTATAGTGTCCGCTAGCACCAGTTCCTTACACTGCCCAGCAGTGCCAACTCTTCATACTGCTCAGCAGAGCCAGCGCCTCATACTGCCCACCAGCACCAGCTCCTAATACTGCCCAGCAGCGCCAGCTCCATATACTGCCCACCAGTGCCAGCTCCTCATACTGCCCACCAGTGCCAGTTCCATATACTATCCCCAACGCCAGCTCCTCATACTGTCCGCCAGTGCCAGCTTCTCATACTGCCCACCAGAGCCAGGTCCTTATACTTTCCCCTAGCACCAGCTCCTTATACTGCCCACCAGTGCCAGCTCCTCATACTGCCCACCAGTGCCAGCTCCTTATACTGCCCACCAGTGCCAGCTCCTCACACTGCCCACCAGTTGCAGCTCCTCATACTGCCCACCATTGCCAGCTCCTTATACTGCCCACCATTGCCAGCTCCTCATACTGCGCACCAGTGCCAGCTGCTCATACTGCCCACCAGCAGCAGCTGCTTATACTGTCCCCTGTGCCAGCTCCTTAAACTGCCCATCCGTGCCAGCTCCTCATACTGCCCACAAGCGCCAGCTCCTCATACTGGCCACCGGTGCCAGCATCTTATACTGCCAACCAGTGCCAGCTCCTTATACTGTCCCCCAGCACCAGCTCCTCATACTGCCCACAAGTGCCAGCTTCTTATACTGCCCACTAGCGCCAGCTCCTTATAGTGTCCCCTAGCAGCAGTTCCTTACACTGCCCAGCAGTGCCAACTCTTCATACTGCCCAGCAGCGCCAGCTCCTCATACTGCCCACCAGCACCAGCTCCTAATACTGCCCAGCAGCGCCAGCTCCATATACTGCCCATCAGTGCCAGCTCCTCATACTGCCCACCAGTGCCAGTTCCATATACTGTCCACCAGTGCCAGCTCTTCATACTGCCCACCAGTGCCAGTTCCTTATATAGACCAATAGTGCCACCTCTTTATACCACCCATCAGCGAACATCAGTGGTAGTTTCTCTGGTAGACTGCACTGCCAGCCTATCACATATCACCATGGTGCCAGCTCCTTATACTGCCTGGTCGTGCCAGCCTATCACACATCACCTCAGTGTCAGCTCCTCATGCTGCCCACCAGTACCTGCCCTTTCCTGCACCCTAGTGCCTGCCTGCTCCCGCATAACCCTGCCAGAGGCAGCACCTGGCACTGCCCCACAGTAGTGTCAGCTCCTCACACTGTCAGCTCCTCACACTGCCCACAGTAGTGTTAGCGCCTCACACTGCCTGCCAGTGGTGTCAGCACCTCACACTGCCCACCAGTTGTACCAGCTCCTCACACTGCCCACAGTAGTGTTAGCTCCTCACACTGCCTGCCAGTGGTGTCAGCACCTCACACTGCCCACCAGTTGTACCAGCTCCTCACACTGCCCACAGTAGTGTTAGCTCCTCACACTGACCACCAGTAGTGCCAGTTCCTCACACTGCCCGCAGTAGTGTTAGCTTATCACACTGCCTACCAGTGGTGTAGGCACCTCGCACTGTCCACTAGTTTTACCAGCTCCTCACACTGCCCACATTAGTGCCAGCTCCTCACACTGCCTACCAGTAGTGCCAGCTCCTCACACTGCCCACAGTAGTGTTAGCTCCTCACACTGCCTACCAGTAGTGTCAGCTCCTCACACTGCCTAGCAGTAGTGCCAGCTCCTCACAATGCCTACAGTAGTGTTAGCTCCTCACACTGCCTACCAGTAGTGCAGCTCCTCACACTGCCCACAGCAGTGTTAGCACCTCAGACTGCTTACCAGTAGTGCCAGCTCCTCACGCTGCCCACCAGCAGTGTCAGCTCCTCACACTGCCCACAGTAGGGTTAGCTCCTCACACTGCCTACCAGTTGTACCAGCTCCTCACACTGCACACAGTAGTGCCAGCTCCTCACACTGCATACAGTAGTGTCAGCTCCTCACACTGCCCAGGGTAGTTTTAGCTCCCCACACTGCCCACAGTAGTGTTAGCTCCTCACACTGCCCACCAGTGGTGTCAGCACCTTGCACAGCCCACCAGTAGTGCCAGCTCCTCACACTGCCCACAGTAGAGTAAGCTCCTCACACTGCATACAGTGGTGTCTGCTCTTCACACTGCCCACAGTAGTGTCAGCTCCTTACACTGCATACATTGGTGTCAGCTCCTCACACTGCATACAGTAGTGCCAGCTACTCACACTGCATACAGTAGTGCCAGCTCCTCACTCTGCATACAGTAGTGTCAGCTCCTCACACTGCATACAGTAGTGCCAGCTCCTCACACTGCATACAGTAGTGTCAGCTTCTCACACTTCATACAGTAGTGTCAGCTCCTCACACTGCCCACAGTAGTGCCAGCTACTCACACTGTGTTAGAAGGCGACCTCAGAGGGGCCCGGAGGGGGCCCTGACTGTCCTGAGACCAACCCTCGAGGTATCGTAGCCGGGCACTGGCGGGAGACTCCTCAGGGGAGGAATCCCGTATCTAGGATCGTACACTCGGCACCACACGACAAAGAGACACCACACCGAGAGTTCTTAAGAGCAAATCTTTATCAGATCGGAGTAGTAAGATCTTCATGATCAGCAAGGCAATATATATACAAGTAGAGCGCGGGCTCACAAAGTCCGGGAGGGGGATTAGGAGGTAGCGGGACAGTCTTTGGGGGAAGGGATCAAATGCAGGAGTGTATCCGGCGCACAGCTCACAATCCTCGAGCTGGGGGATACGCTTGTCGTCGTGGGGTCCGGCGGGACCAAGGGAGTCTGAGGGCGCTGCGAGATACTCAGCAGGCTCGAGTACAAGTTCGGAGGTCTTACGATCTTCAGGGAGCCGCGAGTCGATCAGCAGGGCTCAAGCACAAGTTCGGAGGTCTTACGATCTTCAGGGAGCCGCGAGTCACTCAGCAGGGCTCAAGCACAAGTTCGGAGGTCTTACGATCTTCAGGGAGCCGCGAGTCACTCAGCAGGGCTCAAGCACAAGTTCGGAGGTCTTACGATCTTCAGGGAGCCGCGAGTCACTCAGCAGGGCTCAAGCACAAGTCCGGAGGTCTTACGATCTTCAGGGAGCCGCGAGTCACTCAGCAGGGCTCAAGCACAAGTCCAGAGGTCTTACGATCTTTCAGGGAGCCGCGAGTCACTCAGCAGGGATCAGGTGGTTCCAAGGCGAATCTGCCGGACAGTCCCAGGGCACCCCTTGTTATAGGGCGACTCCTCTTTGATGTCCGGAGTCTGTGCAGGCAGGGGTCTTGTCACCTGGGGGTCGCTTGTTGGGGGTTTCCTGCCATTGTCCTTTGATCCTTTCAGGGCCGGGTCGGGAGGAGCCCCAGACACCCAGCAGGCGTGGAGCCAGCCCTCGGGGAGGCCGGCGGGTCGATCGAAACCCACCTTCCCAGGGAAGCGCAGAGGTGTGATGGAAACTGCTCCTCCCTTTCTCATCCCAAGGGGAGCGCGATGTCCTCCAGCCGGAGTGGCGCCTGTAGGCTAGGGTCGCGCTGGGGCCGGGCGGCCATCTTGGTGCATGAAGTGGGCACGCGGGCCCGGGGTGGCCGAAGGAGGAAGGCCTACAGACGGGGGAAGTCCGTGTCGGGTGTGTGTGTTCTGGTGGGAAGGATCGGCCAGGCCAGGGGCTTGGGGCTGGTGTGAGGTGCAGGGGTCAGGTCTGACTATGTTACGAGGGCCGGGTCTAACACGCGTCCCCCCCAGCTGAAAGCCGGAGAGAAGTACCCATCTTCTTGGGGGTTCTCTTCGCTGAGGCGGAAGAATCGGGAGAGGCCATCGGCGTTGGCGTGGTCCGTACCAGGGTGATGTTCCACGGTGAAATCCATCCCCTGGAGGGAGATTGACCACCGCAGAAGCTTGGGGTTTTCTCCTCGCATCTGCATGAGCCATCGCAAGGGTTGATGGTCGGTCTGGACCCTGAAATGGGTGCCGAACAAGTAAGGGCATAGTTTCTTGAGGGCCCAGACTACTGCGAACGCCTCGCGCTCGATGGTACTCCATCTCTGTTCCCGGGGCAGCAGCCGTCGGCTGAGGAAGGCCACGGGCTGGTCCAGACCCTGGTCATTTACTTGGGAGAGGACGGCCCCGATGCCATGCTCGGAGGCATCCGTTTGTACCACAAACTCTTTGGAGTAGTCGGGGGCCTGGAGGACGGGGGCCGTACACATGGCCGTTTTCAGGGCATTGAACGCCTCTTGGCAGGCAGGGGACCACTGTACCTTCTTGGGCTGCTTCTTGGACGTGAGCCCCGTGAGGGGACCGACCAGGCTGCCGTAATTCCGGATGAATCTCCGATAGTAGCCCGTGAGGCCCAGAAAGGCTCGGACCTCTGTTTGGGTAGTGGGAGGTTCCCAGGCTAGGATGGCGTCGATTTTAAGCTGTAGAGGGGCGACCTGCCCGCTCCCGACCTGGTGCCCCAGGTAGGTTACCGAACCTTGCCCAATCTGGCATTTGCTGGCTTTCACGGTGAGGCCCGCCTGGCGTAGGGCGGTTAGCACCCTCCGGAGGTGTTAGAGGTGCTCGCTCCATTCGGAACTAAAAACTGCGATATCGTCGAGATATGCAGCGCTGAATTTTTCCAGCCCGGCCAGGACTCTATTTACCAGTCGCTGGAAGGTGGCCGGGGCATTTTTCATCCCGAAGGGCATTACGCGAAAGCGATAGTGCCCATCCGGGGTGGAGAAGGCGGACCGCTCCTTGGCTCCCTCTGTGAGCGCAATTTGCCAGTAGCCGCAGGTGAGATCGAAGGTGCTGAGGAACCGTGCAGCTCCGAGCCGGTCAATGAGCTCGTCGGCTCGGGGAATGGGGTGGGCATCGGCTCGGGTGACCTCATTGAGCCCCCGGTAGTCCACGCAAAAGCGGAGTTCCGGGGCGACCCCGGGGGCGGCTGCTTTTGGGACCAGGACCACGGGGCTGGCCCAGGGGCTGTCTGAGGGTTCGATCACGCCTAGGGTCAACATTTTCGAGACTTCGGCTTGGATACAGGACCGGACCAGATCGGGGACTCGGTAGGCTCGGTGTCTCACTGGTGGGCTGTCCCCGGTATCCACATCATTGACACACCAGTCGGTGACCTTGGGGACCAGGGAGAAAAGGTCCGGAAACTGCCCTAGGAGCTGGCGGCAATCCTCACGTTGCTGGGGAGTGAGAGATGGGGAGAGGTTCACTCCTTCCACGGAGCCGTCCTTCTCCTTGGTGCATAGAAGATCAGGGAGAGGATCCGACTCTTCTTCGGACCCGTCGTCAGTGGCCAGTAGGAGGCTCAGCTTGGTCCGCACAAAGTGGGGCTTGAGGCGGTTCAAGTGGAGGACCCGGAGGGGGTCCCGGGGTGACTGGACGTCTACCAAGTACGTGACCGGGCTCTTTCGCTCAACTACTTTGAAGGGCCCGGTCCATTTATCCTGGAGAGCGCAGGGTTTCACGGGGGCCATGACCCACACCAGCTGGCCCGGCTGAAACTCGACTAGCGCGGCATTCTGGTCGTACCAGCTCTTCATCTCCTCCTGACTCGCCTCCAGATTGGCCTCTGCCATTTCCCGGAACCTCCTAGTCTGATTGCGGAGGGTCAGGACGTAACGGAACACGTCTCGGGGGGTGCCTCGGGCGCCGCCTCCCACTCTTCTTTGACCAGGCTGAGGGGCCCCCTGACGGGGTGCCCGTAGAGTAGCTCGAAGGGGCTGAAACCCAAGGATTTCTGGGGAACTTCTCGGTATGCGAATAGGAGGCAGGGGAGCAGGAGGTCCCACTTACGCCGGAGGGGCTCTTCCAGGCCCGCGATCATCCCCTTCAGAGTCCGGTTAAACCGCTCTACCAGGCCGTTTCCTTGGGGGTGGTACGGGGTGGTGAACTTGGAGGACACCCCGCACTGTTGCCATAAGGACCTCATGTATCGGGAGATAAAGTTGGTACCGCGATCGCTCATGACCTCGCGGGGAAAACCCATGCGGGAGAAGATCCCCATCAGTGCCCGGCCCACCACGGGGGCCGTGACGGTGCGTAGGGGGATGGCCTCAGGGTAACGAGTGGCATGGTCCACCAGGACGAGGATGAACCGGTGCCCCTGGGAAGTTGGGGGGTCCAGAGGTCCTACAATGTCGATCCCGACCCGCTCAAAAGGGGTACTGACGACAGGGAAGGGCTGGAGGGGAGCCTTGCGCTTCCCTCCACTCTTCCCACTGGCCTGGCACGTGGGACAGGACTTGCAGTGGGCTTCTACATCCGCTTTCATTCTGGGCCAGTAGAAGTGAGTCACGAGGCGACTGTATGTTTTGTCCTGACCCAAGTGGCCTGCGAGGGGGACGTCGTGGGCGAAGCCCAGGAGGAGGTCTCGGAAGCGTAGTGGTACCACCAGCACTCGGCCGGACCCTAGCTCCACCGACTTCTGTTCGCTGTACAGAAGGTCATTCTCCCAATAGACCCGGTGCGTCCCCGTCTGGTCGCCTGCGGCCTGGGCCTCTGCCTGTTGCCGGGGCCCGACCAGGGAGGGACAGGTAGCCTGCTCTTGGCAGAACTCCTCTCGGGAGGGGCCCCCTTCGTGGCGCCACTGTGCTAATTCGGGCAGATCGCCTAACTCGGTGTCTGGGGTGGAGTCGGAAGGCGGCGGTTCGTCACTGGCGGGCGACTCTTCTGGTGGGGGGATGTGGGGGCCCTCGGCCGGGACCATCCCATCTTCAGGGGTCGGTGCGTCGTCGACGTCCCTCAGGGGGGTCAGTCGAGTCGCCATGGATCGAGTGGTGGCGCACACCCACTCAGGGAGGCCCATCATCCCTAGGTGGGTCTTGCGCTCATCTTGCCCCCAGGGGGAACTTTCCAGGTCGTTCCCCAGGAGACAGTCGACGGGCTGGGATGTTCTCACTGCGACCTTCAGTTTACCGACCACCCCTCCCCACTCGAAAGGCACCAGGGCTACCTTACATAGGCTTTCTGTGTTGTTGGCTGAAATGACAGGGCAAAAGACGTTGGGGAGGACCTGGTCCTCGTGGACTAAATGGCTGAGGACACCGGTGATGCTGGCCCCGGTGTCACGGAGGCCTTCTACTTGGTGGCCATTGATCGTAACGAGCTGCCCATATTTCTTTGTGTTAGAGGGCAGGAGGCTCCCAGGGACCATCTCTCTATCTCCTAAGGACACTAGGGCCATAGCGGCGGGTTCCCACTCCTCGGCCTCCTCAATTTCCTCCCCCAGGGCTACATTGGCTATCTGTCTAGCGGGGGGTGCTGCCTGGTTGGTGCGTGGGGCCATGGGGCATTCAGGGTCGTTGGCGTAATGCCCGGGCTTCTGGCAACGGAAACAAGTGATGGTTACCCGGTGCCCCCGTCTCAGGGGGGGGGGGGCGGATACAGCTGGTGGGGGTGCCGGGAAAGGCGGAGGTTGGGACTTCGGGGGACTGGTCTGGGGCTCTCTCTGCCCTCCCTGGTTTCCCCCCCCTCTCTGGCGGGGTGGTCCCTGACTGGCTCGGGGGTACTCTCCTACAGGGCCCCGGGAGACCCGGGTGTTGGTCCAGCGATCCGCCTCGACAGTCAGCTTTGTCGGGTCCGTGAGCTTGCTGTCGAGCAGATGCTGGCGTAGTTCCACAAAGCAGTTGGCAGCCAGGTGTTCCCATAACATAAGGTCAGTTAGTTCTTCCAGGGTGGTTACCTTGCTGCCCTTGATCCACCCATCGAAGGCACGGCTGAAGAAATTCACATATTCCACCCAGGTGGTACCCGGGATCTTCCGGCAGTCCCGGAACCGCTGGCGGTACATCTCCGGGGTGAGGCCGTACCTTGTGAGGAGGGCCGCTTTCATGTGTTCATATGAGGTCTGCATGGAGGTGGGTAGGTCGAGCAGGGTGTCTCTTCCTTCGCTCAGGAATCGTCCCCATAACCCAGCCCCCCAATCCTTCTGCGGGACCCGATGGGAGGTCATGGCGACCTCGTAGGCCCGAAACCTCTGCTGAATGTCATCATTCTTGTAATATTCCTTGACCACATCCTTGGGGATGTGGACCTTCTCTTCCGTCGGGGCGGCCGCCTCTCGGTTCCCCGGGGGCCGCGCTTCTTCGCTTCTTGCTTTCAGTTCTATTCCCTTCAAACTGCGTTCATGTTCTAGTTGAAGTCTCCTTCCCTCGTGTTCTCGTTGGAGTTTCTTCTCTTCCAATTCTCCTTGCACTCGCAACTGTTCTACTGCTAGCTTTTTTTTTCGGCTAATTTCAACTCGCCCTCAATTTTGAGTTTGGCTAATTCGAGCTCGTGATGGCGACTTTTCTCTCTGTCTGCGAGTTCCTCCGGGGATAGGCCCCCGTCTGGTACGAAGCCTCGCACCTGGTTGCTGCTGCGTTCTCCTTGGGGGGGTCCTGCTTCGTCGTGGGGCTCCACCGCTCCTTCTGGGCGGGGGGCTCCCGAATCCACCCAAGCTTTCAGTGCCTTTTGCATATCTTCTTTGGTGTTGAGACCAGTGGTAGCGATTCTGAGTTCCTTACAGAATTGCTTTAGTTCCCTGTGAGTGTACTCTTCCAGCTGTTCCACTTGGAACACGGTACTGGCGTCGTCTTCTACGAGAACCACGGCGTTTCCTTCTGCCATCTTTGTCGGTAGTGCGTCAGCCGTTTACGGTACGATCTCTAGATTATGGGCCCGAATCCCGTCGCTTGCCACCAATGTTAGAAGGCGACCTCAGAGGGGCCCGGAGGGGGCCCTGACTGTCCTGAGACCAACCCTCGAGGTATCGTAGCCGGGCACTGGCGGGAGACTCCTCAGGGGAGGAATCCCGTATCTAGGATCGTACACTCGGCACCACACGACAAAGAGACACCACACCGAGAGTTCTTAAGAGCAAATCTTTATCAGAACGGAGTAGTAAGATCTTTATGATCAGCAAGGCAATATATATACAAGTAGAGCGCGGGCTCACAAAGTCCGGGAGGGGGATTAGGAGGTAGCGGGACAGTCTTTGGGGGAAGGGATCAAATGCAGGAGTGTATCCGGCGCACAGCTCACAATCCTCGAGCTGGAGGATACGCTTGTCGTCGTGGGGTCCGGCGGGACCAAGGGAGTCTGAGGGTGCTGCGAGATACTCAGCAGGCTCGAGTACAAGTTCGGAGGTCTTACGATCTTCAGGGAGCCGCGAGTCACTCAGCAGGGCTCAAGCACAAGTTCGGAGGTCTTACGATCTTCAGGGAGCCGCGAGTCACTCAGCAGGGCTCAAGCACAAGTCCAGAGGTCTTACGATCTTTCAGGGAGCCGCGAGTCACTCAGCAGGGCTCAAGTGGTTCCAAGGCGAATCTGCCGGACAGTCCCAGGGCACCCCTTGTTATAGGGCGACTCCTCTTTGATGTCCGGAGTCTGTGCAGGCAGGGGTCTTGTCACCTGGGGGTCGCTTGTTGGGGGTTTCCTGCCATTGTCCTTTGATCCTTTCAGGGCCGGGTCGGGAGGAGCCCCAGACACCCAGCAGGCGTGGAGCCAGCCCTCGGGGAGGCCGGCGGGTCGATCGAAACCCACCTTCCCAGGGAAGCGCAGAGGTGTGATGGAAACTGCTCTTCCCTTTCTCATCCCAAGGGGAGCGCGATGTCCTCCAGCCGGAGTGGCGCCTGTAGGCTAGGGTCGCGCTGGGGCCGGGCGGCCATCTTGGTGCATGAAGTGGGCACGCGGGCCCGGGGTGGCCGAAGGAGGAAGGCCTACGGACGGGGGAAGTCCGGGTCGGGTGTGTGTGTTCTGGTGGGAAGGATCGGCCAGGCCAGGGGCTTGGGGCTGGTGTGAGGTGCAGGGGTCAGGTCTGACTATGTTACGAGGGCCGGGTCTAACACACTGCATACAGTAGTGCCAGCTCATCACACTGCATACAGTAGTGTCAGCTCCTCACACTGCCGACAGTAGTGTCAGCTCCTCACACTGCCCACAGTAGTGTCAGCTCCTCACACTGCCCACCAGTAGTGCCAGCTCCTCACAATGTATATAGTAGTGCCAGCTCCTCACACTGCATACAGTAGTGTCAACTCCTCACACTGCATACAGTGGTGTCAGCTCATCACACTGCATACAGCAGCGCCAGCTCCTCAAAATGCATACAGTAGTGTCAGCTCCTCACACTGCCCACAGTAGTGCCAGCTCCTCACACTGCATACAGTAGTGTCAGCTCCTCACACTGCATACAGTACTGTCAGCTCCTCACACTGCCCACAGTACTGTCAGCTCCTCACACTGAATACAGTAGTGCCAGCTCCTCACACTGCCCACAGTAGTGTCAGCTCCTCACACTGCCCACAGCAGTGCCAGCTCCTCACACTGCATACAGTAGTGTCAGCTTCTCACACTTCATACAGTAGTGACAGCTCCTCACACTGCCCACAGTAGTGCCAGCTACTCACACTGCATACAGTAGTGCCAGCTCCACACACTGCATACAGTAGTGTCGGCTCCTCACACTGCCCACAGTGGGGTCAGCTCCTCACACTGCCCACAGTAGTGTCAGCTCCTCACACTGCCCACAGTAGTGTCAGCTCCTCACACTGCCTACCAGTAGTGCCAGCTCCTCACAATGCATACAGTAGTGCCAGCTCCTCACACTGCATACAGTAGTGTCAGCTCCTCACACTGCATACAGTAGTGTCAGCTCATCACACTGCATACAGTAGTGCCAGCTCCTCAAAATGCATACAGTAGTGTCAGCTCCTCACACTGCCCACAGTAGTGTCAGCTCCTCACACTGCATACAGTAGTGTCAGCTTCTCACACTTCATACAGTAGTGTCAGCTCCTCACACTGCCCACAGTAGTGCCAGCTACTCACACTGCATACAGTAGTGCCAGCTCCTCACACTGCATAGAGTAGTGTCAGCTCCTCACACTGCCCACAGTGGGGTCTGCTCCTCACACTGCCCACAGTAGTGTCAGCTCCTCACACTGCCCACAGTAGTGTCAGCTCCTCACACTGCCTACCAGTAGTGCCAGCTCCTCACAATGCATACAGTAGTGCCAGCTCCTCACACTGCATACAGTAGTGTCCGCTCCTCACACTGCATACAGTAGTGTCAGCTCATCACACTGCCCACAGTAGTGCCAGCTCCTCACACTGCATACAGTAGTGTCAGCTCCTCACACTGCATACAGTACTGTCAGCTCCTCACACTGCCCACAGTAGTGTCAGCTCCTCACACTGCATACAGTAGTGCCAGCTCCTCACATTGCCCACAGTAGTGTCAGCTCCTCACACTGCCCACAGCAGTGTTAGCTCCTCACACTGCCCACCAGTAGTGTTAGCTCCTCACACTGCCCACAGTAGTATTAGCTCCTCACGCTGCCTACCAGTAGTGCCAGCTCCTCACACTGCCCACAGTAGTGCCAGCTCCTCACACTGCATTCAGTAGTGTCAGCTCCTCACACTGCCCACAGTAGTGTTAGCTCCCCACACTGCCCACAGTAGTGTTAGCTCCTCACACTGCCAACAGAAGTGTCAGCTCCTCACACTGCATACAGTACTGTCAGCTCCTCACACTGCCCACAGTACTGTCAGCTCCTCACACTGCATACAGTAGTGCCAGCTCCTCACACTGCCCACAGTAGTGTCAGCTCCTCACACTGCCCACAGCAGTGCCAGCTCCTCACACTGCATACAGTAGTGTCAGCTTCTCACACTTCATACAGTAGTGACAGCTCCTCACACTGCCCACAGTACTGCCAGCTACTCACACTGCATACAGTAGTGCCAGCTCCACACACTGCATACAGTAGTGTCAGCTCCTCACACTGCCCACAGTGGGGTCAGCTCCTCACACTGCCCACAGTAGTGTCAGCTCCTCACACTGCCCACAGTAGTGTCAGCTCCTCACACTGCCTACCAGTAGTGCCAGCTCCTCACAATGCATACAGTAGTGCCACCTCCTCACACTGCATACAGTAGTGTCAGCTCCTCACACTGCATACAGTAGTGTCAGCTCATCACACTGCATACAGTAGTGCCAGCTCCTCAAAATGCATACAGTAGTGTCAGCTCCTCACACTGCCCACAGTAGTGTCAGCTCCTCACACTGCATACAGTAGTGTCAGCTTCTCACACTTCATACAGTAGTGTCAGCTCCTCACACTGCCCACAGTAGTGCCAGCTACTCACACTGCATACAGTAGTGCCAGCTCCTCACACTGCACGGAGTAGTGTCAGCTCCTCACACTGCCCACAGTGGGGTCAGCTCCTCACACTGCCCACAGTAGTGTCAGCTCCTCACACTGCCCACAGTAGTGTCAGCTCCTCACACTGCCTACCAGTAGTGCCAGCTCCTCACAATGCATACAGTAGTGCCAGCTCCTCACACTGCATACAGTAGTGTCAGCTCCTCACACTGCATACAGTAGTGTCAGCTCATCACACTGCTTACAGTAGTGCCAGCTCCTCAAAATGCATACAGTAGTGTCAGCTCCTCACACTGCCCACAGTAGTGCCAGCTCCTCACACTGCATACAGTAGTGTCAGCTCCTCACACTGCATACAGTACTGTCAGCTCCTCACACTGCCCACAGTAGTGTCAGCTCCTCACACTGCATACAGTAGTGCCAGCTCCTCACATTGCCCACAGTAGTGTCAGCTCCTCACACTGCCCACAGCAGTGTTAGCTCCTCACACTGCCCACCAGTAGTGTTAGCTCCTCACACTGCCCACAGTAGTATTAGATCCTCACGCTGCCTACCAGTAGTGCCAGCTCCTCACACTGCCCACAGTAGTGCCAGCTCCTCACACTGCATTCAGTAGTGTCAGCTCCTCACACTGCCCACAGTAGTGTTAGCTCCCCACACTGCCCACAGTAGTGTTAGCTCCTCACACTGCCCACAGTAGTGTTAGATCCTCTTACTGCCTACCAGTGGTGTCAGCACCTTGCACTGCCCACCAGTAGTGCCAGCTCTTCACACTGCATTCAGTAGTGTCAGCTCCTCACACTGCCCACAGTAGTGTCAGCTCTTCACTGCCCACAGTAGTGCCAGCTCCTCACACTGCATACAGTGATGTCAGCTTCTTCACACTGCATACAGTAGTGTCAGCTCCTCACACTGCATACAGTGGTGTCAGCTCCTCACACTGCCCACTGAAGTGCCAGCTCCTCACACTGCATACAGTGGTGCCAGCTCCTCGCACTGCATACAGTAGTGTCACCTCCTAACACTGCCCACAGTGGTGTCAGCTCCTCCCACTGCATACAGTTGTGTCAGCTCCTCACACTGCCCACAGTAGTGCCAGCTCCTCACACTGCATACAGTAGTGTCAGCTGCTCACACTGCATACAGTAGTGTCAGCTCCTCACACTGCATACAGTGGTGTCAGCGCCTCACACTGCATACAGTAGTGTCAGCTCCTCACACAGCCCACAGTGGTGTCAGCTCCTCACACTGCATACAGTGGTGTCAGCTCCTCACACTGCATACAGTAGTGTCAGCTCCTCACACTGCCCACAGTAGTGCCAGCTCCTCACACTGCATACAGTGGTGTCAACTCCTCGCACTGCATAGAGTAGTGTCAGCTCCTCACACTGCATACAGTAGTGCCAGCTCCTCACACTCCATACAGTAGTGTCAGCTCCTCACACTGCCTACCAGTAGTGCCAGCTCCTCATAATGCCCACAGTATTGTTAGCTTCTCACACTGCCTACCAGTAGTGCCAGCTCCTCACACTGCCCCCAGTAGTGTTAGCTCCTCACACTGCCTACCAGTAGTGCCAGCTCCTCTTACTGTCCACCAGCGCCAGCTCCTTATATTGTCCCCTAACGCCAGCTCCTTACACTGCCCAGCAGTGCCAGCTCCTTACACTGCCCAACATTTCCACCTCCCTATACTATCCCCCAGTGCCAGCTCCTCATACTGCCCGCCAGCTTCTCATACTGCCCACCAGAGCCAGGTCCTTATACTTTCCCCTAGCACCAGCACCTTATACTGCCCACCAGTGCCAGCTCCTCATACTGACCACCATTGCCAGCTCCTTATGCTGCCCACCATTGCCAGCTCCTCATACTACCCACCAGTGCCAGCTTCTTATACTGCCTACCAGCAGCAGCTGTTTATACTGTCCCCGTGCCAGCTCCTTAAACTGCCCACCCGTGCCAGCTCCTCATACTGCCCACAAGCGCCAGCTCCTCATACTGGCCACCAGTGCCAGCTCCGTATACTGCCAACCAGTGCCAGCTCCTTATACTGTCCCCCAGCGCCAGCTCCTCATACTGCCCACTAGCGCCAGCTCCTTATAGTGTCCCCTAGCAGCAGTTCCTTACACTGCCCACCAGTGCCAACTCTTCATACTTGCCAGCAGCGCCAGCTCCTCATACTGCCCACAAGCACCAGCTTCTAATACTGCCCAGCAGCGCCAGCTCCATATACTGCCCACCAGTGCCAGCTCCTCATACTGCCCACCAGTGCCAGTTACGTATACTGTCCATCAGTGCCAGCTCTTCATAGTGCCCACCAGTGCCAGTTCCTTATATTGACCAATAGTGCCAGCTCTTTATACCACCCATCAGCGAACATCAGTGGTAGTTTCTCAGGTAGACTGTACTGCCAGCCTATCACATATCACCATGGTGCGAGCTCCTTATACTGCCTGGTCGTGCCAGCCTATCACACATCACCTCAGTGTCAGCTCCTTATACTGCCCAGCAGTGCCAGCCTATCACATATCACCTCAGTGCCAGCTCCTCATCCTGCCCAACACTGCCAGCTCCTCATGCTGCCCACCAGTACCAGCCCTTTCCTGCACCCTAGTGCCTGCCTGCTCCCCCATAACCCTGCCAGAGGCAGCACCTGGCACTGCCTGCCAGTGGTGTCAGCACCTCACTCTGCCCACCAGTTGTACCAGCTCATCACAATGCTCACAGTAGTGTTAGCTCCTCACACTGCCTACCAGTAGTGCCAGCTCCTCACGCTGCCCACCAGCAGTGTCAGCTCCTCATTCTGCCCACAGTAGTGTTAGCTCCTCACACTGCCTACCAGTTGTACCAGCTCCTTACACTGCCCACAGTAGTGCCAGCTCCTCACACTGCATAAAGGAGTGTCAGCTCCCCACACTGCCCACAGTAGTGTTAGCTCCCCACACTGCCCACAGTAGTGTTAGCTCCTCACACTGCCCACAGTAGTGTTAGCTCCTCACACTGCCTACCAGTGGTGTCAGCACCTTGCAAAGCCCACCAGTAGTGCCAGCTCCTCACACTGCATACAGTAGTGTCAGCTCCTCACAGTGCATACAGTAGTGTCAGCTTCTCACACTGCCCACAGTAGTGTAAGCTCCTCACACTGCATACAGTGGTGTCAGCTCCTCACACTGCATACAGTAGTGTCAGCTCCTCACACTGCCCACAGTAGTGTCAGCTCCTCACACTGCATACAGTGGTGTCAATTTCTCACACTGCATACAGCAGTGCCAGCTCCTCACACTGCATACAGTAGTGCCAGCTCCTCACTCCGCATACAGTAGTGTCAGCTACTCACACTGCATACAGCCGTGCCAGCTCCTCACACTGCATACTGTAGTGTCAGCTTCTCACACTTCATACAGTAGTGTCAGCTCCTCACACTGCCCACAGTAGTGCCAGCTCCTCACACTGCATACAGTAGTGCCAGCTCCGCACACTGCATACAGTAGTGTCAGCTCCTCACACTGTCCACAATGGGGTCAGCTCCTCACACTGCCCACAGTAGTGTCAGCTCCTCACACTGCCCACATTAGTGTCAGCTCCTCACACTGCCCACCAGTAGTGCCAGCTCCTCACAATGCATACAGTAGTGCCAGCTCCTCACACTGAATACAGTAGTGCCAGCTCCTCATACTGCCCACAGTAGTGCCAGCTCCTCACACTGCATACAGTAGTGTCAGCTCCTCACACTGCATACAGTACTGTCAGCTCCTCACACTGGCCACAGTAGTGTCAGCTCCTCACACTGCATACAGTAGTGCCAGCTCCTCACACTGCCCACAGTAGTGTCAGCTCCTCACACTGCCCACAGCAGTGTTAGCTCCCCACACTGCCCACCAGTAGTGTTAGATCCTCTTACTGCCTACCAGTGGTGTCAGCACCTTGCACTGCCCACCAGTAGTGCCAGCTCTTTACACTGCATACAGTAGTGTCAGCTCCTCACACTGCCCACAGTAGTGTCAGCTCTTCACTGCCCACAGTAGTGCCAGCTCCTCACACTGCATACAGTGGCGTCAGCTCCTCACACTGCATACAGTAGTGTCAGCTCCGCACACTGCATACAGTGGTGCCAGCCCCTCACACTGCATAAAGTAGTGCCAGCTCCTCACACTGCCCACAGTAGTGTCAGCTCCTCACACTGCCCACAGTAGTGTCAGCTCCTCACACTGCCCACCAGTAGTGCCAGCTCCTCACAATGTATATAGTAGTGCCAGCTCCTCACACTGCATACAGTAGTGTCAACTCCTCACACTGCATACAGTGGTGTCAGCTCATCACACTGCATACAGCAGCGCCAGCTCCTCAAAATGCATACAGTAGTGTCAGCTCCTCACACGGCCCACAGTAGTGCCAGCTCCTCACACTGCATACAGTAGTGTCAGCTCCTCACACTGCATACAGTACTGTCAGCTCCTCACACTGCCCACAGTACTGTCAGCTCCTCACACTGCCCACAGTAGTGTTAGCTCCCCACACTGCCCACAGTAGTGTTAGCTCCTCACACTGCCAACAGAAGTGTCAGCTCCTCACACTGCATACAGTACTGTCAGCTCCTCACACTGCCCACAGTACTGTCAGCTCCTCACACTGCATACAGTAGTGCCAGCTCCTCACACTGCCCACAGTAGTGTCAGCTCCTCACACTGCCCACAGCAGTGCCAGCTCCTCACACTGCATACAGTAGTGTCAGCTTCTCACACTTCATACAGTAGTGACAGCTCCTCACACTGCCCACAGTAGTGCCAGCTACTCACACTGCATACAGTAGTGCCAGCTCCACACACTGCATACAGTAGTGTCAGCTCCTCACACTGCCCACAGTGGGGTCAGCTCCTCACACTGCCCACAGTAGTGTCAGCTCCTCACACTGCCCACAGTAGTGTCAGCTCCTCACACTGCCTACCAGTAGTGCCAGCTCCTCACAATGCATACAGTAGTGCCACCTCCTCACACTGCATACAGTAGTGTCAGCTCCTCACACTGCATACAGTAGTGTCAGCTCATCACACTGCATACAGTAGTGCCAGCTCCTCAAAATGCATACAGTAGTGTGAGCTCCTCACACTGCCCACAGTAGTGTCAGCTCCTCACACTGCATACAGTAGTGTCAGCTTCTCACACTTCATACAGTAGTGTCAGCTCCTCACACTGCCCACAGTAGTGCCAGCTACTCACACTGCATACAGTAGTGCCAGCTCCTCACACTGCACGGAGTAGTGTCAGCTCCTCACACTGCCCACAGTGGGGTCAGCTCCTCACACTGCCCACAGTAGTGTCAGCTCCTCACACTGCCCACAGTAGTGTCAGATCCTCACACTGCCTACCAGTTGTGCCAGCTCCTCACAATGCATACAGTAGTGCCAGCTCCTCACACTGCATACAGTAGTGTCAGCTCCTCACACTGCATACAGTAGTGTCAGCTCATCACACTGCTTACAGTAGTGCCAGCTCCTCAAAATGCATACAGTAGTGTCAGCTCCTCACACTGCCCACAGTAGTGCCAGCTCCTCACACTGCATACAGTAGTGTCAGCTCCTCACACTGCATACAGTACTGTCAGCTCCTCACACTGCCCACAGTAGTGTCAGCTCCTCACACTGCATACAGTAGTGCCAGCTCCTCACATTGCCCACAGTAGTGTCAGCTCCTCACACTGCCCACAGCAGTGTTAGCTCCTCACACTGCCCACCAGTAGTGTTAGCTCCTCACACTGCCCACAGTAGTATTAGATCCTCACGCTGCCTACCAGTAGTGCCAGCTCCTCACACTGCCCACAGTAGTGCCAGCTCCTCACACTGCATTCAGTAGTGTCAGCTCCTCACACTGCCCACAGTAGTGTTAGCTCCCCACACTGCCCACAGTAGTGTTAGCTCCTCACACTGCCCACAGTAGTGTTAGATCCTCTTACTGCCTACCAGTGGTGTCAGCACCTTGCACTGCCCACCAGTAGTGCCAGCTCTTCACACTGCATTCAGTAGTGTCAGCTCCTCACACTGCCCACAGTAGTGTCAGCTCTTCACTGCCCACAGTAGTGCCAGCTCCTCACACTGCATACAGTGATGTCAGCTTCTTCACACTGCATACAGTAGTGTCAGCTCCTCACACTGCATACAGTGGTGTCAGCTCCTCACACTGCCCACTGAAGTGCCAGCTCCTCACACTGCATACAGTGGTGCCAGCTCCTCGCACTGCATACAGTAGTGTCACCTCCTAACACTGCCCACAGTGGTGTCAGCTCCTCCCACTGCATACAGTTGTGTCAGCTCCTCACACTGCCCACAGTAGTGCCAGCTCCTCACACTGCATACAGTAGTGTCAGCTGCTCACACTGCATACAGTAGTGTCAGCTCCTCACACTGCATACAGTGGTGTCAGCGCCTCACACTGCATACAGTAGTGTCAGCTCCTCACACAGCCCACAGTGGTGTCAGCTCCTCACACTGCATACAGTGGTGTCAGCTCCTCACACTGCATACAGTAGTGTCAGCTCCTCACACTGCCCACAGTAGTGCCAGCTCCTCACACTGCATACAGTGGTGTCAACTCCTCGCACTGCATAGAGTAGTGTCAGCTCCTCACACTGCATACAGTAGTGCCAGCCCCTCACACTGCATAAAGTAGTGCCAGCTCCTCACACTCCATACAGTAGTGTCAGCTCCTCACACTGCCTACCAGTAGTGCCAGCTCCTCATAATGCCCACAGTATTGTTAGCTTCTCACACTGCCTACCAGTAGTGCCAGCTCCTCACACTGCCCCCAGTAGTGTTAGCTCCTCACACTGCCTACCAGTAGTGCCAGCTCCTCTTACTGTCCACCAGCGCCAGCTCCTTATATTGTCCCCTAACGCCAGCTCCTTACACTGCCCAGCAGTGCCAGCTCCTTACACTGCCCAACATTTCCACCTCCCTATACTATCCCCCAGTGCCAGCTCCTCATACTGCCCGCCAGCTTCTCATACTGCCCACCAGAGCCAGGTCCTTATACTTTCCCCTAGCACCAGCACCTTATACTGCCCACCAGTGCCAGCTCCTCATACTGACCACCATTGCCAGCTCCTTATGCTGCCCACCATTGCCAGCTCCTCATACTACCCACCAGTGCCAGCTTCTTATACTGCCTACCAGCAGCAGCTTTTTATACTGTCCCCGTGCCAGCTCCTTAAACTGCCCACCCGTGCCAGCTCCTCATACTGCCCACAAGCGCCAGCTCCTCATACTGGCCACCAGTGCCAGCTCCGTATACTGCCAACCAGTGCCAGCTCCTTACACTGTCCCCCAGCGCCAGCTCCTCATACTGCCCACTAGCGCCAGCTCCTTATAGTGTCCCCTAGCAGCAGTTCCTTACACTGCCCACCAGTGCCAACTCTTCATACTTGCCAGCAGTGCCAGCTCCTCATACTGCCCACAAGCACCAGCTTCTAATACTGCCCAGCAGCGCCAGTTACGTATACTGTCCATCAGTGCCAGCTCTTCATAGTGCCCACCAGTGCCAGTTCCTTATATTGACCAATAGTGCCAGCTCTTTATACCACCCATCAGCGAACATCAGTGGTAGTTTCTCAGGTAGACTGTACTGCCAGCCTATCACATATCACCATGGTGCGAGCTCCTTATACTGCCTGGTCGTGCCAGCCTATCACACATCACCTCAGTGTCAGCTCCTTATACTGCCCAGCAGTGCCAGCCTATCACATATCACCTCAGTGCCAGCTCCTCATCCTGCCCAACACTGCCAGCTCCTCATGCTGCCCACCAGTACCAGCCCTTTCCTGCACCCTAGTGCCTGCCTGCTCCCCCATAACCCTGCCAGAGGCAGCACCTGGCACTGCCTGCCAGTGGTGTCAGCACCTCACTCTGCCCACCAGTTGTACCAGCTCATCACAATGCTCACAGTAGTGTTAGCTCCTCACACTGCCTACCAGTAGTGCCAGCTCCTCACGCTGCCCACCAGCAGTGTCAGCTCCTCATTCTGCCCACAGTAGTGTTAGCTCCTCACACTGCCTACCAGTTGTACCAGCTCCTTACACTGCCCACAGTAGTGCCAGCTCCTCACACTGCATAAAGGAGTGTCAGCTCCCCACACTGCCCACAGTAGTGTTAGCTCCCCACACTGCCCACAGTAGTGTTAGCTCCTCACACTGCCCACAGTAGTGTTAGCTCCTCACACTGCCTACCAGTGGTGTCAGCACCTTGCAAAGCCCACCAGTAGTGCCAGCTCCTCACACTGCATACAGTAGTGTCAGCTCCTCACAGTGCATACAGTAGTGTCAGCTTCTCACACTGCCCACAGTAGTGTAAGCTCCTCACACTGCATACAGTGGTGTCAGCTCCTCACACTGCATACAGTAGTGTCAGCTCCTCACACTGCCCACAGTAGTGTCAGCTCCTCACACTGCATACAGTGGTGTCAATTTCTCACACTGCATACAGCAGTGCCAGCTCCTCACACTGCATACAGTAGTGCCAGCTCCTCACTCCGCATACAGTAGTGTCAGCTACTCACACTGCATACAGCCGTGCCAGCTCCTCACACTGCATACTGTAGTGTCAGCTTCTCACACTTCATACAGTAGTGTCAGCTCCTCACACTGCCCACAGTAGTGCCAGCTCCTCACACTGCATACAGTAGTGCCAGCTCCGCACACTGCATACAGTAGTGTCAGCTCCTCACACTGTCCACAATGGGGTCAGCTCCTCACACTGCCCACAGTAGTGTCAGCTCCTCACACTGCCCACATTAGTGTCAGCTCCTCACACTGCCCACCAGTAGTGCCAGCTCCTCACAATGCATACAGTAGTGCCAGCTCCTCACACTGAATACAGTAGTGCCAGCTCCTCATACTGCCCACAGTAGTGCCAGCTCCTCACACTGCATACAGTAGTGTCAGCTCCTCACACTGCATACAGTACTGTCAGCTCCTCACACTGGCCACAGTAGTGTCAGCTCCTCACACTGCATACAGTAGTGCCAGCTCCTCACACTGCCCACAGTAGTGTCAGCTCCTCACACTGCCCACAGCAGTGTTAGCTCCCCACACTGCCCACCAGTAGTGTTAGATCCTCTTACTGCCTACCAGTGGTGTCAGCACCTTGCACTGCCCACCAGTAGTGCCAGCTCTTTACACTGCATACAGTAGTGTCAGCTCCTCACACTGCCCACAGTAGTGTCAGCTCTTCACTGCCCACAGTAGTGCCAGCTCCTCACACTGCATACAGTGGCGTCAGCTCCTCACACTGCATACAGTAGTGTCAGCTCCGCACACTGCATACAGTGGTGCCAGCCCCTCACACTGCATAAAGTAGTGCCAGCTCCTCACACTGCATACAGTGGTGCCAGCTCCTCGCACTGCATACAGTAGTGTTAGCTCCTCACACTGCCCACAGTGGTGTCAGCTCCTCGCACTGCATACAGTGGTGTCAGCTCCTCAAACTGCATACAGTGGTGTCAGCTCCTCACACTGCATACAGTCGTGTCAGCTCCTCACACTGCATACAGTAGTGTCAGCTCCTCACACTGCATACAGTGGTGTCAGCTCCTCGCACTGCATAGAGTAGTGTCAGCTCCTCACACTGCATACAGTAGTGCCAGCCCCTCACACTGCATAAAGTAGTGCCAGCTCCTCACACTCCATACAGTAGTGTCAGCTCCTCACACTGCCTACCAGTAGTGCCAGCTCCTCACAATGCCCACAGTATTGTTAGCTCCTCACACTGCCTACCAGTATTGTCAGCTCCTCACACTGCCCCCAGTAGTGTTAGCTCCTCACACTGCCTACCAGTAGTGCCAGCTTCTCATACTGCCCACCATGGCCAGCTCCTTATATTGTCACCTAGCGCCAGCTCCTTACACTGCCCAGCAGTGCCGGCTCCTCATACTGCCCACCATTGCCACCTCCCTATACTATCCCCCAGCGCCAGCTCCTCATACTGCCCGCCAGTGCCATCTTCTCATACTGCCCACCACAGCCATGTCCTTATACTTTCCCCTAGCACCAGCACCTTATACTGCCCACCAGTGCCAGCTGCTCATACTGGCCACCAGTGCCAGCTCCTGATACTGCCCACCAGTGCCAGCTCCTCACACTGCCCACCAGTTGCAGCTCCTCATACAGACGACCATTGCCAGCTCCTTATACTGCCCACCATTGCCAGCTCCTCATACTGCCCACCAGTGCCAGCTTCTTATACTGCCCACCAGCAGCAGCTGCTTATACTGTCCCCCTAGCCAGCTCCTTAAACTGCCCACCCGTGCCAGCTCCTCATACTGCCCACAAGCGCCAGCTCCTCATACTGGCCACCAGTGCCAGCTCCGTATACTGTCAACCAGTGCCAGCTCCTTATACTGTCCCCCAGCGCCAGCTCCTCATACTGCCCACTAGCGCCAGCTCCTTATAGTGTCCCCTAGCACCAGTTCCTTACACTGCCCAGCAGTGGCAACTCTTCATACTGCCCAGCAGCGCCAGCTCCTCATACTGCCCACAAGCACCAGCTTCTAATACTGCCCACAAGCACCAGCTTCTAATACTGCCCAGCAGCGCCAGCTCCATATACTGCCCACCAGTGCCAGCTCCTCATACTGCCCACCAGTGCCAGTTCCATATACTATCCCCCAACGCCAGCTCCTCATACTGCCCGCCAGTGCCAGCTTCTCATACTGCCCACCAGAGCCAGGTCCTTATACTTTCCCCTAGCACCAGCTCCTTATACTGCCCACCAGTGCCAGCTCCTCATACTGCCCACCAGTGCCAGCTCCTTATACTGCCCACCAGTGCCAGCTCCTCACACTGCCCACCAGTTGCAGCTCCTCATACTGCCCACCATTGCCAGCTCCTTATACTGCCCACCATTGCCAGCTCCTCATACTGCCCACCAGTGCCAGCTGCTCATACTGCCCACCAGCAGCAGCTGGTTATACTGTGGTAAATAATTTAATTACCGGTACTTAATTTGATGCGGAAAATTAATAAGAATAGCTCAGAAAATAAGAGGCAGAATCCGTGGTATTTAGAGGTTCGGAACGGGCTTTATTCCTATACAAAGGAACATAATTCGAATTATGGGCCTTCTATTCCATCACCACGAAAGTTCAGGAAGGAAGGAACATATATTATTGACAGATAGGCAGTTTTATAGAAAATACATTACAGTAAAGCAGATGCAAGAGGCGTAACAGCTGATAACAGAGATAAAGGCATACATGCGTAACCAAAATGGGTGTAACTAGGCGTAACTAAAGAACGTCATTAGGTATGATGTCACAAATGGGTGGTTCCATGAAAGAATTTCGCAATGTCAGCAAGAATACTTGGCAGAGATGCGCGCGCAGCAGCATGACGTGTGAGTTGACGTGCAACTAGGGGGAGAATGGGACTTGACATTTAGGTCTACATGTGGAGACAAAAGTCTGGGGTTATGTCAACCTAATCCCAAATCATATCTAATATCCTATGTTTAAAGAACTGTGTTATCCAAAAAGAGAGGTCTCTTAGGATAGAATCTTATTCTATACTGACTATACTGACTGTTAGTGCGTGTACAAGCGTCTAAGTGTCTACACTAGATGCGAGGGGGTAGGAATATTCCATGGTAACGGGGCTATGAATTACTTGCATGAGGGCAGCGAGGCCTGGCCCTTTGCACGGTAGCTGGAGGAATGTTTACCTAAACTACTAGACAGGAATGCATCGGATGAGGAGCGAAGGAGATAATCTCGAAGGTGAAATACAGTTTTTGGCAGGCGACGGGCTGGATCAGGCACCGTTAGCCGCGCAGGGAGTAAGACAAAGTTCATGGTCACAGATGCAGGCTCAGACTGGAGCTTTCAGAGGCAGAAGGCAAGAAAAGGCTTGGTGGCAGAATCAGGGCCTACTCGCCTGAATCTGTAGAAATGTGGGCAGTGAACCATATAAAGCCGGTGGCCTTTTATACTTAGGAATAGAATATCCGGCCCATTCATGGCGGATCTGAAAGAGGACATGTTGACGGTGGACGCACATGTATTTGCGTCTTCATAACTGGAACTGGAGGGAACATACATGTACTTGTGACTTATACATGAAACCGTTGGGGTCCAAGATAGGGGACATAACCGACCATAAAAATCCATATTTCCACATTCCCTCCTTGTCCCCTACTGGCCCTTAGGAGATATCAACCTTCATCAATCCATCGATCTGTTCATATAACATCATTTGTTCTTCTTTCTTCTTCCGGGATCTCGAACGAAAACTTGGATGTGGGATACACGAGGTGGCACACAGACCACAAATCGCTGGCCCACATTGTAGACATAAGCAGCAACTGAATAGTATGAGAAAGCCAATACCTAGGAAGGATAGAATTCTCCATCCCCAGGCTGACAACACGCCCCAGAACCAACCGGACCAAGTCCAGGTGCCTGGACTCTGGGTTATCTGGCTTACAATTTTATGAAGGCGGGTTATGGCTTTATATACTGACGGTGAATTTTCTGGTATGAAAATGCAACAACTTGATCCGATGACCCTACAAGCTCCGCCCCTATCGGCCAGGATGACGTCAAGGACAAGACGATTTTGAAGCACAACAATCCGCATAGCAGACTGTTCTTCTGTTAAATTGCCTAAGGCGGAAATAGTTTCGTTCACTACTGCTTCAAGGGTTCTGGTTAATCTACGTATCAACTTACTATTAGTGACTGTACCTATATAGGGGAAGAAACCTTTATTGAAATCTGTGTATTTTTCCCATGCTGTTTCAGTGTAATCGACGATTGGGAGATCTCTCTGCTGTCTATTGTGTACTAAATGAGTATTTCTATGATAATCAGGAGGAGCTAGGAAAACAGGTGGTAGAAGGAATGCTATGAAGCAGGTACCATCCCAATCTAGAGGTAGGCGTATATATGCGGTCTGGCCACATATAAAGTAGGAATGACGTGAAGCTCTAAATGTAGACTTGCCTTGATCACTGAATTTTATCACAGTGGTGCATTTACTATGGCCCATGTGTATGGAGCCATTCTTTCTTATACATAGTTCCCCTTTTACTGGGAATACTGACATGGCGGACAAGATTGGTGTAGCTTCAGATTCAACGTTCAGGATCATGAGGTTAAGTGTAAAATTACCTAATCCATATACTTCATTTTCTAGATCAGTTCCTGTTCTTTTGGGAAGTCCCTCCTTGTTAGGGTAGCAGACCTTAAGCAAAACTAAGTTCAGGTTTCCCCATACCCAGTTGTCTTGATAAACTGCGGAATTCGAGTCTAGGGAATTGATCAAACTAAACCATGCTCCACAGGAGCCATTGTGTGTGAACGGATAGGGAAAGAGGGGCAAAACTCCCTTATAGTTCTGATAGGGAGGGAGTCGGCCACATATCCAACAATTTGTAGCATTGCTAGTTTGATGGGAATGATGTAACATACTAATAAAAGTGTTGTTGCGCAGCGCAAATCTATATGACAACTCATGCGGGGGTAATTCACTAAAAGAATGTTCAGCAGTAACATTGTAAACATGTTTAGAAATAGGATAATATATGTGCAACAATATGCTTGCAGTCATTATTAAAAGACTTAAGAAAAACAAAATTAATAACGTCACTGTGCAATGACTACGCAGTGATTTACAGTACGCATGTTTCTTCAACTGCATTTGATTATTTCTTTCTCTATTCCGGTCCAGAGGATACATGTCAGAGACAAATTCAACCGATTCACCTTGGGGAGGACTTAAACAATCAAATTGTCTGACTGACTGGACCTCAATTTTAGTTTATAGATTTCTGAGTTCGATTGCTCAACCAAGGGGAGCTTTGAGTCTGTCTTTGAGGAAATACAGGGTTTAGTCTCTATATCGGATGGTAGTCCATAAAATTTCTTGATATGACTCGAATGTAACCAGCCTTTGCGACCTTCGATCTTCACGGCTGTCCTCGTGGTGAGCAGTACAAGTTGAGGCGATTTCCACCTAGGATCCAGCTGAGTCTTCCGGTCAAAATTACGCACTAACACCAGGTCCCCGGGAACTACGTCATGGGGTTTCACCTCGGTGTTGTCGGGAAAGGCTGCAGCTACCTGTGAACGACAAGATTGTAGTGCAGACATCAAGGAAGCCAGGTAATCTGTCAGCATATTACAGTCAACGTCAGTTATTTTACGAGGTATAGGCGTCCCCCACATATTTGGTGGTCTACCGAAGATCACCTCATACGGGGATAGCCCTGTTCGAGAGTGCGCTACCATTCTCATGTAAAAGAGTGCAACTGGTAAGGCTACTACCCAATCGACACCTTTCTGTCTACATATTTTGGACAATCTAATTTTCAGAGTTTGATTATGTCGTTCCACGAGACCTGCTGCCTCGGGGTGTCGGACACAGTGAAATCTCCATTGATAGCCTAACAAAAGTGAAACGTGTTTCATTAGTTCGGATGAGAACGGCTGGCCGTTATCTGAGTAGACAACACGTGGTAAACCGTACCGTGGGAAGAATTCTCGAACTAACTGTTTGGCAGTAGTCGGGGCAGTGTAATCTGAAACCGGGTAGGCTTCTGTCCAACGGGAAAGAGCACAAACAACTACGAGAACATATTTGAATCCTCGACA
Source organism: Triturus cristatus (assembly GCF_964204655.1). Classification (NCBI taxonomy): domain Eukaryota; kingdom Metazoa; phylum Chordata; class Amphibia; order Caudata; family Salamandridae; genus Triturus; species Triturus cristatus. Next base: position 1,149,079,988 of record NC_140580.1, on the reverse strand, counting down.
TCGTTCCATCTGGATATAATCCATCTGGAGGACTTCAAAAGGGTGATCAGGAGGCTGAAATCCACCCTGTTCTACGGGAATGCTTTTACCTGGGTTAAACTGACAACAGATCATACAGGTACGAACTTTTTGTTTAGCTGCTGCTCGTAAATGTTTGTTGAACCAAATGTGTTGAATGCTGTCTAGCATAGCCTTTTCTCCTAGATGCGCTGGACTATGTATAGTGTTAATGATGACTTAGACCATTGAGTCGGGAAGAAACCATATAGATTTTTCCTTCGTCATCCATCCCTGATCTGTTTGGATCCCTCCTAATTCAGTCCATTTCTTTATTTCATCTGGTGTAGCGTGTGTCTGTATGTCGATTACGTCAAGAGCGGGATCCTTAACCGTCATGCAATGTGTTGGTGTCAGAACTATTGTCTTTGTCATGTCAGACATGTGAGTTTGAGCAGTCTGTTTAGCTGTTCTGTCAGCTAGATCATTGCCTTGGGAAATGATATCAGTAACTTTCGTATGAGCTTTACATTTCATAATTGATATTGCAGTAGGTAGATGTATTGCATCTAATAAGGCATGAATGAGGGGTCCGTGCTGAATGTGGGCACCGTGAGAAGTTAAATAACCTCTCTCTCGCCACAGCACGCCGAAGTCATGTACAACTCCGAATGCATAACGTGAATCAGTGTATATGTTGACTTTCTTATTTGTGGCTTGAATACAGGCTTGTGTCAGAGCGATGAGCTCTGCTGCTTGAGCTGACAAGGTATTTATGCAATATGTTTCAATGACTTCAGTGTCTGTTGTGACTGCATACGCGGCCACTAGCTCTCCTGTACTTGTTCTCATACATGAACCATCTACATACAACGTCAGGTCTGGATCTGTCAATGGGACGTCTGTTAAGTCTTGTCTGGGTTTCGTCGTGCTAGTAATAACTTCAATACAATCATGTGCTAGTGGGTCTGTTCCGTTTACTGGCAAAAGTGTGGCAGGATTTAACGTATTACAACGTCTGATTTCTATATGTGGCTGAAACAATGTTAATTCGTAACCGGTAAGTCTTGCTATAGTCAAGTGTTGTGTTTGCGTTCGGTTCACAAGAACCTCTACTGCGTGTGGTACTTGTACTGTCAATGGATGTCCTAATACTATGGCATCGCTTTGTCTGATTGCTAAAGCTGTCGCTGCCACTGATTTCAGGCACGCAGGCAGAGCCTGAGCTACTGGATCTAATGTACTAGAGAAATAAGCACATGGTTTATGTGATCCTGCTTGTTCCTGAGTGAGTACTGACAAAGCAGTACCTTCGCGTTCTGTAACAAAGAGTGTAAACTGTTTACTGTAACATGGTGTTGCTAGGACTGGTGCTTGACATAAAGCTTTCTTTAGGCTTTCAAAAGCTTGTGTATGTTCCTGAGTCCAAGGGAGGACAGTCGATGTGGCCGCCTCCTGTGTTGTCAACTGAATGAGTGGTTTTGCTAGAAATGCATACTGAGGGATCCACTGCCTACAATATGAAGTGAGGCCTATAAAAGCCCGTACCTCCTTTTGTGTCTTGGGTATTGGCATGTTAGCAATTAACTGGATGCGATCTGACGTAAGCTGCCTTCCCTCCTTGGACAGCGAGTGCCCAAGGTAAACAACTCGCTGGACACAGAATTGCAGCTTAGAAGGGGACACCTTGTGCCCCTTTTCGGCCAAAAATTGTAAAACCGTCAGTGAAGCTTTTTCACATTCAGGTTCGCTTCTAGCGGTGATCAGCAGATCATCGACATATTGAAGCAGGGCAGTGTTGACTGGCATGTGGATACTGTCAAGTTCTCGTTTCAGTGCTTGGCTATAGATGCTGGGGCTTTCTGTGAATCCTTGAGGTGCGCGTGTGAATTTAAAGCTTCGTCCATTTAAACTAAATCCGAACAAGTATTGGCTTTCCGGATCTATTGGGACGCTGAAAAAGGCATTCTTGAGATCAATTACAGTAAAGAATGTTGCTTCGGAATCAATGGCTGTCAGTAATGAAGAAATGTCTGGAACTACGGGGTATTGTGGTACAATACATTTATTTAATTCGCGCAGATCAATAACCAATCGATATACTGGCGGGGCTTTTGGATCAGTTCGTTTAAGAATCGGAATTATCGGGGAATTACATACATTGGAGTCGGTTTCCACAACCACTCCTTGGGTAATAAGCTCGTCAACGATTTGCAGTAAAGCCACTACAGCATCTGGGGGTAACTTGTATTGTCGCATTCGTGGTAGTACCACTCCTGTCTTTAGTGTGACTCGATATGGTGTAATGTTCATACAACCAACATCTGTAGGGCCTTGTGCCCATAAATGTGTGGGTAAAGTCTGCAGTCGGTGATCCATGTCTCGGGACACATAGTGCCCTTTGAAATCACGTAAAAACAGTCTTACTCCTTCCGGAGAACAACATATTATAGCTCCTAGAGCTTTCAATGTTTTTATACCTAACAAGTTTTCTGGACATGATTTAGTAAGTAATAAATCTGTAGTTCGTGTCAAGGGACCAATCGTAAGTGGAAGAGGCTGTGACACTTCGTTAATGATAGGTTTTCCTGAAAAACCAAGGGAAATATTCTGTGAGCCTGAGAGGGGTGCCCCTGGAACTTCACTACGTTTTATGGTTGTTCGGCTTGCCCCTGTATCAAGTAAAAATTTTCTATTTTGGCCTAATAGTTCACTGTGTACATAAGGTCCTTCTTGATCTACAGGGACCTCGATAAGGGGTAAACCAACTTCCCTCTCTAGGCTGTTTCATGAGTATCGTTGATAATCAGGGTAGTCATACTGTGCGGTCTGGTACATCTGTCGTGTCGTTGTTGGTGTGGCAGCAATAGGCTGCGGTGGTGGAGCTGGCATAGACTGTTGTGGAGCTGGCATGGCCTGTGCATGCTGCGGGGCTCCTTGTTGGTTCTGATCCTGTCTAAGTGGCCGTGGTCTTTCTTTTGTATTACCTATGGCGATATTATGTTTTAAAACCGGACAGTCGTGTACATAATGACCTGGCTGTTTACAATAGTTGCATGTCCCTTTTACAGAACCTGCTGAAACACTGGACTGTGTCATACCCTTTTTATGACCGTCAGCTGGAACTGTCTGGGAAACTAGCATTTTCATTTTCGTGTCTTTCATGCGTCTTTGTTCATGTTCTTGTTCCTCTCTAATTCTATTGTGATGGTACTGTAGCATTTGTAACATTTGTGACGGAGTGTTACCTTGCCAGGTACTCTCGAATTTCAATACTCTATTCTTAACTTAGGGCAAGGCATTTTCAACTAATTTTGTCACAAACAGATGTGGATACGATTCGCTACTTGCTTTTATTCCACTATTTATACCAAAACATTTTTCGAATCGGGCATAAAAGTCACTAGTGTCTTCATCTTGCTTTTGTTTACAGGCTGAGATTGCACCCCAGTCTTCCTTTTTCGTAGTTAATAAACGTGGCAGTACCTGTACTAATAAACCTGGTAGTATTTTGGTCTTTTCCCCAAGCCCTAAACCTGGACCTCGAGCTGTTTCTTCGTTTTCTAATGCTGTCCAATCTATCTTTTGGTCTCCCACCTCCCAATCCTTTTCTTTGAGTTTTTCATAAATGCCCGCAGGCATTAATACCTTTAATATTTTCATAATGTCGGGATAGGTATACTCTCCCATGAGCAACATGTCTTTAATTTCACGGTGGAAACCCGCTGGGTCTTTGTCATGACTGGGTACCACTTTCTTCATTTCTAATAGTTCCATTTTAGATATGGGTGTGTATACAAACACACGTTTAAACTGATTGTCATCACCTTTTATCGGGTGCACTTCGCGTAAGGGATTCTGTCTATCCATATAATACGTCGTTCTTTCCTTGATGGGCAGTGAGACATGTTCGGGGCATACAAAAAGAATGTACTGCTTTCTGGATTCTAGTATTTCTCTAATTAACTCAGTACCTGAACCTCTCCATTTATTCGTGAGTAATTCGGTTAACATATCAGGTAAGGGACCAGGATCGGAGTGTTGGCTTTTATATAATATAAGGAGTTGTTGAATCATGTAGATACCAGCTAAACGCTGTTCATCTGGGGTGAGGTTCAAAAACGTGTGTGCTAGTGTATCATCACTATATTTTCCGGGACTGTCAACCCAGTGAACGGCTGACCTGGCTAATTCTTGTTCGTCCATAGAATCGAGTATATGATAACCCCTTCGTTCTCGGAGTAATTTGTCAGCGGCTTGGAACGAATGTTCGGGGGACCTTATATTTATTATAGGGGTTTGGAAATTTCTGTTATTTTCTGGACGTATCGGACGTATCGGATCAGTAAAGCCTCTAGTATTATTATCGGGTCTTCCTTTACTTACATAGGCCATAGTTTCTAACTGTCCTGTGGGCAGTTCTAATTCTTCCTCCTCCTCGTTTTGTTCAGGCTGGTCTACCGCCAATCTTTCTTCGTGTATTCGTTCTACTTCTTTGCGGATCTTTCGGCACATAGCTACTATACTTAGTAGTTTATCATGTCTCCCCTCTGATATATTCCGACTCCATGTGGTAAGAATTCGCATTTCTTCCGGATTTACCCCTGGTCGGTCTTGATTTCTGACCACACAATTTATGAGGAAACGTAACAGTTCCCCCTGTATCTCCACTTTCTGGTACTCCATGGCTCTATTAATACTTTCAGAATCTCGCCCTGACTGGATAAAATGATATATATTTTCTAAATGTGTAGTCATTCCAGGTAGCCTCCCTAAATATATTGCAGCTCGTCGGATACGTAATGAGGCCAGCAGCATTTCATCCTTTTTGCCGGGCACAGGGTCATATCTACAATCTACTAGAAGTTCCTTAAGCATGTCGGGAGTTACTAGTTTGGGCGTACGTTGGTGGGCTAATTCTTGAAAGGAAAGTTTATTTACTCTGGGTGGCGTGGAAAAAATGTTTGTTGTACCTCCTGTAGCACCGCCTGGGGTGCTGGATGTGAAAGGATTCGTTGAACGTGATATAGCAACCATAGGTGTGGGTACAGCTGTAGAAACAGATGTGCTTGCCGGAACTTGTATCGGAGTTTGTTGTTGTGGAGGTACAGACGGAGGGTCTTGGCGTTGAACCCCCTCAGCAGGCGGTCTATGTGGTGCAGTATTAGCATACTCGGGAGCTGCGTCGTCTAAATAAGAGGAAAGGAAAACATCTTCTGCGGTTCTGGGATGCCCTTTGGGATGTGCTTTTATCGGAAACAATGGAGGTGGCAAGTCTTTGGGTATCTCCAGAGTAGCCTTAGGTAACCCTTCGGCCAAAAGAGGATACATACCATTCATAAGGGCATTTCTTTGTCTGTCTACTTGTTCTGCTTTTGTTCGGGTACTTTCTTCAATTAATAGATTTTCTCAGACTTTATTTGAATTCTCCTTACTCTTCTCTTCCTGTCTGCGTGCTTTTTCTGTACGTCTATACGATTCTTTACGCCATAATTCAATGGCATCTTTCTGTGATTGTCTAGCTTTCTTTTTCCATAATTCTTCCTCTACTTTCATGATGCAATCTGCATCCCAGGTCCCAGCTGCTGGCCACCTCTGACTTTCTGGTAATTCCTTGGTGTAGTCTACCCATAAATCAAGAAATAATATGGCGTCTAGGCCATGTTTATGATACATGAAGTACCCTGGAGTGTCCCTAGGAGGAATGGGAACAGCTTCTTCGAGTACCCCTTTTCTAGTTTTGATCTGTCTTAATTTTGAAAAGAGCGGCATATTGAGAACTGATCTGATACCTAATTTTGAACACGTTTAATACAACAAAACACAATAATGAACAGTCATTCACACCACAATATGCAGAACGTATTTAAAACATTTAACATTTAACATTTAATGAACAACAATGATGGCCATTTAGGGATCTAGTCACTAAGCATAATACTCGGCACTAACTAGGTATTCTGAATTATATACTAGACATACTAGATATACTGCTAAACAGTACAGATACACTGCTGAAACAGTGCAGACCGGATTTGTGTACCCAAACCCGTCTTGACCGGCACAACCTATGTGCACGTCAGAACGCCTCCCCGGCAATGGTACTCACCGGGTAGCTCGGAACGGAAGGCCTCGGAACTGAACTTGAACTGGACTTGGACCGGACTCGACTCGACTCGATATTTCGGAACTTCGGAACTTGGTGGGCCTCTGTATACCTCGGATCTTGCTCTCTCAGCTAGGCTCTGGTCGGGATACTTCGCACTTCTCACCGCCTCGTCTGGGTGTTGATCGCAGCCTCAGTTACCCCCGCTCGGCAGGAGGGAGATACAGGAAATCCTGTGGGTACGCGTTGTTGTCCGTCCAGCTGTGGCAGGAGACCGGGCCTGCAACGCACCTCCGGCGCGTGAGATGAGAAAGTGTCCCTGTTCGGGCGCCATATATGTGGTAAATAATTTAATTACCGGTACTTAATTTGATGCGGAAAATTAATAAGAATAGCTCAGAAAATAAGAGGCAGAATCCGTGGTATTTAGAGGTTCGGAACGGGCTTTATTCCTATACAAAGGAACATAATTCGAATTATGGGCCTTCTATTCCATCACCACGAAAGTTCAGGAAGGAAGGAACATATATTATTGACAGATAGGCAGTTTTATAGAAAATACATTACAGTAAAGCAGATGCAAGAGGCGTAACAGCTGATAACAGAGATAAAGGCATACATGCGTAACCAAAATGGGTGTAACTAGGCGTAACTAAAGAACGTCATTAGGTATGATGTCACAAATGGGTGGTTCCATGAAAGAATTTCGCAATGTCAGCAAGAATACTTGGCAGAGATGCGCGCGCAGCAGCATGACGTGTGAGTTGACGTGCAACTAGGGGGAGAATGGGACTTGACATTTAGCTCTACATGTGGAGACAAAAGTCTGGGGTTATGTCAACCTAATCCCAAATCATATCTAATATCCTATGTTTAAAGAACTGTGTTATCCAAAAAGAGAGGTCTCTTAGGATAGAATCTTATTCTATACTGACTATACTGACTGTTAGTGCGTGTACAAGCGTCTAAGTGTCTACACTAGATGCGAGGGGGTAGGAATATTCCATGGTAACGGGGCTATGAATTACTTGCATGAGGGCAGCGAGGCCTGGCCCTTTGCACGGTAGCTGGAGGAATGTTTACCTAAACTACTAGACAGGAATGCATCGGATGAGGAGCGAAGGAGATAATCTCGAAGGTGAAATACAGTTTTTGGCAGGCGACGGGCTGGATCAGGCACCGTTAGCCGCGCAGGGAGTAAGACAAAGTTCATGGTCACAGATGCAGGCTCAGACTGGAGCTTTCAGAGGCAGAAGGCAAGAAAAGGCTTGGTGGCAGAATCAGGGCCTACTCGCCTGAATCTGTAGAAATGTGGGCAGTGAACCATATAAAGCCGGTGGCCTTTTATACTTAGGAATAGAATATCCGGCCCATTCATGGCGGATCTGAAAGAGGACATGTTGACGGTGGACGCACATGTATTTGCGTCTTCATAACTGGAACTGGAGGGAACAGACATGTACTTGTGACTTATACATGAAACCGTTGGGGTCCAAGATAGGGGACATAACCGACCATAAAAATCCATATTTCCACAATACTGTCCCCCGTGCCAGCTCCTTAAACTGCCCACCCGTGCCAGCTCCTCATACTGCCCACAAGCGCCAGCTCCTCATACTGGCCACCGGTGCCAGCTCCTTATACTGCCAACCAGTGCCAGCTCCTTATACTGTCCCCCAGCACCAGCTCCTCATACTGCCCACAAGTGCCAGCTTCTTATACTGCCCACTAGCGCCAGCTCCTTCTAGTGTCCCCTAGCACCAGTTCCTTACACTGCCCAGCAGTGCCAACTCTTCATACTGCCCAGTAGCGCCAGCTCCTCATACTGCCCACCAGCACCAGCTCCTAATACTGCCCAGCAGCGCCAGCTCCATATACTGCCCACCAGTGCCAGCTCCTCATACTGCCCACCAGTGCCAGTTCCATATACTGTCCACCAGTGCCAGCTCTTCATACTGCCCACCAGTGCCAGTTCCTTATATAGACCAATAGTGCCACCTCTTTATACCACCCATCAGCGAACATCAGTGGTAGTTTCTCAGGTAGACTGTACTGCCAGCCTATCACATATCACCATGGTGCCAGCTCCTTATACTGCCTGGTCGTGCCAGCCTATCACACATCACCTCAGTGTCAGCTCCTTATACTGCCCAGCTGTGCCAGCCTATCACATATCACCTCAGTGCCAGCTCCTTATACTGCCCAGTAGAGCCAGCCCATCTCCCTGCACCTCAGTGCCAGCTCCTCATCCTGCCCAACACTGCCAGCTCCTCATGCTGCCCACCAGTACCAGCCCTTTCCTGCACCCTAGTGCCTGCCTGCTCCCCCATAACGCTGCCAGAGGCAGCACCTGGCACTGCCTGCCAGTGGTGTCAGCACCTCACACTGACCACCAGTTGTACCAACTCAACACAATGCTCACAGTAGTGTTAGCTCCTCACACTGCCTACCAGTAGTGCCAGCTTCTCACACTGCCAACAGTAGTGTTAGCTCCTCACACTGCCTACCAGTAGTGCCAGCTCCTCACGCTGCCCACCAGCAGTGTCAGCTCCTCACACTGCCCACAGTAGTGTTAGTCCCTCACACTGCCTACCAGTTGTACCAGCTCCTCACACTGCCCACAGTAGTGCCAGCTCCTCACACTGCATACAGAAGTGTCAGCTCCTCACACTGCCCACAGTAGTGTTAGCCCCCCACACTGCCCACAGTAGTGTTAGCTCCTCACACTGCCCACAGTAGTGTTAGCTCCTCACACTGCCTACCAGTGGTGTCAGCATCTTGCACAGCCCACCAGTAGTGCCAGCTCCTCACACTGCATACAGTAGTGTCAGCTCCTCACACTGCACACAGTAGTGTCAGCTCCTCACACTGCCCACAGTAGTGTAAGCTCCTCACACTGCATACAGTGGTGTCAGCTCCTCACACTGCCCACAGTAGTGTCAGCTCCTCACACTGCCCGCAGTAGTGTCAGCTCCTCACACTGCATACAGTGGTGTCAACTTCTCACACTGCAGACCGCAGTGCCAGCTCCTCACACTGCATACTGTAGTGTCAGCTTCTCACACTTCATACAGTAGTGTCAGCTCCTCACACTGCCCACAGTAGTGCCAGCTCCTCACACTGCATACAGTAGTGCCAGCTCCTCACACTGCATACAGTAGTGTCAGCTCCTCACACTGTCCACAATGGGGTCAGCTCCTGACACTGCCCACCAGTAGTGTCAGCTCCTCACACTGCCCACAGTAGTGTCAGCTCCTGACACTGCCCACCAGTAGTGCCAGCTCCTCACAATGCATACAGTAGTGCCAGCTCCTCACACTGCATACAGTAGTGTCAGCTCCTCACACTGCCCACAGTAGTGCCAGCTCCTCACACTGCATACAGTAGTGTCAGCTCCTCACACTGCATACAGTACTGTCAGCTCCTCACACTGCCCACAGTAGTGTCAGCTCCTCACACTGTGTAGCGGAGTTGGACCGTCGGGGCCGGGGATAGTAGACTGGTGGTCCCACGTGCCCTTCTCACCCCCTCTTGTTCCCTTACCGCAGGACGAGTGGGCGACGGCCTCGGATGCATCTTTCACGGAGCACGGTGAAGGTGAGGAGCCCTTTAACTGGGCCGAGATCCCCAAAGGAGACACGCCCCTCTCTGACGTCAGGAGAGACGATACGTCAAAAACCATCGAGACGGGACAAGTGTCGGACGGCGATCCCTGGAGGTACAGAGGAGGCGAACGTTGCGGAGCAAAGGAGGAGACCGGAGAAAGCGAAGGAAGGGGGACGAGAGCGGACGCCGAGGAGCGGCGAGGACCCGGCGGGCTACAGAGCAGACGGCAGGGAGGCCAGGAGCACCGCGAAGCGCCCAGCCACGTTCCCAGGGGAGGAGCGTGGCTCGGACAGGTACGCAACCGCGTAGCGGGTTTGGTAGGAAGGAGGGAGACAGCACCTCCATAACCAGTGTAACCTTCTAGGGAGTGGGGGTGAGCTCCTAGCTGGCGAGTGTGTACTTCCCGTCCCTCGTTGTTTCCCAACCTTTCCCTCACCTAGTATCCTCACTTCACCAAGTACACGTCCGGGGGAGAGAAAGGGGAGGGTGGGTCACAATTGCACATTGGGTTTCCCTCACTCCCGGTCCTGGGTTCAATTGAAGCTTGTTGACGGCCATAACCCTGACAGTGCCTTGTCCTTACTTTCTTTTGGGGCCCCCACGCACCTGGTGACTACGAGGAGCCTGACGTCGGGACGACCGAAAGAAAGGGCGGGAGCAGAGACCCAGGCCCCCGCAGACCTTCGTGCCTCACGACGGACAACGTCACCTTTGCCAAAGAAAGGATCACGAGTAGACTGAAAAGACGCTGTTATAAAATAAAACCACAGTTACCTCGAACACTGTCTCTGTCTGTCCCTGAGCCCCCGTTACAACTGGTGTCAGAAGTGGGATTTCCATCAAGCTCCACCTGTATCGAGATGGAGGCCCTCATTCAGCATCTGGTTCAGGGACAGGAGAAGTTAGGCTGGGCCATCGAACAGCAACTGACCTCCGCGCAAGCCGATCGGGAGCAGTTTCAGAAGTCGCTAACTGCACACCTCAGGGCCCTGCAAAACGACCCGACGCTACCAACGGCCCACACAGCCGCGGAAAGAAGAGCTCCGGTTCCTCACCCCACGGGGGTGGCCCTGCAAAAGTACATAGCTGGAGACGATCCCGATGGCTTTCTCACCAACTTCGAGAGGGCGGCCTGAGCCTGTGGTTGGCCCGAAGAGAAATGGCCCTTCTTCCTGGCTTCCTTGCTAACGGGTCAAGCCCAGGCGGCCTACCAAGTCGCCAACCCCGAGGGAATGACCCCCTACCCCCGCATAAAGGAGATCATCCTCGAATATCTAGGACTAGACGCCGAGGCCTACCGAGTTAGGTTCCGAAAGGAGCGGGGCATTCCAGGAGAAAACCCGAAAGCCCTCTACTTCCGACTAAAAACAGCGGCCGATAAATGGCTGAAACCGGACAGCAGTACAAAAGAAGATATTATGTCCAGGATTTATTTGGAACAATTTATGGAGGCTTTGCCATACGGCTCGCAACGATGGCTAAGACAGCACTCAAACCTATCGGTGGCACAGACACTAGAGATGGCCGCGAACTTTGCGAGAGCCCAACCGCGCTACTGCCCCGGGGAACAGGAACGACCTCCCCCCAAAGGACCCCCCCGGGGTACGCCCGGAGAAAAAAGGGAGGGCGACCGCGGAGATGATACGCACCAAACCAGGACGAGGGGACTTGCCCTCGATGAGAGGTCCCCAATGTTATGACTGCGGAGAATGGGGGCATATCGCCAGGCTGTGCCCCAGGAAACGGACTGAGGAGCCCATGGATGTCGGGTATATCCCTTCGGCAGTCCTATATTCAGCTGAACTAGGCTCCTCCTATTATGTACGTATACAGATGAATGGACAATTAGTAAAGGCCCTACTAGATTCGGGTTGCAGACAATCCGTAGTGAAGAAATCAATAGTCAAACCCCAGCAGTATCTAAACGGTCAAACAGTCCACATTCGATGCATTCACGGGGACGTGAAACCGTATCCTCTGGCCAAAGCACAGCTAACCAGTCCCACCCAAGAGACCTATACAGTACGAGTGGGAGTGGTAGATTCCCTACCAGAGGACGTGATCCTAGGCGTTGACAACCCTGACTTTTTGTCTCTCTTTAAAACAGAGTTGAGGATGGGGGGGGGGGGGTCCCCACGCTCCCCAGCCATCCCCGGCCTTAGCGAGTTCCGAGCCCTGGATCACGGATCGGAGTTTCAAATTCGCCCAGGCCAATGACCGGTCTTTATTTAATGCATGGGAAGACGCCCACCAAAACCCCACGCCCCTAGGCAACCGATACCCCAGGTTCACGATCACTAGCGGACTCCTCTACCGAGAGGGCAAAGAAGGGATGACCCCTCAACTTGTGGTACCCCAGCCCTTCAGGGACCAGGTGATGTTCTTTGCCCACTCACACCTGACAGCGGGACATACGGGCAAAGAGAAGACAGGGGAGGGTACTCTGCGCTGTTTTTTTTGGCCAGGCATTTATAAAGACATTGAAAACTATTGTCAATCATGTGAAGTGTGCCACAGGAAGAGCGCCTATAAACCCCCGGCGGCTCCCCTCCGACCGATGCCCATCATAGGGGTCCCCTTCGAAAGGATAGGAATGGATCTGATCGGCCCCTTACCCCGAACTCAGAAGGGGAACGTACATGCCTTAGTGGTGGTGGACTATGCCACCCGATTTGTGGAAGCCTTTCCCCTTAAAACCCCCACCACGAAGAACCTGGCTGATAAACTGATAGAACTGTTTTCGAGGGTAGGGTTCCCCAAAGAAGTGGTCACCGATCAGGGAACCCCCTTCATGTCCCGTATGATGAGGGAAGTGTGTGGCATCCTGGATGTACGCCAGATCCGGACGTCCGTCTATCATCCCCAGACGGACGGGCTCGTGGAGCGCTATAACCGCACTCTGAAAACTACGCTAAAGAAAATGCTTACTGTCGAGGGACGCGATTGGGATCAGCTGCTTCCCCTGGCGTTATATGTCCTACGGGCCCAGGTGCAGAGCAGTCTCGGATACTCCTCATTTGAACTGTTGTATGGGAGACAACCGCGTTCCTTGATGGAGATGACCAAAGATGCTTGGGAGAAGGAAGATCGACGGGACCACTGTTCCCTGTTGGAGTACACCCAGAGGCTGAAGACGAAGCTGGGCAAGCTACGTCTGTTATCCCTCAGTAACCTGGAAAGAAGCCAGGAAAGACAGAAGAAACAATATGACAAAGGGAAGAAACTCAGGAAATTACTGGTCGGTGACTGGGCCCTGGTCCTGCTTCCGTCGTCCACCAGTAAGTTTAAAAGCGAGTGGCAAGGACCATATCAGGTGAAGGAGACCATAGGTGATACTATCTATAAGATCCAGATGTCCCCCTCCAAACAACAGAGCTATCATATCAACCTGCTCAAGAAATGGTTTGGCCCGTCCCCCAAAGAAGTTCGCTTGGTGGTTCCCACCGGCAGGCTACCCGGATCCACGATCGGGGACTTATGCATCAACCACGAGCTGCCTGAGATCCATAAAGCCGAACTGAATGACACCCTGCAACCCTTTGCTGAGCTGTTTTCTGACGTTCCCGGACGAACACACCTCATAGAACACAACATCGAGACCCAGCCCGGCCAACTGGTCCGACAAAGAGCCTATCGAGTGCCCGCTGCAAGAAGAGCGGCTATCCAAAGAGAAGTGAAGGAAATGATAAACTTGGGTGTAATAAGACCCTCCAAAAGTGAATGGAGATCCCCTATTGTCATGATCCCCAAGCCGGACGGCTCGACCCGGTTTTGTATGGATTTTAGAGCCCTGAACGACATCTCGACTTTCGACGCCTACCCCATACCGAGAGTCGATGAGCTGATCGAGAAAATAGGAGACGCAGACTACATCACCACGTTTGACTTGACCAAAGGCTACTGGCAGGTGCCTTTGAGGGAAATGGATCGCAAAAAGACCGCGTTCGCCACAGAGCAGGGCTTATTTGAGTTCACGGTACTCCCGTTTGGGCTACACGGGGCACCAGCCACCTTTCAACGGCTGATGAACACCATCCTACGCCCCTTCCACGACTTTAGCTCCGCGTACTTAGACGACATTGTGGTCTATAGTCGCTCTTGGGAGGAACATCTTCACCATTTAACTATAATTTTGACAGCACTACGCCAGGCCGGTTTGCATATAAATGCGAAGAAATCCAAAGCCGCATGTCAACGGGTGAAATACCTGGGGTACGTCCTAGGGGACGGGGTTATCGCTCCACAGACGGAGAAAATCAAGGCCATAGTCTCCACGCCTTTTCCCACCACCAAGAAAGAGCTACGGGGATTTCTAGGGTTAATAGGTTACTACAGACGGTTCCTTCCCAACTTTGCCGACACTGCTGCCCCCCTAACAGACCTATTGAAACGGGACAGTTCCCCACAGTCTTTAAAGAGCCCTTCCCCGGAGGCTCTACGAGCCTTTCAACAACTGAAAACCACGATCACGACTCACCCCATACTCATTTCCCCCGACTTCGACAAGACCTTTATAGTGGCCACTGACGCCTCCGACACGGGGGTGGGGGCTGTCTTATCCCAAATAGGGGCTGATGGGCGGGAACACCCCGTACTCTACGTCAGCCGCAAATTGTTTCCCCGAGAGGTCAAATATCCGACCATAGAGAGGGAATGCCTGGCGGTGAAATGGGCCATTGAGAAGTTGCGTTATTACCTAGAGGGCAAGCATTTCATTCTGTATACGGACCACGCACCCCTACAGTGGATGTACCGACAGAAAAGCCAGAACCCCAGGGTGTTGCGGTGGTTCTTATCCCTACAGCCCTTCTCGTTTGAAGTCAAGCACTGAAAGGGGAAGGAGAACGGCAATGCGGACTTCCTCTCCCGGTCCGCTCATTTCCCCGAACGGGAGAAGCCAGGGGGGGAGGTGTGTAGCGGAGTTGGACCGTCGGGGCCGGGGATAGTAGACTGGTGGTCCCACGTACTCTTCTCACCCCCTCTTGTTCCCTTACCGCAGGACGAGTGGGCGACGGCCTCGGATGCATCTTTCACGGAGCACGGTGAAGGTGAGGAGCCCTTTAACTGGGCCGAGATCCCCAAAGGAGACACGCCCCTCTCTGACGTCAGGAGAGACGATACGTCAAAAACCATCGAGACGGGACAAGCGTCGGACGGCGATCCCTGGAGGTACAGAGGAGGCGAACGTTGCGGAGCAAAGGAGGAGACCGGAGAGAGCGAAGGAAGGGGGACGAGAGCGGACGCCGAGGAGCGGCGAGGACCCGGCGGGCTACAGAGCAGACGGCAGGGAGGCCAGGAGCACCGCGAAGTGCCCAGCCACGTTCCCAGGGGAGGAGCGTGGCTCGGACAGGTACGCAACCGCGTAGCGGGTTGGGTAGGAAGGAGGGAGACAGCACCTCCATAACCAGTGTAACCTCCTAGGGAGTGGGGGTGAGCTCCTAGCTGGCGAGTGTGTACTTCCCGTCCCTCGTTGTTTCCCAACCTTTCCCTCACCTAGTATCCTCACTTCACCAAGTACACGTCCGGGGGAGAGAAAGGGGAGGGTGGGTCACAATTGCACATTGGGTTTCCCTCACTCCCGGTCCTGGGTTCAATTGAAGCTTGTTGACGGCCATAACCCTGACAGTGCCTTGTCCTTACTTTCTTTTGGGGCCCCCACGCACCTGGTGACTACGAGGAGCCTGACGTCGGGACGACCGAAAGAAAGGGCGGGAGCAGAGAGCCAGGCCCCCGCAGACCTTCGTGCCTCACGACGGACAACGTCACCTTTGCCAAAGAAAGGATCACGAGTAGACTGAAAAGACGCTGTTATAAAATAAAACCACAGTTACCTCGAACACTGTCTCTGTCTGTCCCTGAGCCCCCGTTACACACTGCATACAGTAGTGCCAGCTCCTCACACTGCCCACAGTAGTGTCAGCTCCTCACAATGCCCACAGCAGTGTTAGCTCCTCACACTGCCCACCAGTAGTGTTAGATCCTCTTACTGCCTACCAGTGGTGTCAGCACCTTGCACTGCCCACCAGTAGTGCCAGCTCTTCACACTGCATACAGTAGTGTCAGCTCCTCACACTGCCCACAGTAGTGCCAGCTCTTCACTGCCCACAGTAGTGCCAGCTCCTCACACTGCATACAGTGGCGTCAGCTCCTCACACTGCATACAGTAGTGTCAGCTCCTCGCACTGCATACAGTAGTGTCAGCTCCTCACACTGCCCACAGTGGTGTCAGCTCCTCGCACTGCATACAGTGGTGTCAGCTCCTCAAACTGCATACAGTGGTGTCAGCTCCTCACACTGCATACAGTCGTGTCAGCTCCTCACACTGCATACAGTAGTGTTAGCTCCTCACACTGCATACAGTGGTGTCAGCTCCTCACACTGCATACAGTAGTGTCAGCTCCTCACACTGCCCACAGTAGTGCCAGCTCCTCACACTGCATACAGTAGTGTCAGCTCCTCACACTTCATATAGTAGTGTCAGCTCCTCACACTGCATACAGTGGTGTCAGCTCCTCACACTGCATACAATAGTGTCAGCTCCTCACACTGCCCACAGTAGGGCCAGCTCCTCACACTGCATACATTAGTGCCAGCTCCTCACACTGCATACAGTAGTGCCAGCTCCTTATACTGCCCACCAGTGCCAGATCCTTATACTGCCCACCAGTGCCAGCTCCCTATACTATCCCCCAGCGCCAGCTCCTCATACTGCCCACCAGTGCCAGCTTCTCATACTGCCCACCAGAGCCAGGTTCTTATACTTTCCCCTAACACCAGCTCCTTATACTACCCACCAGTGCCAGCTGCTCATACTGTCCACCAGTACCAGCTCCTTATACTGCCCGCCAGTGCCAGCTCCTCACACTGCCCACCAGTTGCAGCTCCTCATACTGACCACCATTGCCAGCTCCTTATACTGCCCACCATTGCCAGCTCCTCATACTGCCCACCAGTGCCAGCTTCTCATACTGCCCATCAGCAGCAGCTGCTTATAGTGTCCCTCGTGCCAGCTCCATAAACTGCCCACCCGTGCCAGCTCCTCATACTGCCCACAAGCGCCAGCTCCTCATACTGGCCACCAGTGCCATCTCCTTATACTGCCAACCAGTGCGAGCTCCTTATAGTGTTACCCAGCGCCAGCTCCTCATACTGCCCACAAGTGCCAGCTTCTTATCCTGCCCACTAGCGCCAGCTCCTTATAGTGTCCCCTAGCAGCAGTTACTTACACTGCCCAGCAGTGCCAACTCTTCATACTGCCCAGCAGCGCCAGCTCCTCATACTGCCCACCAGCACCAGCTCCTAATACTTCCCAGCAGCGCCAGCTCCATATACTGCCCACCAGTGCCAGCTCCTCATACTGCCCACCAGTGCCAGTTCCGTATACTGTCCAACAGTGCCAGCTCCTCATACTGCCCACCAGTGCCAGTTCCTTATATTGACCAATAGCGCCAGCTCTTTATACCACCCATCAGCGAACATCAGTGGTAGTTTCTCAGGTAGACTGTACTGCCAGCCTATCACATATCACCATGGTGCCAGCTCCTTATACTGCCTGGTCGTGCCAGCCTATCACACATCACCTCATTGTCAGCTCCTTATACTGCCCAGCAGTGCCAGCCTATCACATATCACCTCAGTGCCAGCTCCTTATACTGCCCAGTAGAGCCAGCCCATCTCCCTGCACCTCAGTGCCAGCTCCTCATCCTGCCCAACACTGCCAGCTCCTCATGCTGCCCCCCAGTACCAGCCCTTTCCTGCACCCTAGTGCCTGCCTGCTCCCCCATAACCCTGCCAGAGGCAGCACCTGGCACTGCCCCACAGTAGTGTCAGCTCCTCACACTGTCAGCTCCTCACACCGCCCACAGTAGTGTTAGCGCCTCACACTGCCTGCCAGTGGTGTCAGCACCTCACACTGCCCACCAGTTGTACCAGCTCCTCACACTGCCCACAGTAATGTTAGCTCCTCACACTGCCTGCCAGTGGTGTCAGCACCTCACACTGCCCACCAGTTGTACCAGCTCCTCACACTGCCCACAGGAGTGATAGCTCCTCACACTGACCACCAATAGTGTCAGTTCTTCACACTGCCCGCAGTAGTGTTAGCTTCTCACACTGCCTACCAGTGGTGTAGGCACCTCGCACTGCCCACTTGTTTTACCAGCTCCTCACACTGCCCACAGTAGTGCCAGCTCCTCACACTGCCCACAGTAGTGTTAGCTCCTCACACTGCCTACCTGTAGTGCCAGCTCCTCACACTGCCCACAGTATTGTTAGCTCCTCACACTGCCTACCAATAGTGTCAGCTCCTCACACTGCCTACCAGTGGTGCCAGCTCAACACAATGCCCACAGTAGTGTTAGCTCCTCACACTGCCTACCAGTAGTGCCAGCTCCTCACACTGCCCACAGTAGTGTTAGCTCCTCACACTGCCTACCAGTAGCGCCAGCTCCTCACACTGTCCACCAGCAGTGTCAGCTCCTCACACTGCCAGCAGTAGTATTAGCTCCTCACACTGCCTACCAGTTGTACCAGCTCCTCACACTGCCCACAGTAGTGCCAGCTCCTCACACTGCATACAGTAGTGTCAGCTCCTCACACTGCCCACAGTAGTGTTAGCTCCCCACACTGCCCACAGTAGTGTTAGCTCCTCACACTGCCCACAGTAGTGTTAGCTTCTCACACTGCCTACCAGTGTAGTCAGCACCTTGCACAGCCCACCAGTAGTGCCAGCTCCTCACACTGCATACAGTAGTGTCAGCTCCTCACACTGCATACAGTAGTGTCAGCTCCTCACACTGCCCACAGTATTGTAAGCTCCTCACACTGCATACAGCGGTGTCAGGTCCTCACACTGCCCACAGTAGTGTCAGCTCCTCAGACTGCCCACAGTAGTGTCAGCTCCTCACACTGCATACAGTGGTGTCAGCTCCTCCCACTGCATACAGTAGTGCCAGCTCCTCACACTGCACACAGTAGTGCCAGCTCCTCACACTGCATACAGTAGTGTCAGCTTCTCACACTTCATACAGTAGTGTCAGCTCCTCACACTGCCCACAGTAGTGCCAGCGCCTCACACTGCATACAGTAGTGCCAGCTCCTCACATTGCATACAGTTGTGTCAGCTCCTCACACTGCCCACAGTGGAGTCAGCTCCTCACACTGCCCACAGTAGTGTCAGCTCCTCACACTGCCCACAGTAGTGTCAGCTCCTCACACTGCCCACCAGTAGTGCCAGCTCCTCACAATGCATACAGTAGTGCCAGCTCCTCACACTGCATACAGTAGTGCCTGCTCCTCACACTGCATACAGTAGTGTCAGCTCCTCACACTGCATACAGTAGTGTCAGCTCATCACACTGCATACAGTAGTGCCAGCTCCTCAAAATGCATACAGTAGTGTCAGCTCCTCACACTGCCCACAGCAGCGCCAGCTACTCACACTGCATACAGTAGTGTCAGCTCCTCACACTGCATACAGTACTGTCAGCTACTCACACTGCCCACAGTAGTGTCAGCTCCTCACAGTGCATACAATAGTGCCAGCTCCTCACACTGCCCACAGTAGTGTCAGCTCCTCACACTGCCCACAGCAGTGTTAGCTCTGCACACTGCCCACCAGTAGTGTTAGATCCTCTTACTGCTTACCAGTGGTTTCAGCACATTGCACTGCCCACCAGTAGTGCCAGCTCTTCACACTGCATACAGTAGTGTCAGCTCCTCACACTGCCCACAGTAGTGTCATCTCTTCATTGCCCACAGTAGTGCCAGCTCCTCACACTGCATACAGTGGCGTCAGCTCCTCACACTGCATACAGTAGTGTCAGCTTCTCACATGGCCCACAGTAGTGTCAGCTCCTCACACTGCATTGAGTAGTGTCAGCTCCTCACACTGCATACAGTAGTGCCAGCCCCTCACACTACATAAAGTAGTGCCAGCTCCTCACACTGCATACAGTGGTGCCAGCTCCTTGCACTGCATACAGTAGTGTCAGCTCCTCACACTGCATACAGTGGTGTCAGCTCCTCGCACTGCATACAGTGGTGTCAGCTCCTCACACTGCATACAGTGGTGTCATCTCCTCACACTGCATACAGTAGTGTCAGCTCCTCACAATGCATACAGTAGTGCCTGCTCCTCACACTGCATACAGTAGTGTCAGCTCCTCACACTGCATACAGTAGTATCAGCTCATCACACTGCATACAGTAGTGCCAGCTCCTCAAAATGCATACAGTAGTGTCAGCTCCTCACACTGCCCACAGTAGTGCCAGCTCCTCACACTGCATACAGTAGGGTCAGCTACTCACACTGCATACAGTACTGTCAGCTACTCACACTGCCCACAGTAGTGTCAGCTCCTCACACTGCCCACAGTAGTGTCAGCTCCTCACACTGCCCACAGCAGTGTTAGCTCCGCACACTGCCCACCAGTAGTGTTAGATCCTCTTACTGCCTATCAGTGGTGTCAGCACCTTGCACTGCCCACCAGTAGTGCCAGCTCTTCACACTGCATACAGTAGTGTCAGCTCCTCACACTGCCCACAGTAGTGTCAGCTCTTCACTGCCCACAGTAGTGCCAGCTCCTCACACTGCATACAGTGGCGTCAGCTCCTCACACTGCATACAGTAGTGTCAGCTCCTCACACTGCCCACAGTAGTGTCAGCTCCTCACACTGCATACAGTAGTGTCAGCTCCTCACACTGCAGACAGTAGTGCCAGCCC
Source organism: Triturus cristatus (assembly GCF_964204655.1). Lineage (NCBI taxonomy): Eukaryota > Metazoa > Chordata > Amphibia > Caudata > Salamandridae > Triturus > Triturus cristatus. The sequence goes on along the minus strand of NC_140580.1, from coordinate 1,149,059,555 downwards.
CTCACACTACATAAAGTAGTGCCAGCTCCTCACACTGCATACAGTGGTGCCAGCACCTTGCACTGTATACAGTAGTGTCAGCTCCTCACACTGCATACAGTGGTGTCAGCTTCTCGCACTGCATACAGTGGTGTCAGCTCCTCACACTGCATACAGTGGTGTCAGCTCCTCACACTGCATACAGTGGTGTCATCTCCTCACACTGCCCACAGTAGTGTCAGCTCTTCACTGCCCACAGTAGTGCCAGCTCCTCACACTGCATACAGTGGCGTCAGCTCCTCACACTGCATACAGTAGTGTCAGCTCCTCACACTGCCCACAGTAGTGTCAGCTCCTCACACTGCATACAGTAGTGTCAGCTCCTCACACTGCATACAGTAGTGCCAGACCCTCACACTACATAAAGTAGTGCTGGCTCCTCACACTGCATACAATGGTGCCAGCTCCTTGCACTGAATACAGTAGTGTCAGCTCCTCACACTGCATACAGTGGTGTCAGCTCCTCACACTACATACAGTGGTGTCAGCCCCTCACAGTGCATACAGTGGTGTCATCTCCTCACACTGCATACAGTAGTGTCAGCTCCTCACACTGCATACAGTGGTGTCAGCTCCTCACACTGCATGCAGTGGTGTCAGCTCCTCACACTGCATACAGTAGTGTCAGCTCCTGACACCGCCCACAGTAGTGCCAGCTCTTCACACTGCATACAGTAGTGCCAGTTTGTCACACTGCATACAGTAGTGTCAGCTCCTCACACTGCATACAGTGGTGTCAGCTCCTCACACTGCATACAGTAGTGTCAGCTCCTCACACTGCCCACAGTAGTGCCAGCTCTTCACACTGCATACAGTAGTGTCAGCTCGTCACACTGCATACAGTAGTGTCAGCTCCTCACACTGCATACAGTGGTGTCAGCTCCTCACACTGCATACAGTAGTGTCAGCTCCTCACACTACATAAAGCAGTGCTAGCTCCTCACACTGCATACAGTAGTGTCTGCTCCTCACACTGCCTACCAGTAGTGCCAGCTCCTCACACTGCCCACAGTAGTTAGCTCCTCACACTGCCTACAAGTAGTCTCAGCTCCTCACACTGCCCACAGTAGTGTTAGCTCCTCACACTGCCTACCAGTAGTGCCAGCTCGTCACAATTCCCACAGTAGTGTTAGCTCCTCATACTGCCTACCAATAGTGCCAGCTCCTCACACTGCCCACAGTAGTGTTAGCTCCTCACACTGCCTACCAGTAGTGCCTGCTCCTCACGCTGCCCACCAGCAGTGTCAGCACCTCACACTGCCCACAGTAGTGTTAGCTCCTCACACTGCCTACCAGTTGTAAAAGCTCCTCACACTGCCCACAGTAGTGCCAGCTCCTCACACTGCATACTATAGTGTCAGCTCATCACACTGCCCACAGTAGTGTTAGCTCCCCACACTGCCCACAGTAGTGTTAGCTCCTCACACTGTCCACCAGTGGTGTCAGCACCTTCCACAGCCCACCAGTAGTGCCAGCTCCTCACACTGCATACAGTGGTGTCAGCTCCTCAAACTGCCGACAGTAGTGTCAGCTCCTCACACTGCCCACAGTAGTGTCAGCTCTTCACACTGCATACAGTGGTGTCAGCTCCTCACACTGCATACAGTAGTGCCAGCCCCTCACACTGCATACAGTAGTGTCAGCTCCTCACTATGCATACATTAGTGTCAGCTCCTCACACACCATACAGTAGTGCCAGCTCCTCACACTGCATACAGTAGTGGCAGCTTCTCACACTTCATACAGTAGTGTCAGCTCCTCACACTGCCCACAGTAGTGCCAGCTCCTCACACTGCATACAGTAGTGCCAGCTCCTCACACTGCATACAGTAGTGTCAGCTCCTCACACTGCCCACTGTGGGGTCAGCTCCTCACACTGCATACAGTGGTGTCAGCTCCTCGCACTGCATACAGTAGTGTCAGCTCCTCACACTGCATAAATTAGTGCCTGCTCCTCACACTGCATGCAGTAGTGTCAGCTCCTCACACTGCCTACCAGTAGTGCCAGCTCCTCACACTGCCCACAGTAGTGTTAGCTCCTGACACTGCCTACCAGTAGTGTCAGCTCCTCATGCTGCCCACAGTAGTGTTAGCTCCTCACACTGCCTACCATTAGTGCCCGCTCCTCACAATACCCACATTAGTGTTAGCTCCTCACACTGTCTACCAGTAGTACCAGCTCCTCACACTGCCCACAGTAGTGTTAGCTCCTCACACTGCCTACCAGTTGTGCCAGCTCCTCACAATGCCCACCAGCAGTGTCAGCTCCTCACACTGCCCACAGTAGTGTTAGCTCCTCACACTGCCTACCAGTTGTACCAGCTCCTCACTCTGCCCACAGTAGTGCCAGCTCCTCACACTGCATACAGTAGTGTCAGCTGCTCACATTGCTTACAGTAGTGTTAGCTGCCCACACTGCCCACAGTACTGTTAGCTCCTCCCTCTGCCCCCAGTAGTGTTAGCTCCTCACACTGCCTACCAGTAGTGTCAGCACCTTGTACAGCCCACCAGTAGTGCCAGCTCCTCACACTGCATACAGTAGTGTCAGCTGCTTACACTGCATACAGTAGTATTAGCTCTTCACACTGCCCACAGTAGTGTAAGCTCCTCACACTGCATACAGTGGTGTCAGCTCCTCACACTGCCCACAGTGGTGTCAGCTCCTCACACTGCATACAGTAGTGTCAGCTCCTCACTCTGCATACAGTGGTGTCAGCTCCTCACACTGCATACAGTAGTGCCAGCTCCTCACACTGCATACAGTAGTGTCAGCTTCTCACACTTCATACAGTAGTGTCAGCTCCTCCCACTGCCAACAGTAGTGCCAGCTCCTCACACTTCATACAGTAGTGCCAGCTCCTCACACTGCATACAGTAGTGTCAGCTCCTCACACTGCCCACAGTGGGGTCAGCTCCGCACACTGCCCACAGTAGTGTCAGCTCCTCACACTGCCCACAGTAGTGTCAGCTCCTCACACTGCCCACCAGTAGTGCCAGCTCCTCACAATGCATACAGTAGTGCCAGCTCCTCACACTGCATACAGTAGTGCCAGCTCCTCACACTGCATACAGTAGTGTCAGCTCATCACACTGCATACAGTAGTGCCAGCTCATCACACTGCATATAGGAGTGTCAGCTCCTCACACTGCCCACAGTAGTGCCAGCTCCTCAGCTTGCCCACAGTAGTGCCAACTCCTCACACTGCATACAGTAGTGCCAGCTCCTCAAACTGCATACAGTAGTGTCAGCTCCTCACACTGCATACAGTAGTGCCAGCTCCTCACACTGCCCACAGTAGTGTCAGCTCCTCACACTGCCCACAGCAGTGTTAGCTCCTCACACTGCCCACCAGTAGTGTTAGCTCCTCACACTGCCCACAGTAGTATTAGCTCCTCACACTGCCTACCAGTAGTGCCAGCTCCTCACACTGCCCACCAGTTGTACCAGCTCCTCACACTGCCCACAGTAGTGATAGCTCCTCACACTGACCACCAATAGTGTCAGTTCCTCACACTGCCCGCAGTAGTGTTAGCTTCTCACACTGCCTACTAGTGGTGTAGGCACCTCGCACTGCCCACTTGTTTTACCAGCTCCTCACACTGCCCACAGTAGTGCCAGCTCCTCACACTGACCAGAGTAGTGTTAGCTCCTCACACTGCCTACCTATAGTGCCAGCTCCTCACACTGCCCACAGTAGTGTTAGCTCCTCACACTGCCTACCAATAGTGTCAACTCCTCACACTGCCCACAGTAGTGTTAGCTCCTCACACTGCCTACCAGTAGTGCCAGCTCCTCACACTGTCCACCAGCAGTGTCAGCTCCTCACACTGCCCGCAGTAGTGTTAGCTCCTCACACTGCCTACCAGTTGTACCAGCTCCTCACACTGCCCACAGTAGTGCCAGCTCCTCACACTGCATACAGTAGTGTCAGCTCCTCACACTGCCCACAGTAGTGTTAGCTCCCCACACTGCCCACAGTAGTGTTAGCTCCTCACACTGCCCACAGTAGTGTTAGCTTCTCACACTGCCTACCAGTGTAGTCAGCACCTTGCACAGCCCACCAGTAGTGCCAGCTCCTCACACTACATACAGTAGTGTCAGCTCCTCACACTGCATACAGTAGTGTCAGCTCCTCACACTGCCCACAGTATTGTAAGCTCCTCACACTGCATACAGCGGTGTCAGGTCCTCACACTGCCCACAGTAGTGTCAGCTCCTCAGACTGCCCACAGTAGTGTCAGCTCCTCACACTGCATACAGTGGTGTCAGCTCCTCCCACTGCATACAGTAGTGCCAGCTCCTCACACTGCATACAGTAGTGCCAGCTCCTCACACTGCATACAGTAGTGTCAGCTTCTCACACTTCATACAGTAGTGTCAGCTCCTCACACTGCCCACAGTAGTGCCAGCGCCTCACACTGCATACAGTAGTGCCAGCTCCTCACATTGCATATAGTAGTGTCAGCTCCTAACACTGACCACAGTAGTGTCAGCTCCTCACACTGCCCACCAGTAGTGCCAGCTCCTCACAATGCATACAGTAGTGCCAGCTCCTCACACTGCATACAGTAGTGCCAGCTCCTCACACTGCATACAGTAGTGTCAGCTCCTCACACTGCATACAGTAGTGTCAGCTCATCACACTGCATACAGTAGTGCCAGCTCCTCAAAATGCATACAGTAGTGTCAGCTCCTCACACTGCCCACAGTAGCGCCAGCTACTCACACTGCATACAGTAGTGTCAGCTCCTCACACTGCATACAGTACTGTCAGCTACTCACACTGCCCACAGTAGTGTCAGCTCCTCACAGTGCATACAATAGTGCCAGCTCCTCACACTGCCCACAGTAGTGTCAGGTCCTCACACTGCCCACAGCAGTGTTAGCTCCCCACACTGCCCACCAGTAGTGTTAGATCCTCTTACTGCCTACCAGTGGTTTCAGCACCTTGCACTGCCCACCAGTAGTGCCAGCTCTTCACACTGCATACAGTAGTGTCAGCTCCTCACACTGCCCACAGTAGTGTCATCTCTTCACTGCCCACAGTAGTGCCAGCTCCTCACACTGCATACAGTGGCGTCAGCTCCTCACACTGCATACAGTAGTGTCAGCTCCTCACACGGCCCACAGTAGTGTCAGCTCCTCACACTGCATTGAGTAGTGTCAGCTCCTCACACTGCATACAGTAGTGCCAGCCCCTCACACTACATAAAGTAGTGCCAGCTCCTCACACTGCATACAGTGGTGCCAGCTCCTTGCACTGCATACAGTAGTGTCAGCTCCTCACACTGCATACAGTGGTGTCAGCTCCTCGCACTGCATACAGTGGTGTCAGCTCCTCACACTGCATACAGTGGTGTCAGCTCCTCACACTGCATACAGTGGTGTCATCTCCTCACACTGCATACAGTAGTGTCAGCTCCTCACAATGCATACAGTAGTGCCAGCTCCTCACACTGCATACAGTAGTGCCAGCTCCTCACACGGCATACAGTAGTGTCAGCTCCTCACACTGCATACAGTAGTATCAGCTCATCACACTGCATACAGTAATGCCAGCTCCTCAAAATGCATACAGTAGTGTCAGCTCCTCACACTGCCCACAGTAGTGCCAGCTCCTCACACTGCATACAGTAGGGTCAGCTACTCACACTGCATACAGTACTGTCAGCTACTCACAATGCCCACAGTAGTGTCAGCTCCTCACACTGCCCACAGTAGTGTCAGCTTCTCACACTGCCCACAGCAGTGTTAGCTCCGCGCACTGCCCACCAGTAGTGTTAGATCCTCTTACTGCCTACCAGTGGTGTCAGCACCTTGCACTGCCCACCAGTAGTGCCAGCTCTTCACACTGCATACAGTAGTGTCAGCTCCTCACACTGCCCACAGTAGTGTCAGCTCTTCACTGCCCACAGTAGTGCCAGCTCCTCACACTGCATACAGTGGCGTCAGCTCCTCACACTGCATACAGTAGTGTCAGCTCCTCACACTGCCCACAGTAGTGTCAGCTCCTCACACTGCATACAGTAGTGTCAGCTCCTCACACTGCAGACAGTAGTGCCAGCCCCTCACACTACATAAAGTAGTGCCAGCTCTTCACACTGCATACAGTGGTGCCAGCTCCTTGCACTGTATACAGTAGTGTCAGCTCCTCACACTGCATACAGTGGTGTCAGCTTCTCGCACTGCATACAGTGGTGTCAGCTCCTCACACTGCATACAGTGGTGTCAGCTCCTCACATTGCATACAGTGGTGTCATCTCCTCACACTGCCCACAGTAGTGTCAGCTCTTCACTGCCCACAGTAGTGCCAGCTCCTCACACTGCATACAGTGGCATCAGACTCAGCTCCTCACACTGCATACAGTAGTGTCAGCTCCTCACACTGCCCACAGTAGTGTCAGCTCCTCACACTGCATACAGTAGTGTCAGCTCCTCACACTGCATACAGTAGTGCCAGACCCTCACACTACATAAAGTAGTGCTGGCTCCTCACACTGCATACAATGGTGCCAGCTCCTTGCACTGAATACAGTAGTGTCAGCTCCTCACACTGCATACAGTGGTGTCAGCTCCTCGCACTGCATACAGTGGTGTCAGCTCCTCACACTACATACAGTGGTGTCAGCTCCTCACAGTGCATACAGTGGTGTCATCTCCTCACACTGCATACAGTAGTGTCAGCTCCTCACACTGCATACAGTGGTGTCTGCTCCGCACACTGCATGCAGTGGTGTCAGCTCCTCACACTGCATACAGTAGTGTCAGCTCCTCACACTGCCCACAGTAGTGCCAGCTCTTCACACTGCATACAGTAGTGTTAGCTCGTCACACTGCATACAGTAGTGTCAGCTCCTCACACTGCATACAGTGGTGTCAGCTCCTCACACTGCATACAGTAGTGACAGCTCCTCACACTGCCCACAGTAGTGCCAGCTCTTCACACTGCATACAGTAGTGTCAGCTCGTCACACTGCATACAGAAGTGTCAGCTCCTCACACTGCATACAGTGGTGTCAGCTCCTCACACTGCATACAGTAGTATCAGCTCATCACACTGCATACAGTAGTGCCAGCTCCTCAAAATGGATACAGTAGTGTCAGCTCCTCACACTGCCCACAGTAGTGCCAGCTCCTCACACTGCATACAGTAGGGTCAGCTACTCACACTGCATACAGTACTGTCAGCTACTCACACTGCCCACAGTAGTGTCAGCTCCTCGCACTGCCCACAGTAGTGTCAGCTCCTCACACTGCCCAGAGAAATGTTAGCTCCGCACACTGCCCACCAGTAGTGTTAGATCCTCTTACTGCCTACCAGTGGTGTCAGCACCTTGCACTGCCCTCCAGTAGTGCCAGCTCTTCACACTGCATACAGTAGTGTCAGCTCCTCACACTGCCCACAGTAGTGTCAGCTCTTCACTGCCCACAGTAGTGCCAGCTCCTCACACTGCATACAGTGGCGTCAGCTCCTCACACTGCATACAGTAGTGTCAGCTCCTCACACTGCCCACAGTAGTGCCAGCCCCTCACACTACATAAAGTAGTGCCAGCTCCTCACACTGCATACAGTGGTGCCAGCTCCTTGCACTGTATACAGTAGTGTCAGCTCCTCACACTGCATACAGTGGTGTCAGCTTCTCGCACTGCATACAGTGGTGTCAGCTCCTCACACTGCATACAGTGGTGTCAGCTCCTCACATTGCATACAGTGGTGTCATCTCCTCACACTGCCCACAGTAGTGTCAGCTCTTCACTGCCCACAGCAGTGCCAGCTCCTCACACTGCATACAGTGGCGTCAGCTCCTCACACTGCATACAGTAGTGTCAGCTCCTCACACTGCCCACAGTAGTGTCAGCTCCTCACACTGCATACAGTAGTGTCAGCTCCTCACACTGCATACAGTAGTGCCAGACCCTCACACTACATAAAGTAGTGCTTGCTCCTCACACTGCATACAATGGTGCCAGCTCCTTGCACTGAATACAGTAGTGTCAGCTCCTCACACTGCATACAGTGGTGTCAGCTCTTCGCACTGCATACAGTGGTGTCAGCTTCTCACACTGCATACAGTAGTGTCAGCTCCTCACACTGCCCACAGTAGTGCCAGCTCTTCACACTGCATACAGTAGTGTCAGCTCCTCACAGTGCATACAGTAGTGTCATCTCCTCACACTGCATACAGTAGTGTCAGCTCCTCACACTGCATACAGTAGTGTCAGCTCCTCACACTGCATACAGTGGTGTCTGCTCCTCACACTGCATGCAGTGGTGTCAGCTCCTCACACTGCATACAGTAGTGTCAGCTCCTCACACTGCCCACAGTAGTGCCAGCTCTTCACACTGCATACAGTAGTGTCAGCTCGTCACACTGCATACAGTAGTGTCAGATCCTCACACTGCATACAGTGGTGTCAGCTCCTCACACTGCATACAGTAGTGACAGCTCCTCACACTGCCCGCAGTAGTGCCAGCTCTTCACACTGCATACAGTAGTGTCAGCTCGTCACACTGCATACAGAAGTGTCAGCTCCTCACACTGCATACAGTGGTGTCAGCTCCTCACACTGCATACAGTAGTATCAGCTTATCACACTGCATACAGTAGTGCCAGCTCCTCAAAATGGATACAGTAGTGTCAGCTCCTCACACTGCCCACAGTAGTGCCAGCTCCTCACACTGCATACAGTAGGGTCAGCTACTCACACTGCATACAGTACTGTCAGCTACTCACACTGCCCACAGTAGTGTCAGCTCCTCGCACTGCCCACAGTAGTGTCAGCTCCTCACACTGCCCAGAGCAGTGTTAGCTCCGCACACTGCCCACCAGTAGTGTTAGATCCTCTTACTGCCTACCAGTGGTGTCAGCACCTTGCACTGCCCTCCAGTAGTGCCAGCTCTTCACACTGCATACAGTAGTGTCAGCTCCTCACACTGCCCACAGTAGTGTCAGCTCTTCACTGCCCACAGTAGTGCCAGCTCCTCACACTGCATACAGTGGCGTCAGCTCCTCACACTGCATACAGTAGTGTCAGCTCCTCACACTGCCCACAGTAGTGCCAGCCCCTCACACTACATAAAGTAGTGCCAGCTCCTCACACTGCATACAGTGGTGCCAGCTCCTTGCACTGTATACAGTAGTGTCAGCTCCTCACACTGCATACAGTGGTGTCAGCTTCTCGCACTGCATACAGTGGTGTCAGCTCCTCACACTGCATACAGTGGTGTCAGCTCCTCACATTGCATACAGTGGTGTCATCTCCTCACACTGCCCACAGTAGTGTCAGCTCTTCACTGCCCACAGCAGTGCCAGCTCCTCACACTGCATACAGTGGCGTGAGCTCCTCACACTGCATACAGTAGTGTCAGCTCCTCACACTGCCCACAGTAGTGTCAGCTCCTCACACTGCATACAGTAGTGTCAGCTCCTCACACTGCATACAGTAGTGCCAGACCCTCACACTACATAAAGTAGTGCTGGCTCCTCACACTGCATACAATGGTGCCAGCTCCTTGCACTGAATACAGTAGTGTCAGCTCCTCACACTGCATACAGTGGTGTCAGCTCCTCGCACTGCATACAGTGGTGTCAGCTTCTCACACTGCATACAGTAGTGTCAGCTCCTCACACTGCCCACAGCAGTGCCAGCTCTTCACACTGCATACAGTAGTGTCAGCTCCTCACACTGCATACAGTAGTGTCATCTCCTCACACTGCATACAGTAGTGTCAGCTCCTCACACTGCATACAGTGGTGTCTGCTCCTCACACTGCATGCAGTGGTGCCAGCTCCTCACTCTGCATACAGTAGTGTCAGCTCCTCACACTGCCTACAGTAGTGCCAGCTCTTCACACTGCATACAGTAGTGTCAGCTCGTCACACTGCATACAGTAGTGTCAGCTCCTCACACTGCATACAGTGGTGTCAGCTCCTCACACTGCATACAGTAGTGTCAGCTCCTCACACTGCCCACAGTAGTGCCAGCTATTCACACTGCATACAGTAGTGTCAGCTCGTCACACTGCATACAGTAGTGTCAGCTCCTCACACTGCATACAGTGGTGTCAGCTCCTCGCACTGCATACAGTAGTGTCAGCTCCTCACACTGCATAAAGTAGTGCCAGCCCCTCACACTACATAAAGTAGTGTTAGCTCCTCACACTGCATACAGTAGTGTCTGCTCCTCACACTGCCTACCAGTAGTGCCAGCTCCTCACACTGCCCACAGTAGTGTTAGCTCCTCACACTGCCTACAAGTAGTCTCAGCTCCTCACACAGCCCACAGTAGTGTTAGCTCCTCACACTGCCTACCAGTAGTGCCAGCTCCTCACAATTCCCACAGTAGTGTTAGCTCCTCACACTGCCTACCAATAGTGCCAGCTCCTCACACTGCCCACAGTAGTGTTAGCTCCTCACACTGCCTACCAGTAGTGCCAGCTCCTCACGCTGCCCACCAGCAGTGTCAGCACCTCACACTGCCCACATTAGTGTTAGCTCCTCACACTGCCTACCAGTTGTACCAGCTCCTCACACTGCCCACAGTAGTGCCAGCTCCTCACACTGCATACAATAGTGTCAGCTCCTCACACTGCCCACAGTAGTGTTAGCTCCCCACACTGCCCACAGTAGTGTTAGCTCCTCACACTGTCCACCAGTGGTGTCAGCACCTTGCACAGCCCACCAGTAGTGCCAGCTCCTCACACTGCATACAGTGGTGTCAGCTCCTCAAACTGCCGACAGTAGTGTCAGCTCCTCACACTGCCCACAGTAGTGTCAGCTCCTCACACTGCATACAGTGGTGTCAGCTCCTCACACTGCATACAGTAGTGCCAGCCCCTCACACTGCATACAGTAGTGTCAGCTCCTCACTATGCATACATTAGTGTCAGCTCCTCACACACCATACAGTAGTGCCAGTTCCTCACACTGCATACAGTAGTGGCAGCTTCTCACACTTCATACAGTAGTGTCAGCTCCTCACACTGCCCACAGTAGTGCCAGCTCCTCACACTGCATACAGTAGTGCCAGCTCCTCACACTGCATACAGTAGTGTCAGCTCCTCACACTGCCCACTGTGGGGTCAGCTCCTCACACTGCATACAGTGGTGTCAGCTCCTCGCACTGCATACAGTAGTGTCAGCTCCTCACACTGCATAAATTAGTGCCTGCTCCTCACACTGCATGCAGTAGTGTCAGCTCCTCACACTGCCTACCAGTAGTGCCAGCTCCTCACACTGCCCACAGTAGTGTTAGCTCCTGACACTGCCTACCAGTAGTGTCAGCTCCTCATGCTGCCCACAGTAGTGTTAGCTCCTCACACTGCCTACCATTAGTGCCAGCTCCTCACAATACCCACATTAGTGTTAGCTCCTCACACTGTCTACCAGTAGTGCCAGCTCCTCACACTGCCCACAGTAGTGTTAGCTCCTCACACTGCCTACCAGTAGTGCCAGCTCCTCACAATGCCCACCAGCAGTGTCAGCTCCTCACACTGCCCACAGTAGTGTTAGCTCCTCACACTGCCTACCAGTTGTACCAGCTCCTCACACTGCCCACAGTAGTGCCAGCTCCTCACACTGCATACAGTAGTGTCAGCTGCTCACACTGCCTACAGTAGTGTTAGCTGCCCACACTGCCCACAGTACTGCTAGCTCCTCCCTCTGCCCACAGTAGTGTTAGCTCCTCACTCTGCCTACCAGTAGTGTCAGCACCTTGTACAGCCCACCAGTAGTGCCAGCTCCTCACACTGTATACAGTAGTGTCAGCTGCTTACACTGCATACAGTAGTATCAGCTCTTCACACTGCCCACAGTCGTGTAAGCTCCTCACACTGCATACAGTGGTGTCAGCTCCTCACACTGCCCACAGTAGTGTCAGCTCCTCACACTGCATACAGTGGTGTCAGCTCCTCACACTGCATACAGTAGTGTCAGCTCCTCACTCTGCATACAGTGGTGTCAGCTTCTCACACTGCATACAGTAGTGCCAGCTCCTCACACTGCATACAGTAGTGTCAGCTTCTCACGCTTCATACAGTAGTGTCAGCTCCTCCCACTGCCAACAGTAGTGCCAGCTCCTCACACTTCATACAGTAGTGCCAGCTCCTCACACTGCATACAGTAGTGTCAGCTCCTCACACTGCCCACAGTGGGGTCAGCTCCGCACACTGACCACAGTAGTGTCAGCTCCTCACACTGCCCACAGTAGTGTCAGCTCCTCACACTGCCCACCAGTAGTGCCAGCTCCTCACAATGCATACAGTAGTGCCAGCTCCTCACGCTGCATAAAGTAGTGCCAGCTCCTCACACTGCATACAGTAGTGTCAGCTTGTCACACTGCATACAGTAGTGTCAGCTCATCACACTGCATATAGTAGTGTCAGCTCCTCACACTGCCCACAGTAGTGCCAGCTCCTCAGCTTGCCCACAGTAGTGCCAACTCCTCACACTGCATACAGTAGTGCCAGCTCCTCAAACTGCATACAGTAGTGTCAGCTCCTCACACTGCATACCGTAGTGCCAGCTCCTCACACTGCCCACAGTAGTGTCAGCACCTCACACTGCCCACAGCAGTGTTAGCTCCTCACACTGCCCACCAGTAGTGTTAGCTCCTCACACTGCCCACAGTAGTATTAGCTCCTCACACTGCCTACCAGTAGTGCCAGCTCCTCACACTGCCCACAGTAGTGCCAGCTCCTCACACTGCCCACAGTAGTGTCAGCTCCTCACACTGCCCACAGTAGTGTCAGCTCCTCACACTGCATACAGTGGTGTCAGCTCCTCACACTGCATACAGTAGTGCCAGACCCTCACACTGCATACAGTAGTGTCAGCTCCTCACTATGCATACATTAGTGTCAGCTCCTCACACACCATACAGTAGTGCCAGCTCCTCACACTGCATACAGTAGTGGCAGCTTCTCACACTTCATACAGTAGTGTCAGCTCCTCACACTGCCCACAGTAGTGCCTGCTCCTCACACTGCATACAGTAGCGCCAGCTCCTCACTGCATACAGTAGTTTCAGCTCCTCACACTGCCCACTGTGGGGTCAGCTCCTCACACTGCATACAGTGGTGTCAGCTCCTCGCACTGCATACAGTAGTGTCAGCTCCTCACACTGCATAAATTAGTGCCTGCTCCTCACACTGCATGCAGTAGTGTCAGCTCCTCACACTGCCTACCAGTAGTTCCAGCTCCTCACACTGCCAACAGTAGTGTTAGCTCCTGACACTGCCTACCAGTAGTGTCAGCTCCTCATGCTGCCCACAGTAGTGTTAGCTCCTCACACTGCCTACCATTAGTGCCAGCTCCTCACAATACCCACATTAGTGTTAGCTCCTCACACTGTCTACCAGTAGTGCCAGATCCTCACACTGCCCACAGTAGTGTTAGCTCCTCACACTGCCTACCAGTAGTGCCAGCTCCTCACAATGCCCACCAGCAGTGTCAGCTCCTCACACTGCCCACAGTAGTGTTAGCTCCTCACACTGCCTACCAGTTGTACCAGCTCCTCACACTGCCCACAGTAGTGCCAGCTCCTCACACTGCATACAGAAGTGTCAGCTCCTCACACTGCCTACAGTAGTGTTAGCTGCCCACACTGCCCACAGTACTGTTAGCTCCTCCCACTTCCCACAGTAGTGTTAGCTCCTCACACTACCTGCCAGTGGTGTCAGCACCTTGTGCAGCCCACCAGTAGTGCCAGCTCCTCACACTGCATACAGTAGTGTCAGCTGCTTACACTGCATACAGTAGTATCAGCTCTACACACTGCCCACAGTAGTGTAAGCTCCTCACACTGCATACAGTGGTGTCAGCTCCTCACACTGCCCACATTAGTGTCAGCTCCTCACACTGCATACAGTGGTGTCAGCTCCTCACACTGCATACAGTAGTGCCAGCTCCTTACACTGCATACAGTAGTGTCAGCTTCTCACACTTCATACAGTAGTGTCAGCTCCTCCCAGTGCCAACAGTAGTGTCAGCTCCTCACACTTCATATAGTAGTGCCAGCTCCTCACACTGCATACAGTAGTGTCAGCTCCTCACACTGCCCACAGTGGGGTCAGCTCAGCACACTGCCCACAGTAGTGTCAGCTCCTCACACTGCCCACAGTAGTGTCAGCTCCTCACACTGCCCACCAGTAGTGCCAGCTCCTCACAATGCATACAGTAGTGCCAGCTCCTCACACTGCATAAAGTAGTGCCAGCTCCTCACACTGCATACAGTAGTGTCAGCTCATCACACTGCATACAGTAGTGTCAGCTCATCACACTGCATATAGTAGTGTCAGCTCCTCACACTGCCCACAGTAGTGCCAGCTCCTCAGCTTGCCCACAGTAGTGCCAACTCCTCACACTGCATACAGTAGTGCCAGCTCCTCAAACTGAATACAGTAGTGTCAGCTCCTCACACTGCATACAGTAGTGCCAGCTCCTCACACTGCCCACAGTAGTGTCAGCTCCTCACACTGCCCACAGCAGTGTTAGCTCCTCACACTGCCCACCCGTAGTGTTAGCTCCTCACACTGCCCACAGTAGTATTAGCTCCTCACACTGCCTACCAGTAGTGCCAGCTCCTCACACTGCCCACAGTAGTGCCAGCTCCTCACACTGCCCACAGTAGTGTTAGCTCCCCACACTGCCCACAGTAGTGTTAGCTCCTCACACTGCCCACAGTAGTGTTAGCTCCCCACACTGCCCACAGTAGTGTTTGCTCCTCACACTGCCCACAGCAGTGTTAGCTCCTTTTACTGCCTACCAGTGGTGTCAGCACATTGCACTGCCCACCAGTAGTGCCAGCTCCTCACACTGCATACAGTAGAGTCAGGTCCTCACACTGCCCACAGTAGTTTCAGCGCCTCACTGCCCACAGTAGTGCCAGCTTCTCACACTGCATACAGTGCTGTCAGCTCCTCACACTGCATACAGTAGTGTCAGCTCCTCACACTGCCCACAGTAGTGTCAGCTCCTCACACTGCATACAGCAGTGTCAGCTCCTCACACTGCATACAGTAGAGCCATCCCCTCACACTGCACAAAGTAGTGCCACCTCCTCACACTGCATACAGTAGTGTCAGCTCCTCACAATGCATACAGTGTTGTCAGCTCCTCACACTGCCCACAGTAGTGTCAGCTCCTCACACTGCATACAGTAGTGTCAGCTCCTCACACTGCAGACAGTAGTGCCAGCCCCTCACACTACATAAAG
The DNA here is from genome assembly GCF_964204655.1 of Triturus cristatus. Lineage (NCBI taxonomy): Eukaryota > Metazoa > Chordata > Amphibia > Caudata > Salamandridae > Triturus > Triturus cristatus. The sequence continues at coordinate 1,149,044,299 of NC_140580.1, read as the reverse complement.
TAGTGCCAGCTCTTCACACTGCATACAGTGGTGCCAGCTCCTTGCACTGTATATAGTAGTGTCAGCTCCTCACACTGCATACAGTGGTGTCAGCTTCTCGCTCTGCATACAGTGGTGTCAGCTCCTCACACTGCATACAGTGGTGTCAGCTCCTCACATTGCATACAGTGGTGTCATCTCCTCACACTGCCCACAGTAGTGTCAGCTCTTCACTGCCCACAGTAGTGCCAGCTCCTCACACTGCATACAGTGGCGTCAGACTCAGCTCCTCACACTGCATACAGTAGTGTCAGCTCCTCACACTGCCCACAGTAGTGTCAGCTCCTCACACTGCATACAGTAGTGTCAGCTCCTCACACTGCATACAGTAGTGCCAGACCCTCACACTACATAAAGTAGTGCTGGCTCCTCACACTGCATACAATGGTGCCAGCTCCTTGCACTGAATACAGTAGTGTCAGCTCCTCACACTGCATACAGTGGTGTCAGCTCCTCGCACTGCATACAGTGGTGTCAGCTCCTCACACTACATACAGTGGTGTCAGCTCCTCACAGTGCATACAGTGGTGTCATCTCCTTACACTGCATACAGTAGTGTCAGCTCCTCACACTGCATACAGTGGTGTCTGCTCCTCACACTGCATGCAGTGGTGTCAGCTCCTCACACTGCATACAGTAGTGTCATCTCCTCACACTGCCCACAGTAGTGCCAGCTCTTCACACTGCATACAGTAGTGTCAGCTCGTCACACTGCATACAGTAGTGTCAGCTCCTCACACTGCATACAGTGGTGTCAGCTCCTCACACTGCATACAGTAGTGACAGCTCCTCACACTGCCCACAGTAGTGCCAGCTCTTCACACTGCATACAGTAGTGTCAGCTCGTCACACTGCATACAGAAGTGTCAGCTCCTCACACTGCATACAGTGGTGTCAGCTCCTCACACTGCATACAGTAGTATCAGCTCATCACACTGCATACAGTAGTGCCAGCTCCTCAAAATGGATACAGTAGTGTCAGCTCCTCACACTGCCCACAGTAGTGCCAGCTCCTCACACTGCATACAGTAGGGTCAGCTACTCACACTGCATACAGTACTGTCAGCTACTCACACTGCCCACAGTAGTGTCAGCTCCTCGCACTGCCCACAGTAGTGTCAGCTCCTCACACTGCCCAGAGCAGTGTTAGCTCCGCACACTGCCCACCAGTAGTGTTAGATCCTCTTACTGCCTACCAGTGGTGTCAGCACCTTGCACTGCCCTCCAGTAGTGCCAGCTCTTCACACTGCATACAGTAGTGTCAGCTCCTCACACTGCCCACAGTAGTGTCAGCTCTTCACTGCCCACAGTAGTGCCAGCTCCTCACACTGCATACAGTGGCGTCAGCTCCTCACACTGCATACAGTAGTGTCAGCTCCTCACACTGCCCACAGTAGTGCCAGCCCCTCACACTACATAAAGTAGTGCCAGCTCCTCACACTGCATACAGTGGTGCCAGCTCCTTGCACTGTATACAGTAGTGTCAGCTCCTCACACTGCATACAGTGGTGTCAGCTTCTCGCACTGCATACAGTGGTGTCAGCTCCTCACACTGCATACAGTGGTGTCAGCTCCTCACATTGCATACAGTGGTGTCATCTCCTCACACTGCCCACAGTAGTGTCAGCTCTTCACTGCCCACAGCAGTGCCAGCTCCTCACACTGCATACAGTGGCGTCAGCTCCTCACACTGCATACAGTAGTGTCAGCTCCTCACACTGCCCACAGTAGTGTCAGCTCCTCACACTGCATACAGTAGTGTCAGCTCCTCACACTGCATACAGTAGTGCCAGACCCTCACACTACATAAAGTAGTGCTGGCTCCTCACACTGCATACAATGGTGCCAGCTCCTTGCACTGAATACAGTAGTGTCAGCTCCTCACACTGCATACAGTGGTGTCAGCTCCTCGCACTGCATACAGTGGTGTCAGCTTCTCACACTGCATACAGTAGTGTCAGCTCCTCACACTGCCCACAGTAGTGCCAGCTCTTCACACTGCATACAGTAGTGTCAGCTCCTCACAGTGCATACAGTAGTGTCATCTCCTCACACTGCATACAGTAGTGTCAGCTCCTCACACTGCATACAGTGGTGTCTGCTCCTCACACTGCATGCAGTGGTGTCAGCTCCTCACTCTGCATACAGTAGTGTCAGCTCCTCACACTGCCTACAGTAGTGCCAGCTCTTCACACTGCATACAGTAGTGTCAGCTCGTCACACTGCATACAGTAGTGTCAGCTCCTCACACTGCATACAGTGGTGTCAGCTCCTCACACTGCATACAGTAGTGTCAGCTCCTCACACTGCCCACAGTAGTGCCAGCTATTCACACTGCATACAGTAGTGTCAGCTCGTCACACTGCATACAGTAGTGTCAGCTCCTCACACTGCATACAGTGGTGTCAGCTCCTCGCACTGCATACAGTAGTGTCAGCTCCTCACACTGCATAAAGTAGTGCCAGCCCCTCACACTACATAAAGTAGTGTTAGCTCCTCACACTGCATACAGTAGTGTCTGCTCCTCACACTGCCTACCAGTAGTGCCAGCTCCTCACACAGCCCACAGTAGTGTTAGCTCCTCACACTGCCTACCAATAGTGCCAGCTCCTCACACTGCCCACAGTAGTGTTAGCTCCTCACACTGCCTACCAGTAGTGCCAGCTCCTCACGCTGCCCACCAGCAGTGTCAGCACCTCACACTGCCCACATTAGTGTTAGCTCCTCACACTGCCTACCAGTTGTACCAGCTCCTCACACTGCCCACAGTAGTGCCAGCTCCTCACACTGCATACAATAGTGTCAGCTCCTCACACTGCCCACAGTAGTGTTAGCTCCCCACACTGCCCACAGTAGTGTTAGCTCCTCACACTGTCCACCAGTGGTGTCAGCACCTTGCACAGCCCACCAGTAGTGCCAGCTCCTCACACTGCATACAGTGGTGTCAGCTCCTCAAACTGCCGACAGTAGTGTCAGCTCCTCACACTGCCCACAGTAGTGTCAGCTCCTCACACTGCATACAGTGGTGTCAGCTCCTCACACTGCATACAGTAGTGCCAGCCCCTCACACTGCATACAGTAGTGTCAGCTCCTCACTATGCATACATTAGTGTCAGCTCCTCACACACCATACAGTAGTGCCAGCTCCTCACACTGCATACAGTAGTGGCAGCTTCTCACACTTCATACAGTAGTGTCAGCCCCTCACACTGCCCACAGTAGTGCCAGCTCCTCACACTGCATACAGTAGTGCCAGCTCCTCACACTGCATACAGTAGTGTCAGCTCCTCACACTGCCCACTGTGGGGTCAGCTCCTCACACTGCATACAGTGGTGTCAGCTCCTCGCACTGCATACAGTAGTGTCAGCTCCTCACACTGCATAAATTAGTGCCTGCTCCTCACACTGCATGCAGTAGTGTCAGCTCCTCACACTGCCTACCAGTAGTGCCAGCTCCTCACACTGCCCACAGTAGTGTTAGCTCCTGACACTGCCTACCAGTAGTGTCAGCTCCTCATGCTGCCCACAGTAGTGTTAGCTCCTCACACTGCCTACCATTAGTGCCAGCTCCTCACAATACCCACATTAGTGTTAGCTCCTCACACTGTCTACCAGTAGTGCCAGCTCCTCACACTGCCCACAGTAGTGTTAGCTCCTCACACTGCCTACCAGTAGTGCCAGCTCCTCACAATGCCCACCAGCAGTGTCAGCTCCTCACACTGCCCACAGTAGTGTTAGCTCCTCACACTGCCTACCAGTTGTACCAGCTCCTCACACTGCCCACAGTAGTGCCAGCTCCTCACACTGCATACAGTAGTGTCAGCTGCTCACACTGCCTACAGTAGTGTTAGCTGCCCACACTGCCCACAGTACTGCTAGCTCCTCCCTCTGCCCACAGTAGTGTTAGCTCCTTACTCTGCCTACCAGTAGTGTCAGCACCTTGTACAGCCCACCAGTAGTGCCAGCTCCTCACACTGTATACAGTAGTGTCAGCTGCTTACACTGCATACAGTAGTATCAGCTCTTCACACTGCCCACAGTCGTGTAAGCTCCTCACACTGCATACAGTGGTGTCAGCTCCTCACACTGCCCACAGTAGTGTCAGCTCCTCACACTGCATACAGTGGTGTCAGCTCCTCACACTGCATACAGTAGTGTCAGCTCCTCACTCTGCATACAGTGGTGTCAGCTTCTCACACTGCATACAGTAGTGCCAGCTCCTCACACTGCATACAGTAGTGTCAGCTTCTCACGCTTCATACAGTAGTGTCAGCTCCTCCCACTGCCAACAGTAGTGCCAGCTCCTCACACTTCATACAGTAGTGCCAGCTCCTCACACTGCATACAGTAGTGTCAGCTCCTCACACTGCCCACAGTGGGGTCAGCTCCGCACACTGACCACAGTAGTGTCAGCTCCTCACACTGCCCACAGTAGTGTCAGCTCCTCACACTGCCCACCAGTAGTGCCAGCTCCTCACAATGCATACAGTAGTGCCAGCTCCTCACACTGCATAAAGTAGTGCCAGCTCCTCACACTGCATACAGTAGTGTCAGCTCATCACACTGCATACAGTAGTGTCAGCTCATCACACTGCATATAGTAGTGTCAGCTCCTCACACTGCCCACAGTAGTGCCAGCTCCTCAGCTTGCCCACAGTAGTGCCAACTCCTCACACTGCATACAGTAGTGCCAGCTCCTCAAACTGCATACAGTAGTGTCAGCTCCTCACACTGCATACCGTAGTGCCAGCTCCTCACACTGCCCACAGTAGTGTCAGCACCTCACACTGCCCACAGCAGTGTTAGCTCCTCACACTGCCCACCAGTAGTGTTAGCTCCTCACACTGCCCACAGTAGTATTAGCTCCTCACACTGCCTACCAGTAGTGCCAGCTCCTCACACTGCCCACAGTAGTGCCAGCTCCTCACACTGCCCACAGTAGTGTCAGCTCCTCACACTGCCCACAGTAGTGTCAGCTCCTCACACTGCATACAGTGGTGTCAGCTCCTCAAACTGCATACAGTAGTGCCAGACCCTCACACTGCATACAGTAGTGTCAGCTCCTCACTATGCATACATTAGTGTCAGCTCCTCACACACCATACAGTAGTGCCAGCTCCTCACACTGCATACAGTAGTGGCAGCTTCTCACACTTCATACAGTAGTGTCAGCTCCTCACACTGCCCACAGTAGTGCCTGCTCCTCACACTGCATACAGTAGTGCCAGCTCCTCACACTGCATACAGTAGTTTCAGCTCCTCACACTGCCCACTGTGGGGTCAGCTCCTCACACTGCATACAGTGGTGTCAGCTCCTCGCACTGCATACAGTAGTGTCAGCTCCTCACACTGCATAAATTAGTGCCTGCTCCTCACACTGCATGCAGTAGTGTCAGCTCCTCACACTGCCTACCAGTAGTTCCAGCTCCTCACACTGCCAACAGTAGTGTTAGCTCCTGACACTGCCTACCAGTAGTGTCAGCTCCTCATGCTGCCCACAGTAGTGTTAGCTCCTCACACTGCCTACCATTAGTGCCAGCTCCTCACAATACCCACATTAGTGTTAGCTCCTCACACTGTCTACCAGTAGTGCCAGATCCTCACACTGCCCACAGTAGTGTTAGCTCCTCACACTGCCTACCAGTAGTGCCAGCTCCTCACAATGCCCACCAGCAGTGTCAGCTCCTCACACTGCCCACAGTAGTGTTAGCTCCTCACACTGCCTACCAGTTGTACCAGCTCCTCACACTGCCCACAGTAGTGCCAGCTCCTCACACTGCATACAGTAGTGTCAGCTCCTCACACTGCCTACAGTAGTGTTAGCTGCCCACACTGCCCACAGTACTGTTAGCTCCTCCCACTTCCCACAGTAGTGTTAGCTCCTCACACTACCTGCCAGTGGTGTCCGCACCTTGTACAGCCCACCAGTAGTGCCAGCTCCTCACACTGCATACAGTAGTGTCAGCTGCTTACACTGCATACAGTAGTATCAGCTCTTCACACTGCCCACAGTAGTGTAAGCTCCTCACACTGCATACAGTGGTGTCAGCTCCTCACACTGCCCACATTAGTGTCAGCTCCTCACACTGCATACAGTGGTGTCAGCTCCTCACACTGCATACAGTAGTGCCAGCTCCTCACACTGCATACAGTAGTGTCAGCTTCTCACACTTCATACAGTAGTGTCAGCTCCTCCCAGTGCCAACAGTAGTGTCAGCTCCTCACACTTCATATAGTAGTGCCAGCTCCTCACACTGCATACAGTAGTGTCAGCTCCTCACACTGCCCACAGTGGGGTCAGCTCAGCACACTGCCCACAGTAGTGTCAGCTCCTCACACTGCCCACAGTAGTGTCAGCTCCTCACACTGCCCACCAGTAGTGCCAGCTCCTCACAATGCATAAAGTAGTGCCAGCTCCTCACACTGCATAAAGTAGTGCCAGCTCCTCACACTGCATACAGTAGTGTCAGCTCATCACACTGCATACAGTAGTGTCAGCTCATCACACTGCATATAGTAGTGTCAGCTCCTCACACTGCCCACAGTAGTGCCAGCTCCTCAGCTTGCCCACAGTAGTGCCAACTCCTCACACTGCATACAGTAGTGCCAGCTCCTCAAACTGAATACAGTAGTGTCAGCTCCTCACACTGCATACAGTAGTGCCAGCTCCTCACACTGCCCACAGTAGTGTCAGCTCCTCACACTGCCCACAGCAGTGTTAGCTCCTCACACTGCCCACCAGTAGTGTTAGCTCCTCACACTGCCCACAGTAGTATTAGCTCCTCACACTGCCTACCAGTAGTGCCAGCTCCTCACACTGCCCACAGTAGTGCCAGCTCCTCACACTGCCCACAGTAGTGTTAGCTCCCCACACTGCCCACAGTAGTGTTAGCTCCTCACACTGCCCACAGTAGTGTTAGCTCCCCACACTGCCCACAGTAGTGTTAGCTCCTCACACTGCCCACAGCAGTGTTAGCTCCTTTTACTGCCTACCAGTGGTGTCAGCACATTGCACTGCCCACCAGTAGTGCCAGCTCCTCACACTGCATACAGTAGAGTCAGGTCCTCACACTGCCCACAGTAGTTTCAGCGCCTCACTGCCCACAGTAGTGCCAGCTTCTCACACTGCATACAGTGCTGTCAGCTCCTCACACTGCATACAGTAGTGTCAGCTCCTCACACTGCCCACAGTAGTGTCAGCTCCTCACACTGCATACAGCAGTGTCAGCTCCTCACACTGCATACAGTAGAGCCATCCCCTCACACTGCACAAAGTAGTGCCACCTCCTCACACTGCATACAGTAGTGTCAGCTCCTCACAATGCATACAGTGTTGTCAGCTCCTCACACTGCCAACAGTAGTGCCATCTCCTCACACTGCATACAGTAGTGCCTGCTCCTCACACTGCATACAGTAGTGTCAGCTCCTCACGCTGCCCACAGTGGTGTCAGCTCCTCACACTGCATACAGTGGTGTCAGCTCCTCACACTGCATACGATAGTGTCAGCTCCTCACACTGCCCAGAGTAGTGCCAGCTCCTCGCACTGCATACAGTGGTGCCAGCTCCTCACACTGCATACAGTGGTGTCAGCTCCTCACACTGCATACAGTAGTGTCAGCTCCTCACACTGCATACAGTGGTGTCAGCTCCTCACACTGAATACAGTAGTGTCAGCTCCTCACACTGCATACTGTGGTGTCAGCTCCTCACAATGCATAGAGTGGTGTCAGCTCCTCACACTGCATACAGTGGTGTCAGCTCCTCACACTGCATACATTAGTGTCAGCTCCTCACACTGCCCACAGTAGTGCCAGCTCCTCACACTGCATACAGTAGTGTCAGCTCCTCACACTGCATACAGTGGTGTCAGCTCCTCACACTGCATACAGTAGTGTCAGCTCCTCACACTGCATACAGTGGTGTCAGCTCCTCGCACAGCATACTGTAGTGTCAGCTACTCACACTGCATACAGTGGTGTCAGCTCCTTACACTGCATACAGTGGTGTTAGCTCCTCACACTGCATACAGTAGTGCCAGCTCCTCACACTGCATACAGTGGTGGCAGCTCCTCACACTGCATACAGTAGTGTCAGCTCCTCACACTGCATTCAGTAGTGTCAACTCCTCACACTGCCCACCTGTAGTGCCAACTCCTCACACTGCCCACAGTAGTGCCAGCTCCTCACACTGCATACAGTAGTGCCAGCTCCTCACACTGCCCACAGTAGTGTCAGCTCCTCACACTGCCCACCAGTGCTGTAACCCTCTCTTAGAAGCGCAGTAGGAGACCGGAGACTCGGAGTCCTGAGATCTGCTACTAGTGAACTTTTTCGAAGGAGGACGTAGACTAATAGTTTCCAACTGAATGTGGACCTGACTACGGCTGGTACCACTGATCAATACCATATCAGTTAAAGTATGGTAATTATACCACTGATCAATGCCATATCAGTTCAAGTATGGTATTTATACCACTGATCAATGCCATATCAGTTCAAGTATGGTATTTATACCACTGATCAATGCCATATCAGTTCAAGTATGGCATTTTCGTAATTTCTTTATGATTTATTCACTTTTTGAGCAGAGTGAAGAAGCATTTGGCCCTGAGGAATGCCAAAAACCATCCGGTCTAACTAGGCAGAAACATGTTGACCAGAGCCTAACAGGGAACCTCCATATCCCTACTCTCACTTAGCTGTTTTTAAACCTATCCACTGGGGACACCAATAAAGGATTGACTTTGTCTATCCAGGAGATCGTTTTAACCCACTTGTTCACTTTTTTTGCACTCTGCCCCTCAGTCTAACCTACATTGGATGACTTAAAAACACTGCACGTGGGAGAGTTGTAGCCCACACTGGGTACCTTGCGGCCACAGTGTGCAAGAGGGAACCCAGTGATGAAGCATGTCACCTTAGGGTGAGTGAGGGTTCTCGTCTTAACACATGTGTTCGTCTGCCCCCCCACCCTCACAACTTACATTTTGTGAGTTATGTAGCTACACCATCTGGTTACCTATTTTCTGAGTTTTGATTATATGGAGTGGTCCCGTAAATGGTTACAATTCCTACTTATAGAAACCCTATAGTGTGATATTAAACCTCTCACACTGCCCACTGGTAGTGTCAGCTCCTTATACTGCCCATCAGTCCCAGCTCTACATACTGCCCACAAATGCCAACTCCTTATACTGCCCACCAGCGCCGGCTTCTCATACTGTCCCCAATGGCCAGCTCCTCATACTGCCCACCAACGCCAACTCCTTATACTACCCACCAGCGCCAGCTTCTTATATTGTCCCCAATGGCCAGCTACTCATACTGCCCACCAGCGCCAGCTCCTAATACTGCCCATCAGTGCCAGCTCCTTATACTGTCCACCAGTGCCAGCTCCTCATACTGCCCACCAGTGCCAGCTCCTTATACTGCCTACCAGTGCCAGTTCCTCATACTGCCCACCAGTGCCAGGTCTTTATACTGCCCACCAATGCCATCTCCTCATACTGCCCACCAGTGCCAGCTTCTTGTACTGCCCACCAGCGGCAGCTCCTCATACTGCCCACCAGTGCCAGTTCCTAATATTGTCCGAAAGTGCCAGCTCTTTATACCACCCATCAGCGAACATCAGTGGTAGTTTCTCAGGTAGACTGTACTGCCAGCCTATCACACATCACCATGGTGCCAGCTCCTTATACTGCCCAGCAGTGCCAGCCTATCACACATCACCTCGGTGCCAACTCCTTATACTGCCCAGTAGAGCCAGCTCATCTCCCTGCACCTCAGTGCCAGCTCCTCATCCTGCCCAACACTGCCAGCTCCTCATGCTGCCCACAGTAGTGTCAGCTCCTCACACTGCTCACAGTACTGTCAGCTCCTCACACTGCCCACCAGTAGTGTCAGCTCCTCACACTGCTCACAGTAGTGTCAGCTCCTCACACTGCCCACCAGTAGTGTCAGCTCCTCACACTGCTCACAGTAGTGTCAGCTCCGCACACTGCCCACAGTAGTCCCAGCTCCTCACACTGCCCACCAGTAGTGTCAGCTCCTCACACTGGCCACCCGTAGTGCCAGCTCCTCACACTGCCCACCAGTAGTGCCAGCTCCTCACACTGCTCACAGTAGTGCCAACTCCTCACACTGCTCACAGAAGTGCCAGCTCCTCACACTGCCCACAGTAGTGCCAGCTCTTCACACTGCCCACCAGTAGTGTCAGCTCCTCACACTGCTCACAGTAGTGCCAGCTTCTCACACTGCCCACCAGTAGTGCCAGCTCCTCACACTGCCCACCAGTCGTATCAGCTTCTCACACTGCCCACCAGTAGTGCCGGCTTCTCACACTGCCCACCGGTAGTGCCAGTGCCTCGCACTGCCCACAGTAGTGTTAGCTCCTCAAACTGCCCACCAGTAGTATCAGCTTCTCACACCGCCCTCAGTATGTTAGCGCCTCGCATTGCTCCTGTGAGCACCAACCCCCTCAGAGCGCGCAGAGCTGTGACTTCCACAGGGTCGGCCCCGAGAACCTTCCGGAAGGATGAGGCGAGTCCCCCGGGGAGGAGAGGAGGGAGCACTGGGCGAGGGATGGAGGGAAGGAGGCGAGAAAGATGCTCTCAAGGACACGGAATTGATCCCCCCGTGCACGGTCAGCGTTCCCACGTCCCGCCAGGCCGAGATGTTCCTTCCGCCAGGCCGGGCCGGATGAGCCAGCACGCGGCAGGGGTGGTGGGGGCCCTGGGCCGGAGCCTCGTGGTGGCAGGGAGTGCCTGGAGCCTGAGAGGTGGAGGGCAGGAGGGATATGGGGGCACTGTGCGAGCCAGGTGCGGCCTGGAGGGCGCCTGAGTGGTGGGGGTTGCAGCCTGAGGGAGCCTGAGGGGCGGGAGCGGGTGCAGCCTGGAGAGAGCCTGAGTGGTGGGGGGTAGCAGGACAGGAGGGGCTGAGGGATGCAGCTGGAGGGAGACTGAGGGGTGGGGGTGCAGCCTGAGGTAGACTGAGGGGTAGAGGGGTGCAGCCCGAGGGAGACTGAGGGCTGGAGGGTGCAGCTTGGAGAAAGACTATGGGGTGGGGGGGTGCAGCCTGGAGGGAGACTTAGGGGTGGGGGGTGCAGCCTGGAGGGAGACTGAGGGGTTGGGGTGCAGCCGGGGGAGACTGCGGCCTGGAGGGAGACTGAGGGGTGGGAGGGGGTGCAGCCTGGAGGGAGCCTGCGGCCTGGAGGGAGAATGAGGGGTGGGGGGTGCAGCCTGGAGGGACTCTGAGGGCCGGGAGGGGGTGCAGCCTGGAGGGAGCCTGAGGGGTGGGGGTTGCAGCCTGGAGGGAGACTGAGGGCTGGAGGGAGAATGAGGGGTGGGGGTGCAGCCTGGAGGGAGACTGAGGGCTGGAGGGAGAATGAGGGGTGGAGGGTGCAGCCCGGAGGGAGACTGAGGGGTGGGGGGTGCAGCCTGGAGAGAGTCTGCAGCCTGGAGGGAGCCTGAGGGGTGGGGCTGCAGCCTGGAGGGAGCCTGAGGTGTGGGGGGTGCAGCCTGGAGGGAGCCTGAGGGGTGGGGGGTGCAGCCTGGAGGGAGACTGAGGGCTGGGGCTAGCAGGGCAGGAGGGGCTGAGGGATGCAGCCTGGAGGGAGCCTGAGGGGTGGGGGGTGCAGCCTGGAGGGAGCCTGAGGGGTGGGGGGTGCAGCCTGGAGGGAGTCTGAGGGCCGGGAGGGGGTGCAGCCTGGAGGGAGCCTGAGGGGTGGGGGTTGCAGCCTGGAGGGAGACTGAGGGCTGGAGGGAGAATGAGGGGTGGGGGTGCAGCCTGGAGGGAGACTGAGGGCTGGAGGGAGAATGAGGGGTGGAGGGTGCAGCCCGGAGGGAGACTGAGGGGTGGGGGGTGCAGCCTGGAGAGAGTCTGCAGCCTGGAGGGAGCCTGAGGGGTGGGGGTGCAGCCTGGAGAGAGCCTGAGGTGTGGGGGTTGCAGCCTGGAGGGAGCCTGAGGGGTGGGGGGTGCAGCCTGGAGGGAGACTGAGGGCTGGGGCTAGCAGGGCAGGAGGGGCTGAGGGATGCAGCCTGGAGGGAGCCTGAGGGGTGGGGGGTGCAGCCTGGAGGGAGCCTGAGGGGTGAGGGATGCAGCCTGGAGGGAGCCTGAGGGGTGGGGGTTGCAGCCTGGAGGGAGCCTGAGGGGTGGGGGTGCAGCCTGGAGGGAGCCTGAGGGGCTGAGGGATGCAGCCTGGAGGGAGCCTGAGGGGTGGGGGGTGCAGCCTGGAGGGAGACTTTAGCCTGGGGAGGGGGAGTGTCGTTGGACGCAGAAGTACTCTGTGGGCCTGGGGTGCAACCAGGAGGGAGACTGTGGAATAGGGGGCAGCAGACAGGGCTTGGGGGGAGGGGGAGGGGGCTGAGCGGTGCTGTTCAGCGGGAGATCCAGTCTGGGGGGGAGCAGCAGAGACCACAGGGACTTCACAGCTCAGGGTGGAGTCTGGAGGGACACTGGAGCCTGGGGAGGGAGGCTAGCAGGGCTAGAAGGGGCTTTGGGGTGGAGCTGGAGTGGTGGGGGGGGGAAGGGTAGCAGAAGCTATTGGGGCCAGGTGCACAACGTCCACCCATAGGGCTGAAACCGCTTCAGACCCCCATACCCACCCCTCCCCCCACTCCTTCGTTGTGTGTCTCAGCCTCGGCTGCTGGGGGCTCGGCTGGGCAGAGTCTGGAGACCTCTCTCCAGCAGCCCGAGTTTTTCACTTTGCATATTTACATACTATTGTAAACTCTTTAACAAGGCTTAGTTTTTTTCTGGTTCCAGTACCCCCTGGGCCCACACTCTGCCTATTCCTTACACTTGGAGTTGACTTTTACTGCCCTTGTGTGAGAATACATTTCATGAAAAGGAATATAAAGTAGGGTTGCCAAAAGAAACATTATCGCCATTTGTTGTTTAAAGAGCCTGCAAAGGCCTCATCTTGGCACTAAATAGAGTTATAAATTAAATCATATTTATTCATTTTGTAATGTGACTTTTCTGTCTTTGTTCCCTTTGCCAGTCATGGATCATTCAGGCAGCCCTAGAACACAATTAAAAATGCTTTCTATTTATATTTGCTGTTCCAAGTATGCACTGATAATTGTTGATAATAGGCTTCAGGTGACTGCTGATTTTTGTAATGTCTGGGACATCAATGTAATGAGCTGACAACCCTAATCATAAGACTGGAACTTTGTTGCAGGATGAGCACAACATGTATTTCCTCCACCCTCAATCCCTGTACAGGGCCGGACTGGGAATCCAAACCGGCCGCGAAGGAGGGGGGAGAACTGGGGGGCGGCGGGGAGCACGTGGAAATTACTGCACCTGGCCCCCACCCTTCCGGCACACAGAGATAACGCCCGGTGCCCACTACGGCCAGTCTGGCCCTGTACCTGAAAAATGCCCTAATAGCAATAGTTTAACTGATATCTGAAACCCTCTGCCAGGCCTCAATGACATGCTGAGTTACTTCAAGTATCTAGGAACGCACCCTGCATTCAGACAACTCACTCCTTCTCACCCTTCACTTTCACGTTCACCCAGTACTCACAGCGATCACAATGCACTCACGTGTGTTGCCTGGCCTCAGTCACTAGCACAGCAGGATTTTAATGAGGGGTAAATCAGTCTCCATGGAGCCCATCACCAAAGCTGGGATAAAAAAACCTCCTGCCCTTGCAACAGGAACAAAGCTTCGGTGAGGGAGAATGTGTGTATATTCTAAAAAGAGAGAGAACACTCTCTCTCTATATCTATATATATATATATATATTATCTACTGGCGGTTGCCAGTAGATAGTTATAGTTAGGACCGAGTTTCCATAGGAAATCTGAAAATTCTATTTTGAATAACTTTGGCGCCGGTTGACGAATCCTCGCGAAATTTTCAAAACTAATAGGGCGCTCCGCTAAGCTCCTACCCTGAAAGTCTCGGGGTGATTCGTCAAGCGGGGGCTGAGAAATAAGAGGGGTCCCAAAACGAGTTTTCCCCATGCATTTTCCCATAGGAAGTTTAGTCGAAGGTACAGCCCGAACGGCTGAACAGAATTACTTGAAATTTGGCAAAGAGGTAGTCCTCAGTTCAGGCATGTGCCATTTGCATATATGGTGTCAATCTGTTCAGTAGTTCCTGAGAAAATTGCAGTTAAAAGTACATAAATATCTATAAGCGCGCACCGTGCGCGCACCGTGCGCGCACCGTGCGCGCACCCTACGTGCGTGAGCGTAATTCTGATTGGTGGTTACATGTCAGTCAACATTCGAATCGGTCGAAATCAGGAAGTGTCGGCCGCCATTTTCTGTGTTTTGTGTGTGACAGTGAAAAAGAAAGGTGGAGAACGTGAAAAGGGGGCAGGGTAGAGAGTTCCTGACCCCCTAGCCTTTGTCAGGGGGTCCCTGAAGGACCCCGAAGGATGAAAAAAACATTTGATTTTTTTTTCAAAAAATCGCGGGGTGCGCGCACCATGCGCGCACGGTGAAAAACCTTAAAAAAAAAAAAAAAAACATTTTAAACGAGCCATTCCATATTACAGGATACAGTCAATCTATAACTATATACATAGGTAGTTTATTGTAAAATAAATATATAAAACATGTAATAATACAAACATAACTTAGCATTTAAAAAACCTTACAAATTCACTTAAAAAACCATAGGTTTCACACACGTTATAGTTAGGAATTAGCATTTAAAAAACCTTGCAAATTCACTTAAAAAACCATAGGTTTCACACATGTTATAGTTAGCTGGACATTTCACTCGTAAAAAACCATTGAAATTCCCCCGTTATAGTTAGTTCAGATAACTATAACTCGCGCGACCGCCACTCTAGCACAAGGATGATGTCATCAGTGATGTCATGAGTGATGCCACTGACCATGTCATGAGTGATGTAATATGTGACGTCATGAGCAGTGGATTGCGGGCGCGCGAGTTATAGTTATCTGAACTAACTATAACGGGGGAAACTCAGATTCCTAGCAAGGGGCTACACACCAGTATGTATAGATGCAGCTATTAAGAAAAGTGCAATTATCCCCAGAACAAGCCTCCTAGAACGGAAAGTAGATAAAAGAAAACAAGACACACAAGTAGCTGACGATACAACATTCAGAATGATTTTTGGCTACAACAAACAACACAGAAAGCTAACGAATATCATCAAAAGAAATTGGCCACTCCTACTAGGAGACCCTGTGATAGGGCATTCACTACCCAGACAAGCGTCCATCACATTCAGCAGGGCACCTTCAATGAAGGATTCTCTGGTGCATAATGATGTAGGCACACCATCCATTGGCTCATGGTTATCTCAGAGGAAGGGATTCCATAAATGCAAAGTGTGTAGAGCATGCCAATTTGGGATAAGTAAAACCAGTAAAACCAGTTACCAGACACCCTTCAATGAGGAGAGCAAATTAATCACCAACATTTTAACCTGCAAAAGTGAGTTTGTTGTTTATGTGTTGGAGTGCCCATGTGGCCTACAATATGTGGGCAGTACCATTCTACAGGGCCACAAAAGGGTACTCCAACACATAAGAGCCATCAAAAATCACGATCAATCGTATCCAGTGGCGAGGCACTTTGAGGAAAAACACAATGGAAACCCGATCGGTCTCAAGTATTTTCTCATTGATGCCATCGCACCTAACAAAAGAGGAGGAAACAGAGAAAAGGCACTAAGACGCTTAGAGACCCGGTACATTTTGGATTTAGATACAATGGCCCAATGGGGCCTTAATACTACTGAGGAGCTCTACACTTGCCTTTAGGGAATCATTTGCACAGAATATAGCAAGAACTGTCAGCTTTTAATAAAACAAAAGTCACAAGGTTATTTGACCAGAGATAAAATCTGCCTAACTCCAAACCAAATTTATTTTAAAACACATTTATTCACGATTTAAGACGGGGTGTCGATTATGATAATAGCACTTGAGCACTTTACACTTTTAGCAAATCAATATTTTTAGCACTATGCGCAATGGATAGGATTTTTAGGGGCTTTGCACCTTTGAGCCCGTAATAGAACAGTCAAGGCAGATACAATATATGGCTATACAAGATAGCAATAAAAGTATTAGTAAGGGTGGCCAAAAATCAGATATTTAGACCTGAACGCCACATATAACCCCCAAAGGACAATACAGATAAATCCTGTCATTATAGTAGCGTGACAGGGTAAAAACTAAGACAAGGCAATATACTCTTAACTAAGCAGGGATATTTATAAATAATAAATAAAAGGATAAAACGGGACACCCACAAATGGGGTACCCCGTTTATTAACTTAGAATTAGATACAGCCAGACCCAAGCACTATTGCCGAAGTCCAGTCAAGTTGTTAGTTATAAGTAATCACAAACTGAATATAATAAGTTATTCACATTAAGGGGTTTTATATTTATATATAGGTAAATCTGTTTTTAACTTCAACAGATAACCGATTGTGAATGTTTATTTATGTATTTATTTACCTATTTATTTATTTATTTAGGTAATCATCGAATAATTGCTGCAATGTATAGAATACCTGCCTGTAAGTTTGAAATGTCACAAGTCTGTCCGCTATGTTTACTATATGCCTCACCCATTGCACTGTCACTTTAAAAAGAAAAAAATGAAAAAAACGTATTTAAACATACCTGTCACCTGAGAGTGCGTCATGTATATATATATATAAATGTAATCACCACTGCAGTCCCCAGTGTATTAACAATGCAGAGCCAGAATCTGTGCAGAAATTATTTCTTTATTTTTGGACCCGTTTGCCCGCCATGACGCGTTTCATCCTGCAAGAGGCCTTGATCACATGCCTTGATCTATATATATATATATATATATATATATATATATATATTATCTACTGGCGGTCGCCAGTAGATAGTTATAGTTAGGACCGTATTTCCATAGGAAATCCGCAACATTCTATTTGGAATAACTTTGGCGCCGATTGACGAATCCTCGCGAAATTCTCAAAATAGGTGGGGCGCTCCGCTCCTACCCTGAAAGTCTCGGGGGGATTCGTCAAGCGGGGGCTGAGAAAAAGGGGGGGTCCCAAAACGCGTTTTCCCCATGCATTTTTCCATAGGACCTTTAGTCCGAGCTACAGCCCGAACGGCTGAACAGAATTACTTGAAATTTGGCAGAGAGGTAGCCGTCAGGTCAGGGATGTGCCTTTTGAAGGTCTCGTGTAATTCTGTTTAGTATTTCCTGAGAAAATAGCATTTAAATCAATATATATATCTATGGGCGCGCTCCTAACGCGTACCGTAAGCTTACCGTACACGCACGCCGCCGTGCACGAGCGCGATTCTGATTGGTTGTTAGATCTCAGTAAACATTCGAATCGGTCGAAACCAGGAAGTGTCGGCCGCCATTTTGTCTCTCGCAGTCTGAGGGGGTGAAAAACAAAGGTGGATAACGTGAAAAGGGGGCAGGGTGGACAGTTCCTGACCCCCTAGCCTTTGTCAGGGGGTCCCAGAAGGACCCCCAAGGGCAAAAATTAAGTTTCTTTTTTTTTCGAAAAATCGCCGAATGCGCGTAGCGTACGCGCACGGTGTAAACGGAGAAATTCCGCGAACTTCGCGTAATTACGCGTACCGTACGCGCACGGCAAAAAACATTTTTCAAAAAGGAAAGCTTAAAAAAAAATAAAAAAAATTGTGAGGTAAGGTTGGCTCTTAAAAGAGCCGTTGGGTTAATACAGGGATGGAGGAAAGAAAGAATGGGAATATTATGAGCGTCTACAAACGTGCTGGTCTATCTTATTGTTAATAAGGGAAACACTGGTCTCCCCAAAAACAATAAGACCACAAC
Organism: Triturus cristatus; assembly: GCF_964204655.1. Lineage (NCBI taxonomy): Eukaryota > Metazoa > Chordata > Amphibia > Caudata > Salamandridae > Triturus > Triturus cristatus. Next base: position 1,149,026,452 of record NC_140580.1, on the reverse strand, counting down.
ACGTTGTACACCTCATTGCAACCCTCCCAAATCGAGGGTTAATGTCCAGAGGAGCAGAAGAAGGTGATGCTCCCACCTCAGAGGAAGGGCTCAGCTGAGCTGCCGATGATGTACTCGGCTGAGCTTCTGAGGTTGGGCTCCGGTGACTTACTGAAGAGTTTTCTTCAGTATGTCGAGCAAAGGTCCTGGGATGTTTATCCCTAATGTGTCTCATCATAGAGTGATTTCCAAAGGAATACTTCTTCCTTGGATCTCCTCTAGATAAAACACGGTCACAAAGTGTGCAAGTGACCAATGGAGCATTGACCTTTTTCTGCCCCTCTGGAAAAGTAAAATACTCCCACACAAAAGAATTCTTTTGTTTCCTCCTTCTCTGTCTGATGATGGTGCTGCTAGGCTCACTGTCAGAAGAGGTCTGCTGCTCTGCCATTGTATCTCAATGTCAATTCAGCTCCTTCTCCTAGGGGATCTCAAGCAGTAATGAGGGGAATGGGTGTGGTGTGGGAAGTTTCTGGAACTGAAAGTAGTTTCAACCAATGAAAAGTGTTCTTTGTGGATCACATGACCTACCGTGCGCGCTCCATAAGCTTACGGTACGCGCTCGTAAACAAGTACGCATGCGCAAACATGATGCTTACGGAGCGCTTACGGAGCGCGTACGTAAGACGCACTCACGCATGCGCATTACACGCCCCTGCGTAACTGCGACGTTGCTTCCGCGCGACGCACATGCGTGTACGCATACGTGCGTGTACGCGTACGTCACGTACGTATCACGTAAGCGCACTGTACTTATGACGTACGGAGTGCGTAGCATCAGCTTACCGTACGCGCATCGTATTACGTAAGCGCACCGTACTTATGACGTACGGAGCGCGTAGCGTCAGCTTACCATACGCGCACGGTAAAAAATGCATAAAAAAAAAAATTTACCATTCCATAATGCAGGATATAGTACATATATTATTTTATACATAGGTTTACCAAAAATCTCCCAAAAAAATTTGCATTTAAAAAACCGTACAAATTCACTGAAAAAACCATGGGTTTCACACACGTTATAGTTAGGAATTTGCATTTTAAAAACCTTGCAAATTCACTGAAAAAAACATAGGTTTCACAGAAGTTATAGTTAGCTGGACATTTCACTCATAAAAAACCAATAAAATTCCCCCGTTATAGTTAGTGCAGGCAACTATAACTCACGCGACCGCAATCCTCTGTTGATGCTAATACTGTATCTTTAGCTATACATATATTACAAATATTTATTTTTCATAAAGACACATATGTCATAAGTGATGTAATATTTGACATCATCAGCAGAGGATTGCGGTCGCGTGAGTTATAGTTGCCTGCACTAACTATAACGGGGGAATTTCATTGGTTTTTTATGAGTGAAATGTCCAGCTAACTATAACTTCTGTGAAACCTATGGTTTTTTCAGTGAATATATATATATATACATACACACATATCCTTAGCTCCAGAGCCTGCCAGTGCTCCTGCACTCGGTGGCGGGTGCACCGTGTAAGAGGGAAGACTCGTAGAAAGTATTCACGCTCCTAAGACAAATCACGGGCACTCACAGGGGTAATCCTGATGTGGAGTTATTTGCAGAAATAACAAAACAAATGCGTTTCAGCAGGACGCCTTCCACATTGTTGGTGGCTGCTGCGTTCAAACCTCCATAAATACATCGTCATTGACATGTCGTCATGACCAGTAATTGAAAGTCAGGCAAAACTTTTACATCAAAGGTCAGGCATGTAAACATAAATGAGCCCCCATTATTAAGTGGTAAGATTCTGTGGCCCCTTTAAATGCAATCTGCACTCAACCCTCACACAGTGGAAGGAGCAAGTCCACTAAAGGAGAGCGCCATCCAGATGTTCTGCTCAAAAATCTTCCAGTCCAGACAGAAATCAGTCCACCAACCTTTGGAAAGTGACTGGGGCATTCTTTAAACCGAAAGGCATCATGTCAAAATGAAAGTGGCCCTCTGGTGTGGAGAATGCAGACCTATCCTTGGCTCCCTCTGTTAATGGCAATCCGCCATTGGTATGGTCAAATGTTCTCAGGTTTTTGCCAGCCCCAAGTTTATTGATGAGCACATCAGCTCTTGGGATGGTGAGAGCATCCGTCTTGGTCAATGCATTGAGTTCCATGTAGTCCACACAAAATCCCTACTCAGGATACCCACCTTTTATGTTGTGTTTTGGTACCACCACTACTACGCTGACCTAAGGGCTATTGAAGGGCTTAATTACCCCCAACATCTACTGAGCCAAACTTGACATTATGTTGCAGATGGTCCGGCAGGGGCATGACTTTCCTCTTCCTCCCCTCCGTCTGTCATCATGAAGGAATGTCAGCCCCGTCATGGTGGGGCTTTAACCTTTAACAATGGATCACCCTATGAGGGTGTCTGGGGGTGCCTAGTTCTACCTTGTTGGAAACCTCCCCCTTCTTTTCCAGTATCTGGCAGGGCCCAGTTCATTTGTCCTAGAGAGCCCTGGGAGCCACAGGCCCCAATAACCACACCTAGCCTGGCTGGTACTCAGCCAAGGCAGCCTTCTTGTCATACCAGTGCTTTACACACTCCTAGCTGGCCTCCAGACTCTTGATTTGTTCATGTATTCTGCCATTCTGTTACATGCGCCAGCCACGAGCGCAGTATCATTGTGGCTAGAGCGGTGTCTTTCCTGCTCAGAGTAGTGCCGCTACTCGGAAAACCACAACTCCCATGGGGCCTTACGCGCCACGTACGACGTGGCAAGAGACGGCCCATAAGGAAGCAGCAGAACTCGGCATCGCTTTGGAAATTCTTCCCCCGTAGAACCTGCTGTGCTTGGGAGTTCCTAGAGGAGAGGTCTGGTAAGGGTGCTATTGCACCAACTCTCGCTCCTTGTCTTGTTTTTTGGTGATACCTCCTCCGTTGGTGAGCGGCTGCTCGTGCGGAGGAGGCTTGGCGCCGGTGTGATTTCGCCCGGCATTGTCGGCCGGCAGTTAGGCACATCCTCCGTTGGTGAGCTTGCTGCTCGTGCGGAGGACGGTTTGGAGTCCTGTAGTGCCTTCACCCGGTATTGTCGGCCGTGGACATTGTAGTAGACAGAGTCCCACTTTGAAAGCTCGTGGGGCTTCTAAGTATATTTGCCAGTATCAAAGCTAGTAACTTCATTCCATACTAGTATGGCTAATTCTTGACTAAGACTTCGCTGGATGTTATCCTACCATTTGTTACATGTGCACATCGTTTAGTTGGAACTTGCTCATTTGGTAAAGTAACCTTATCAGCCATTTGATTCTTTTGTATATATCTATATTTTTTCTGCATGGATGCTTGTGTATGAGCAAAAAGGTTACTACTCATGTGTTGTTCTGGCTCTATCTTAACAGGGATAGGAGTGGTATGGGACTACGCTCTATCCCTGTGATGTGAACTGGAGTTTAGGAAAGTGTAGGTTTCAGGCAAGTTATTACTACGTATCATTGGTGTCATAACTCTGTTTCCGACAGTAAGGGGTTTATGCTCAATGTGTGTTTTCTTCTATGTTTTATTTCCATTGTAGCTATAGCACAACAGGTGGTGTTGCCACTTAGAAGGCACGTCATGTATTAAAGTATCTTCTACTACAGGTGTCGTTCTTTTTTGTTACAGGTATAGGAAGGGGCATTACACTTACAGTTATTGCTCGCATGTGTTCTATGACATTTCCTATAAGGAATACATGATTGTGTTTGTCATTTCAGATCTCCCTCCCTGCTGTTCCCTTCCTTTCCTCCCCCCGCTTGATCCTTCCACTGACCTGTGCTATTACGGCTATTAAGGCTTGATTAGATCAAGAGGTAGACCATTCCGAGCATCAAACCGATTCTGAGGACCGACCAAGTAACACATTCATGACCTCAGGTCCACCACATAGAACTGTCTCACTCTAGGCCGCACCCCGGTGGCCCCTACTGCTCTCACTTCCCAGGCTCCGGTCTTCCTCCGGACTGCACCCGAGCTTCCAGAGTGCCCCTGCACCCCTCATGCTCTCATTCCCCAGGCTCCAGTCTCCCCCAGACTTAGGGTGACCAGATTATCACTACAAAAAACCAGGATGGCCAACATTGATATAGAGATAGGACTAGATGTTGGCACTGCTCTGACCAGTACCAACATTTAGTCACATATATATAGATATAGATATATATATATATTCATGCTCCAAAGGCAAATAACGGGCACTCACGGAGGTAATCCTGTTGTGGATTTATTGGCACAAATAACAAAACAAACAGGTTTCAGCGGGACGCCTTCCTCAGTGTTGGCGGCCGCCACGTTCAAACCTCCATAAATACATTGTCATTGACATGTCATCATGACCAATAATTGAAAGTCAGGCAAAACTTTTACACCAAAGGTCAGGCATGTAAACATATATGAGCCACCATTATAAAGTGGTAAGATTCTGCGGGCCCTTTAAATGCAATCTGCGCTCAAGCCTCTGCGCGCTGGCTGAGAGTCATTCCACTCTTACTCTTTTATCCAACAGATCGCATTCAATAGGAACATTAGACTGAAAACTAGAGTGCCCAGATGCAACATAAATCCAATACATATTAGAAATACTGTTATTGCCACATCGATGTTGCATATATAATCGTAATTGTGCCCTGGATGGGCTGTGTCAGTTCCCAAACCTATTCAAAATATATTACATGTATGTAAAAGGTGCCCTGAAATCATGAAGTCATTAAAATATGCACAACATAGTGAAATGCTGCTAGATTTCCTATAATTCTGTCCAGAGAATAACATATTCATCTTTCAAGATCAGATCTATAGACAGCAGAAGGGTACGGCCATGGGAGCCTACTACGCCCCCAGCTATGCGAACTTGTTCGGAGGCTGGTGGGAGAAGCAGGTGGCATGGTCTGACACCTGTGACAGGTGGGTAGAGAGCACAGTCAGCTGGACACGTTACATTGATGATCTCTTCCTGATATTTCGAGGCACAAAACAATCTGACTTACGATACATTGAGTTTTTGAATTCGAATGACCTTCACCCGAAGTTCACAAGCGAAATCAGCTCGACAGAGGTTACTTTCCTAGATCTGAAAGTGTTTGTAGCTGAGGGTAAAATCAAGAGAGCACTTTTTAAGAAATCCACAGCGGGTAACTCGGTGTTGCCCGCCAGAAGCAGCCATCGGAGTAAGCTAATCAATAGCGTTCCCTATGGGGAAATGCTACGTATTAAGAGGAACAGTACCAGAGAAGAAGATTTTGAGAGAGATGGTTCTGAGAGCATCAGAAGATTTGAAGTAAGAGGATATAAGAGAGGCATCTTGAAGAAAGCGAGGCAGGGAGTGGCAGAAAAAGCCAAGGGTTGATTTATTGAAAGATGGCTATAAAACCCAGCCACAAGTGAAGAATAACTTCAGGCTTATAACAGGCTTCACTAGAGCAGCTGGTAGTGTGAGGAAGATCATGCAGGCCAACTGGCGGATTTTGAAGTCAGATACAGTTATAGGACAGGATTTGCCCTCTCACCCTTCACTCACGTTCAGGAAAAAACATTCCATTAGAGATCAGTTGGTGGACAGCCACTTGGTAACGCAGAAATTGCAAACAGGCATCATGGGTCTGACTGGCTTCTTCCCTTGCGGCAGATGTAAGGCCTGCAGCAATAGCGTGAAGGTGGCAACTTACAAAGTAGCTGGCTGAAGAAACCCTATACGTATTACTAGATTCATGAACTGCAATACACCGTACACGGTATATTGCCTAGTATGTATGTATGACTTAAAGTATGTGGGGAGTACCATCCACCCTGTTAAAGTCCGCATTTTAGAACACCAGCGGGCCATTCAGAACAGAGACCAGAGCTACCCAGTGGCGAGGCCTTTTCAGTCACACCATAACAGTGATAGAAAACTGTTAAAATATTTTTGCATAGACCATGTACCACGTGACATAAGAGGAGGGGACAGGGAAAAGAAACTGCGTAGATTGGAATCGCGCTATATCCTTGACATGGTGACAAAATCATTGATGGGCCTTTACATGCGGGAAGAGCTTAGAGTACACTTGTAAATTGCAGTAAGAAAGGGAAGCACGCGGACTTAGCCAATGGGGTCAATGAGCAACTGTGGTGGAAACTAGCCCATTTAGGGCTTTAACAATATGAGGCCTTTTTCAACAGCATGCGTAGGAAGCTGAGTTAGAGTCCAAGTGGGAGTGCTGCCCATATAGGGCACAATTTCAGTGCACCTTTTACATACATGTAATATATTTTGAATAGGTTGAGGAACTGACACATCCCATCCAGGGCACAATTATGATTATGGGGCATGAGTGGTTATAATTTTCTTTGCACCTCAGATGATTATGATGTAGCTATACGCAACATCGATGTGGCGATAAATGTATTTCTAATATGTATTGGATTTATGTTGCATCTGGGCACTCTAGTTTTCAGTCTAATGTTCCTATTGAATGTGATCTGTCGGATAAAAGAGTAAGAGTGGAATGACTCTCAGCCAGCGCGCAAAGGGTTGAGCGTAGATTGCATTTGAAGGGGCCGCAGAATCTCACCACTTAATAATGGTGGCTCTTATATGTTTACATGACTGACCTTTGATGTAAAAGTTTTGCCTGACTTTCAGTTATTGGTCATGACGACATGTCAATGACGATGTATTTATGGAGGTTTGAACGCGGCGGACGCCAACACTGAGGAAGGCATCCCGCTGAAACCCGTTTGTTTTGTTATTTGTGCCAATAAATCCACATCAGGATTACCCCTGTGGGTGCCCGTGATTTGTCTTTAGAGCGTGAATATATATATATATCTATATATATGTGACTAAATGTTGGTACTGGTCAGAGCAGTGCCAACATCTAGTCCTATCTCTATATCAATGTTGGCCATCTTGTTTTTTTGCAGTGATAATCTGGTCACCCTAAGTCTGGAGGTAGACTGTAGCCTGGGGAGTGAGAGCAGGAGGGGACGCAGGGGCACTCTGGGAGCTCGGGTGCAGTCTGGAGGACCTGGAGTGAGACAGTTCTATGTGGTGGGCCTGAGGTCATGAATGGCAGAATACACGAACAAGACAAGAGTCTGGAGGCCAGCCAGGAGCGTGTAAAGCACTGGTATGACAAGAAGTCTGTCTTGGCTGAGTACCAGCCAGGCCAGGTGTGGGTATTGGGGCCTGTGGCTCCAAGGGCCCTCAGGGACAAATGGGCCGGACCCTGCCAGATACTGGAAAAGAAGGGGGGTTTCCAGCCATGTAGACCTGGGAACCCCCAGACACCCTCATAGGGTGATCCATTGTTAAAGGTTAAAGCCCCACCATGACGGGGCCGACATTCCCTCATGATGACAGACGGAGGGGAGGAAGAGGAAAGTCATGCCCCTCCCGGACCATCTGCAACATAATGTCAAGGATGGCTCAGTAGATGCTGGGGGTAATTAAGCCCTTCAATAGCCCTTAGGTCAGTGCAGTGGTGCTGGTACCAAAACACAACCTAAAGGTGGGTATCCTGAGTTTAGATTTTGTGTGGACTACACGGAACTCAATGCATTGACCAAGACGGATGCTCTCACCATCCCAAGAGCTGATGTGCTCATCAATAAACTTGTGGCTGCCAAAAACCTGAGCACATTTGACTATAACTCAGCATACTGGCGGATTGCCATTAACAGAGGGAGCCATGGATAGGTCTGCATTCTCCACACCAGAGGGCCACTTTCATTTTGACGCGATGCCTTTCGGTTTAAAGAATGCCCCTGTTACTTTCAAAAGGGTGGTGAAGTGATTTCTGTCTGGACTGGAAGGTTTTAGTGCAGAACATCTGGATGGCGCTCTCCTTTAGTGGACTTGTTCCTTCCACTGTGCAGCGTCGTCTGGTCGCTGCTCCTGCTGTCCCCTTCTGCTGCTGCTGCTTCTACTGACCTGGAGGTCAGGAGTTCAAGTCCCTCCTCCACCCGCAGGCTCCTGCCTGCGCCTCATCCCTGGTGGTCCAGTAGCAGAGAGTCTCTGCTCTGCTGCTTGACTGCCCTTCTGTCGCTCGCTGCTGTTTCTGTCCCTCTTTCTGTTTTTCTCTTTCGTTTTTCTCCCTCTGCCTTTTGGCTTTGCTTTATTTTTTCTTTTCTTTTTCCTCTTTTTGCCTATCCTCTCCATCCTCGCCCCTGCCACAGTGATCCCCGCGGCACCGCCCCCTCCAGTGTCCCCTCCTTCTCCTGCGTTTCCCACCTATGAAAATATCTTCCCATCCACTAACCGTATTACTCTTACTCCTGCTCCTTAAATTGTGTTTACATTGTTTAAAAAAAATATTTTTACATTTTTGAAATAATGACTAATTATTTTTTTTAAAGGTAATACACAAATATTAAAATTAATCCCTGAGAATGAATACACTTTCCCACTCTATATCCTTATAACTTTTTCATCCCATCCTTAAAATGTTTTTTAAAATGTAAGAAAAAAAATCATTATTATAATGTGGAAAATATGCATATTTATTTTTACCTACTAAATAATACACAAGTATTAATATTATCCCCTGAGTATTAATATGATTCCCCATCCTATACCCTTATAACCCTTACATCCTGCTCCTAGTATTTTAAAATGCTAGATAGTAAATCATTCTTCACTACACTTTGTAAATCAATACTTTCTTTTGTAACCCCTTAGTTATTCGCCCATCCCCCTCCCTTGAGTGTGCGTGTACGTAACCGTGCCAATCTCTTTCTTGATAGGATAGGGCGGTGTCCTAAAGTCTCTAAGATAGAGTCCACTATGTCCCCTTCCTGAAAGTATGCACACCTTCACAGGGATAGACGTATGAGTAAACACATTTGGATGTCACTGTCCTTATTCATAAGAGACATCCACCCCAACTCCTCAGCATCTGCGTCTTGATTGCAGACAGCAGCAGGGAAGGAATATTCAACTTGACACATACAATGAGCAGGGTGAAGCACTGGGAGCATCAAATTTGAAGCATTAAAGCTCGAAATATCCAATGAGAAGCAGATAAGATACAAGAACCCAATGAGAAGCAGAGAAGGTAGAAGCATCCAATGAGAAGCAGATAAGATACAAGAACCCAATGAGAAGCAGATAAGGTAGAAGCATCCAGTGAGAAGCAGATAAGGTAGAAGCATCCAGTGAGAAGCAGAGAAGCTAGAAACATCCAGTGACACAAGATAAGCTCAGCCAGTAGGACTCACCAGAATAGAAGGAGCCAGAATGAACATGAGGGTTCAGAAACTTCAGGAAAAAAACAGCAAGCACAGGATAAGATGTAAGAGGGCTTGACGACAGAGGCATGCAGCACAGTGACAGCAACTCACCACTGGGAAGAATGAAAGGGATGTTGTACTCACCTCATTGACTTTAACAAAACCAATGAAATCCTGTGTGCTAAAGCTAGGAATCCCCATTTCAATGCAAGACATTGACGTGGTACAACATGCAAGTTCAAAGCCCGCCCAGGATTGGTCAGGCGTGTGACCCGAAGCCTTCAGGTGGAATGGGCTGCAGGGACCTGTGTCGATGCACACACTTGTCTCTCATTTGCTTACCCAAAGGGTGCCAACGTCTCAGACCGCGAGCGGTGCTCTCCCCGCACAGACTTTGGTGCTCCCCGATGGACCCATCTCTACTTGCATGAAGCAGTAAAAACCTTATCCAGTAGAATGACAAACACGAGCTGAAGTTTAAAGTTTTAGTCAAAGGATATAGGTCCAGAAATACATTAACTGGACCATCCATCAGGTTAATGTATAGCTCAGTAAAGTTCATTAGACAATCCAGCATAGATTCACCCTCTATGAAAGTGAAAGTGGGTGAATACAATCGGGAAAAGCACATCTTCTTATAGGACTTTAGACAAAAGATTTCATACATTCACTACACAAGCACACGGTTCCCAGGGTATGCATCATTGGGGAAACAAGAAGAAACAAGTTCCTACAGCATACATTTCACGATGCTCCCATGATGCTATTGCATTGGCTCCAGATGTTCTCAGAGCCTACACAGGTGATGTACGTTGCTACAGAGTATGCGACTCAGCCTGGGACAGCCAGGCCGATCTGGATTAAGCGCATCGCACTCTGTGTGACTGTGAAAGTCTCGGTCTTTCTGGGCAACGCTCACAATTCCTTATTACAGCAGGAGAACTACGGCAGCGATGATCACGTGGTACCTTACAATGTCACATTCAAAATGGAAGAAAGCGTGAAATTGACGTATGTTAGCGTAAGCTCGATTTCTAGAACATTAACACTACAAAGCAGTGGTCGAAGTGGGGGAAAAAAAGTAGGGGAACTGTGGGCGGAGAATCAGAGGGCGGGAATAACCTGAGAACTGGATCAGTGGGCGGAGCCCGAGGTGTGGCCAGAATGCGCAAACATCCCAATTTTTAGTATTTGTTTGGCATTTCACTGCCCAGTTTAATCAACCAATGGATACACATGATTATTTAAGGTTATAATGAGTTATTGACATTAAAACACATTCACAAAGTGGGATATGCTTCTAATCACAGAATGTCCCAAATACGAGAAAATGTGGATGCACAAGCCATTTGTCGCCGAGACATGGAGTTTGTCATCAGCACTTATTCCCTTTTTCTATATAATTATGGCTCTTCCATATTTGCCATCTAATGCGAGATCTGTTGCATGATCTGACCATTTAAACTAATAAATTGTTTATCGCTGAAACGTATCAAACGTTAATAAAAAATGTGACTTGTTTTGCTGCGGAGTGGGTGGCTTATTGCAAAGGTTGACTGATCACCTTCCTCACTGTTGCATTTGTATGTTACACTGGTGCTAATAAGGCAAAATCTTTCCAGAGACTGTTAGCATGTGTACACGTCAAAATAATAAAATATCAGAAAATATACTGCATTACGCTGCAGCCTTTTTTTAAATGCATAATTTAGTCAACACTTCGGCATAATTTTGTCCTCCTTTGCTTGCTGCATAATTAATTCCAGTGGCCCCACAGCAAGCAGCACATGTTAAAAGTGCTTGTGAATGAAGCAGAGAGACTGTGAAGTTTGCGAACTTAATTTGGTGTGCGTGCAAATCCTGCATTGCCAATCCCTGGAGAGTTGCAGCTACTACCTCTGAAACAAGGCCAATGGAGGTACCTATGGGTGAGGCAGACTGGCCTCAAGGGCAGGTCCGGCCTTAGCACTGGTGGTGCCCTGTGCATTAATGTTTGTTATTGCCCCCCAATGACCACCTCTGCCATGGATTCCCTCACTACCACCAAGTGCCCCTCAAGTCTCCATAACCACACTCTCTCTGATGCATTTAATTTGATTTACAGCGCCGCTCATACCAGTGTAGGGTGTCAGAGCACTTTACATCCCACACATTACTCAGAGACAATCAATATGTGTGTAAATCACTGTATACAAAATGTTACATAAGACTAAGGACTACAAGGTGTAGGAGTCACATGACAACCATCGTAGTAGGCAGCATAGTTTAATAGTGATTGGTCTGGAGAAACACAAACTCAGAATTTAAAACGTAATACTGTGGTTGGGGGTTCTCTTTAATAATCAGAATTGATTTCTGTCCAAAAGAACACTTTTTGCAACATTAGGATAACCAAAGACTGGGGGAAAACACAATGCTCTAATTTATACCTTGCAGTTTGTATGGAGCTCTTAGATGACAGTTAATAGCTCACTGTTCTATGTTAGGATTTTAACTTATAAACTACAAGCAACAAAAGGATTTCTCTGACAAAAGCAGTAGCCCACTGACCTATTTACATTATGTGCACTTAGTAATCTGCATGGTACATGTTCTTTGCAGGAGGCACATTAACCCTCTGTGCTACCTATCCATGAGTCAAAACTTCCACTAGACAAAACTCCGATCTCTCTCTAGAAAGAACATTAAACACCAGAGTCATCATGACATTTTTATTGTTGCTGAAAATTGCTGGAGGCGAGGAAGGAGGCAGCAAGCACTTTTAAAACCTTAATATACTTGCAAACATAATGCCTCCACCCAAAGTCAGCGCCCAGTCACACCGGTTGCACTGCCCTAGAGCCGGCCCTTCTCAAGGGTCCTGTGACCTCAGTGACAGTCACTGTTGTTCTTGGCTGTGCTGCTTCATAGGCCTGCCCGCAAGACTGGAGGTGAACTTCAGTATGGATTGTGGTGGACAAACCTTGAAGGTTAACCCAGACGTGCCAGTGCTAGGGTCCACCTGCTGGTGCTAAGACACCAGCGCTTCTAAGGTCTTGCGAAGCCTTCTAGGGTCTAGCATGGGATTCTGCTCTCTCAGGAGAGTCGTCTGGTGGACTGGTTATTAAGGCTGAACCTGATTCCCCAGTTCCAAATTCAGCAGCTCTGGCCATAGTGCCACATCCTCTTCCCCACTGAACACCATACTACCCCACTGAGAAAAACTCACACTGCCTTCAACTACAACTCAATTGCTGCCGGCTATAAACACCTGGATGAGGCTCAATTTAAATGACGCACTAGACAAGAGCAATGTGCGGCCTACAAAAACAGTAACAACTCCGGGAAAAAGCAAACACTTATAGGGAATGCAAGAATTAGCAAACCATGTGAAATGTAAGCAGGAACAACATAGTTACCTTAACGCTTTTAAACTCACTATTCAGAAATCAGTGAGTGCTTTTGCCTTTAAAGTTAAGGACATGACTACAGGTCCCTGAATAGACCCATTTCAATGTCCATTGCTTATATCCTTACAAAACGTAAGCAGTATGGTAAAAAAACCACATCCCTGGACGCAGAGCCGCAGTACACATTTTGTTTTCCAATCCACATTTTGCAGTACCTCCAAGATTGGTGCACTAGTTGCAAGCCCTGGGAAAACAAAGACAAGAAAACTAAAATAGCGCTTCACTATCAAACTCTCTAAAAGTGGCGCTAATGTGTTTGGGTGTGAATAAAATCAATCTGGCCAGTTTGCTACCACTCTGTCTTACTTTATTTAGTTATTTTTCATATTTTTAACATTTTATTCCAGATGCTGCACTTTGGAATTAAAATACGACATTTCAAGCTAAAATGATTTTCTTTTTTGGATCCGTATCACAGGGGAGCAAATAAAAGAAAGGAGAGGAAAGAGTGTGAAAACGCCGTCTTGAAGTCTCGGTTTTCAGTAAGAGAAGAACTGCTAGACAGAAAGAGAGGGAAGAAGGAAAGAGTGGGGGGGGTGGTCAGCTGAAGCGGCAGAGCAGAAGTGGACACTGTATTTTTCTTCTCTGGGCAAGAAGGAAAATACAGAGTCCTGTTACTTCTCTGCCGCCCGTCCTCGAACGCCAGCAACGCCGAGCTTTATTTAAAGGCGATGGTGATTTCTTGCGTCCTGGGACGCATTTTTAAAATAAAAAAGTAGGGGAACGGAATCCTTGGAATTGAAGAAGTAGGGGCACGCCGTGCCCTGCCGATCCCACCCACTTCGACCACTGCTACAAAGGGAAAAAAACATATTCCACAACTGCATGAGACCAATCCACGGCCCTGAGGTAGACCTTCATCTTCCAAATAGCACCGAGAACTTTGGAGGTCATAGTGCCGCGAGTGGCGTGAGCTCCGAAGGAGGAGACATCAGGTCCAGTAGAAGCCATCACTGCCTGAACCAAGCAAGCCCAAGCAGGACAAGAGACTGGGCTGGGAGGTTTCCTGAAAGAGATTAGCTGCTGAGCAGAGGATGCTGGCGTAATAAAGTTGGTCCTGTAAGAGATTAAGAGCTGGTCAGAGAAGGGCGTAATAAAGGTGGTCCTGTAAGAGATTAAGAGCTGGTCAGAGAAGGGCGTAATAAAGGTGGTCTTGTAAGAGATTAAGAGCTGGTTAGAGAAGGGCATAATAAAGGTGGTCCTGAAAGAGATTAGGTGCTGGCCAGAGAAGGGCGTTATAAAGCTGGTCCTGTTAGAGATTAAGAGCCGGTCAGAGAAGGGCGTAATAAAGGTGGTCCTGAAAGAGATTAGGTGCTGGCCAGAGAAGGTTTAAATAAAGCTGGTCCTGTAAGAGATTAAGAGCCGGTTAGAGAAGGTCGTAATACAGGTGATCCTGAAAGAGATTAGGTGTTGGTCAGAGAAGGTTGTAATAAAGGTGGTCCTGTAAGAAATGTGGTGCTGATCAGACAAGGGTGTAATAAAGGTGGTCCTGTAAGAGATTAAGAGCTGGTCAGAGAAGGGCGTAATAAAGGTGGTCCTGAAAGAGATTAGGTGCTGGTCAGAGAAGGTTGTAATAAAGGTGGTCCTGAAGGAGATTAGGTGCTGATCAGAGAAGGGTGTAATAAAGGTGGTCCTGAAAGAGATTAGCTGCTGGCCAGAGAAGGTTTTAATAAAGCTGGTCCTGTAAGAGATTAAGAGCTGGTTAGAGAAGGTCGTAATACAGGTGGTCCTGAAAGAGATTAGGTGTTGGTCAGAGAAGGTTGTAATAAAGGTGGTCCTGTAAGAAATGTGGTGCTGATCAGAGAAGGGTGTAATAATGGTGGTCCTGAAAGAGATTAGGTACTGGTCAGAGAAGGGCGTAATAAAGGTGGTCCTGAAAGAGATTAGGTGCTGGTCAGAGAAGGTTGTAATAAAGAGGGTCCTGAAAGAGATTAGGAACAGATTAGAGGAGGGCGTAATAAAGATGGTCCTGAAAGAGATTAGAAGCTGGTCAGAGGAACAAGATGTAATGAAGGTCCTGAAATCAATTAGCTGATAAAAAAACAGGGTGTAATAAAGCTGGCTCCTGAAAGAGATTAAGAGCTGATCAGAGAAGGTCGAAATACATGTGGTCCTAAAAGAGATTAGTCGCTGAACAGAGGAATAAAATGTATTAAAGTTAAAGGTAATCCTGACAGAGATTAGGAGCTGATCAGAGGAACAAGATGATAAAGGCCCTGAAAGAGATTAGATGATCAGAGGAACAGGGTATAATAAAGGTGGTCCTGAAAGAGATTAGGATCTGATCAGAGGAGAATAGAATAATAAATGTGACCTTGGAAGAGATTAGCTATCAGAGGAACAAGATGTAATAAAGGTCCTGAAATCGATTAACTGATCGAAAAAACAGGGTGAAATAAAGGTGGTTTCTGAAAGAGATTAAGAGCTGATCAGAGAAGGGCCTAACAAAGGTGGTCCTGAAAAAGATTAAGAGCTGGTCAGAGAAGGTCTTAATACATGTGGTTCTGAAAGAGATTAGGCGCTGATCAGAGGAACAATATGTAATAAAGGTGGTCCTGAAAGAGATTAGGAACAGATTAGAGGAGGGCGCAATAAAGGTGGTCCTGAAAGAGATTAGGTGCTGGTCAGAGAAGGTTGTAATAAAGGTGGTCCTGAAAGAGATTAGGAACAGATTAGAGGAGGGCGTAATAAAGGTGGTCCTGAAAGAGATTAGGTGCTGGTCAGAGAAGGTTGTAATAAAGGTGGTCCTGAAAGAGATTAGGAACAGATTAGAGGAGGGCGTAATAAAGGTGGTCCTGAAAGAGATTAGGTGCTGGTCAGAGAAGGTTGTAATAAAGGTGTTCCTGAAAGAGATAAGGTGCTGGTCAGAGAAGTTTGTAATAAAGGTGGTCCTGAAAGAGATTAGGAACAGATTACAGGATGGTGTAATAAAGGTGGTCCTGAAAGAAACTAGGAGCTGAGCAAAGGAACAAGATATAATAAAGGTTCTGAAAGAGATTAGCGGATCAGAGAAACAGGGTGTAATAAAACTGATCCTGGAAGAGATTAGGATCTGATCAGAGGAGGATGGCATAATAAAGGTGGTCCTGGAAGAGATAAACTAATCAGAGGAGGAGGGTGTAATAAATGTGTCCCTATAGAGATACTCCTTCAGGCACGCCACGCCACATAGCGAAGGAGAGAAGGAAATTGAAATACAGGATACACAGGAGGCCATCTCAGAGTTGAGATGTAAAATAGCCCCGTTTGGAGAAAAATGTAGTCCTGCAACAGAGTCCGAGCATCTGAGACCCTCCTATGGGACACAAGAGAAGGAGAATGAGAGCTTACGAGAGAGGTTCCTTGCAGAAAGAGAAGAATTAGAAGACCGTCATAGCCAGTGTGTTATGAGCCCTAGTCAGGGCTTAATTTGAGTAGGTGGTTTCCAGTGCTCGACACCGGCATTTATTTGTCAACACCAGCGCTTGCGACAGTGTGCCACAAGGTGGCGATGTCTGGCTAATTTAGAGATGACCACAGCAATAGTTAACTATAAATTCAATATACATTAAAAATGACTATTACCTGCCGTCCAAGCCATTCTTATAGCTTTGGGGCCTGGAAAAGTCTGAATTGTCACACTTGTAGGAGTGTGATGGTTAGTAGTTGTGTTGTAACGATCATTGTCAGCATAGCAGGGGCAATGTGTGGTGTAAGCTGAAGAGACCTCCTGACGAGAGCCCTGGAACTTATGTTTTTGCATATTTAGTACTGGCCCTAGTACAAGGAAGAAAATGGGGTACTTGGCCATGGTTTGAACCGTAAAATACAACAATAATCAGGGCTCAGTGGATGCTGGTGCAACTGCACCTGCTGCACCAAAGGAAGATACGCCTTGGGAGAGATTGAAGGAACTCTACCAATGGAAATGAAGTTGCAGAAAAGCAAAGTGTTAGAAGGCGACCTCAGAGGGGCCCGGAGGGGGCCCTGACTATCCTGAGACCCACCCTCGAGGTATCGTAGCCGGCCACTGGCGGGAGCCTCCTCAGGAGAGGACTCTCGTATCTAGGATCGTACACTCGGCACCCCACGACAGAGGGACACCACACAGGGAGTTCTTAAGAGCAAATCTTTATCAGATCGGAGTGGTAGGATCTTTATGATCAGCAAGGCAAATATATACAAGTAGAGCGTGGGCTCACAGAGTCTTGGAGGGGGGTAGGAGGTAGCGGGACAGTCTTTGGGGATATGGATCAAATGCAGGAGCGTACCCGGCGCACAGCTCACAATCCTCGAGCTGGGGGGATACGCTTGTCGTCGTGGGGTCCGGCGGGACCAAGAGAGTCTGTGGGAGCCGCGAGTCACTCAGCAGGGCTTGGATACAAGTTCGGTGGTCTTACGATCTTCGAGGAGCCGCGAGTCACTCAGCAGGGCCCAAGCACAAGTTCGGAGGTCTTACGATCTTCAGGGAGCCGCGAGTCACTCAGCAGGGCTCAAGCACAAGTTCGGAGGTCTTACGATCTTCAGGGAGCCGCGAGTCACTCAGCAGGGCTCAAGCACAAGTTCGGAGGTCTTACGATCTTCAGGGAGCCGCGAGTCACTCAGCAGGGCTCAAGCACAAGTTCGGAGGTCTTACGATCTTCAGGGAGCCGCGAGTCACTCAGCAGGGCTCAAGTGTTCCAAGGCGAAATCTGCCGGACAGTCCCAGAGCACCCCTTGTTATAGGGCGACTCCTCTTTGATGTCCGGAGTCTGTGCAGGCAGGGGTCTTGTCACCTGGGGGTCGCTTGTTGGGGTTTCCTGCCATTGTCTTTTGATCCTTCCAGGGCCGGGTCGGGAGGAGTCCCAGACACCCAGCAGGCGTGGAGCCAGCCCTCGGGGAGGCCGGCAGGTCGATCGAAACCCACTGTCCCAGGGAAGCGCAGAGGTGTGATAGAAACTGCTCCTCCCTCTCTCATCCCAAGGGGAGCGCGATGTCCTCCAGCCGGAGTGGCGCCTCTAGGCCAGGGTCGCGCTGGGGCCGGGCGGCCATCTTGGTGCATGAAGTGGGCACACGGGCCCGGTGTGGCCGCAGGGAGGAAGGCCACGTGCGGGGAAGTCCGGGTTGGGTGCGAGCGAGTTCTGGTGGGAAGGATCGGCTAGGCCGTAGGTTTGGGGGCAGGTGTGAGGTGCAGGGGTCAGGTCTAGCTATGTTACGAGGGCCGGGTCTAACACAAAGGCACTGAAATCTCTGATCAGTAAATATGTGAACATGGATTGCCCAGAGCTGTAGCACAGAGGTCTGTTAGAAGGGACTAGAGAGTTGGAAGAGACAAGCTAGTCATGACTCATCACAAGTAAACGAGTATGAAAAACTAGAATGCATGCCATCTCGCACACACAATGTACAGCATTTGAAGCATCATATGTAAAGCAAGAGCCAAGCCATATCACAACTAGCCCAGAATTCCAAGATGTTGTCTTCAGGTTGTCAAGAGGCAGACATCTCACAATAAAAATTTATTTCGTGTCACAAAGGTACCTCTTCCCCTTCATGACAGCAGATGTCACAGGGTCTCTCCACGGACATTGACCTGGAGAGGTGTCAATTACTGATGACACGCCAGCCTGTCTGTGAGGCGTTGGAAAACCAGCAGATCATACATGAGGGACAGATGTCACTCACCGATGACATGACAGCCTGTCACTGAAGAAACAAGCGGCCAGCAGATCACACATGAGGGACAGATGTCACTCACCGATGACATGACAGCCTGTCACTGAAGAAACAAGCGGCCAGCAGATCACACATGAGGGACAGATGTCACTCACCGATGACATGACAGCCAGTCACTGAAGAAGCAGCTCAAACATGAGGGACAGATGTCGCTCACGGATGACATGACAGCCTGTCACTGAAGAAACAAGTGGCCAGCAGATCACACATGAGGGAGAGATGTCACTCACCGATGACATTACAGCCAGTCACTGAAGAAGTGACAGGCCAGCAGATCACAAGAGGGACAGATGTCATTCACCGATGACATGACAGCCAGTCACTGAAGAAGTGACAGGCCAGCAGATCACAAGAGGGACAGATGTCATTCACCGATGACATGACAGCCTGTCACTGAAGAAATGACAGGCCAGCAGATCACAAGAGGGACAGATGTCATTCACCGATGACATGACAGCCTGTCACTGAAGAAATGACAGGCCAGCAGATCACAAGAGGGACAGATGTCATTCACCAATGACATGACAGCCAGTCACTTAAGAAGCAGCTCACACATGAGGGACAGATGTCACTCACCGGTGAACTAACAGCCTGCTACTGAAGAAGTGGCAGGCCAGCAGCTCACACGTGACAGCCTGTCACTGAGACAGTGACAGACCATCAGCTCACGCTTCGGGACAGAGAATCTCTAGGGTCTGGATAGGGGAAGAGGCTGTGACTGACCAAAGCCAAAGCTGGCCTCTTGGTAGCAAAGGGAGTGTAGAGGAGGAGGAGTGCCTTGTAGGGACTCCCAGTAGGCCAGTGACGACTCTCTTCCGGGGTGCTCCTCTCGCTGTGAGTCACAGCGGCAGGGCTGTGGTTCCACCCTTCGGACCACTCTTGGAGGACACCTTCAGCCACCTACACTGGACCCCTCAGCTGGTGCACGGATCTCTTCTGCTGCAGACAGGATCACTTGCTCCTCGGCAAGGTGGCTGGAGATCGACTAGATCACCAGCAGCCAAGAGATCCTCGGGTAGAGAGAGTCTTACAAATGTCCTTCATGAATCCATCCATCAGTCTGGAGACCCCTGGAGAGGGGGGTGTGTTTGTGCTCTGAAGGGGATGAGCCTGGGCCCACCTCTCCTTCCACAGTCCTGGAAGGGGGGGCTCAAACCCCCGCCAGACACTGCACACAGAGCAGATGCGTGAAGGTGTGATCTGGTGAATGATGTCACCATAGGTCTTAAAGCCCTAACTGACGTCATCAAACAAGAGTACTATCTGGTGACTGCTAGAGATGCAGGACTGGGTACAAGAAAACTGTTCCTTCCTCTGCAGTGAGTGGCCCCTTTAAGACACCACTGTGGGGCGTGGCTTGGCGAGCCAAGTTGGTAGACGCACCCTGAGAGTGCTCCCGGACCCCTCCACCATCTGCCCCAATCCGCCCATCTAGTTGGCCATCCGGCGCCGATACCTGCCGCCGTTCCAGCGCTGCACCGCTAGCTGAGTCCCTGGCTGGCAAATCGCCCCGTGGGCCACCACCGCGCCGCATCTGGCCAGCCGGCTGGCCGGAGCTCGCTCCCAAAATGGCGGCCTCTGCGTCCTAAGCTGCCTTGCCTGCGGCTACGAACTTCGCCGACTGGTCTTCTGGCCGGGTGCTTGGAGGAGCGGAGGGCCCCCGAGGAGTCGGAGTGTCCAGAGCTGTGCTGCCGGATCAGAGGCGCTGCCCATGTCCTCTCCGCATCGCCTGCTGTGCTCCGGCGCGGGTGCCGCGGAGGCTGTATTCTGTCCGCCGGTGCTGGGGAAGATGCACCTCATGCGGAGCTGCCTTTCTGCCTGCATTCCTCGGCAAGACCCATCACCGTTCCCTGGTGCCCCGGCACAGTGACCCCGATAAGGGCCGCCACTTCGGGCAGCGGGGGCAGGGGACTGACGACAACCGGCTCCTGACTGCCGGGGAGAGGCCTGTCTGCTTGAGGCCTCGGAGACCGACGGCTCCAACGTCTAGTGAGTCCCGGCGTTGGTGTGGGTCCTGGGTCAGCTGGTGGGGGCCCCTGCGCATGAGGGTGGCTCACTGTGGTGTGGAGCTGGGCCCCGGGTGCTGCTGTTCGTTACCTGCAAGCTGTGCCCCCTCATCCTCAGTGCCCTGGGACTCTTACTCCAGCCCCCTGGGCCCTGGCTGGGAAGACTGCTGCTGTGATGGGGCCGCTTCTGGAATCCGGGGTGGGTGGGCCTGGAGCGGTGGCAACAGCGGCGTCCTTAATGCAGTAAGAAGACCCTAGTGGAGACCTTCCACCACCCCCAGACCCCCAGCTTGTCTCTGCCTTACTTGGAGAGATCCTGGTGCGGTGACCCCACGAACGGGTCTTAGCGACCCTGCCCCTGCATCTTAACCTCCGGGTGTGATGGTACCAGGAAGAGGGCGTTCGGCCGTTTCCATCGAACAGCGAGTAGAGCTGAGTGACGATCCCCCCTCGCTATCCCCCCCCAGCCTGCATTCGGGCCACCAGCTAGGGACCATCGTCCCATTCACAAGGCGGCCTGCTAGAGTCCCCGGACCAACCCCATACCGTGCTACCCTGGTTGGGGAGTGGGCCTCGGGGAGGTGGAACCGGCCGCAGACACCGAGCGGCGAAAGGCCTAGAGAGGCACCTCCTTCACCGGCCCTCCCGGCTTTTGCCCCGCCCACACGGTGCCCGGTGTGGACCTGGGGCCCCGACCGCAGAGGTCCCACTACCGCCTTGGGAACAGACTACCGCGCTATCCCCATCGGGGCGCAGTCTTGCCCGGTGGGTGGAACCAGCTGCGCACATCGAGCAGCGGAGGGTCTCGTGGAGGCCTCCTCCTCCACCACCAGCGGCCGTTCAGTTATTGTGCTTTCTAGGATAGTCCCTCCGTCACCCAGGACGACACCTCTCAAGGCCCCTAACGCGGCTGGAGGGCACCCATAGGCCGGGACAAACCGGAAAAAACTTGACAAACCGGACAAACCAGCCAAACCAGCCAAACCTGCCAGGATACCAGCCACCCAGACCAAAATGGACCGCTACACCCCTGCTGAGGCTGGGGCGACTGGGAGATCCACGGACGGGGAGGCCCCGCCGGCAGCGGATCTGTCCACCATCCTTCAGGCCATCCATACCCCGCAGGCTTCCGTGGAAGGCAAGATCACAGAAGTTCGGGTGGACATGACCCTCATCAGGCAGGACCTTGGAAACGCCACGGCCTGGATCAAAGAAACGTAATCCCGTATTTCCACTGTGGAGGACGATGTCCAGCAACTTAAGGGCCTGGTCACGCGTCTCCAGTCACACACCCAGGAACTGCAACGGCGGGCCGAATAGATCCTGCCACAACAACCTTCGTTTGGTGGCCTTTCCAGAGGGGGCGGAGCAGGGCCGCACCGTGGACTTTGTGGAGAAATAGTTGCGATCCTGGATCCCTGACGGCTCCCTCTCTCCGTGGTTCACGATTGAACGGGCCCACCACTCTCTGGCGCCGAAACCACCAACGGGCGCAGCACCCAGACCAATCATAATGTGGGTTCTCAAAGACCACGATTCTATCCTGGCCAAAGCCCGCAAACGGCAGTCTCAGATACGACAATCACACAATTATGATTTTTCCGGATGACACTCATGAAGTCCAGGGTCAGCGCCGCTTGTTTGGTGAAGTCAAGCAAAAGCTGCGTGCCCTGAACATGCAATATAGGCTTCTCTTCCCGGCACGCCTACGAGTGGTATTCTCCAACAAGACTCTATTCTTTGACTCTCCCGAGGAGGCTTGGACTTGGGCTACGGAGGAGCGTCCCCTTCGGGCCAACGACCGGAATCCACCACCGGGTGGTGCAGATGGTGGTCCCGCCCACCCAAAGAATCCTGCACCCCAGCCCCAGCGCAACCACTCTCGCAGGCGTCATGGCTGGCGGTGAGCCCACTCTGACTCCCCGCTGGGCTCCTCACATCAGGCTACGCGTCCCCCTGGCCATCCTCTGTCTGCGAGACTCTCTGGCTCCTCCGGCCATATGAACTCTGGGGATGCTTCACCTTGCCCTTCATTGCTGGATCTCCCAGACACAGACCTCTCACATAGCCCGACGCTTCTTGGGGACCCAGCTTGAAGTCGTCTCTGCCTGCCGGGCTAGGCTCCGCAGCTGGAGGCAGCGTACCGTTCACCATTGTTCTCACTTCCAACAAACTTGATTAAGTACATCCGACAATGAGGAGGGGTCCTCCACACTCAACCATTCCCAAGAGTTCTAGTTTGGTCTTGTGTTCTTTCCTGTTAGGGTGACAGATGCTTCTGTTCCTGAAGTATAGGGTGGGGGGTAGGGGAAGGGTTAGGATGGGGAGACCGTTGTCCCGAGTTCCTTTATTTGTTATTTGTTGTTGTTCTTTTGTTTTGACGCACCAGCACTCACATGACGCCCTGCTCTATTCTCGGTGGGACACACTGATTCTTCTCTGGACACCCTGCCTGGCCTCCAGGCGACCCAGCCTCTGGCTGAGCTTCCCTGTGGGACTTTACCCTGCTATCGAGACCGATTGCCACTATGTCTGACACACGGCTCACACACGCCTCCCTGGACGTCATGTCCTGGAATGTCAATGGCCTCCTGAACCGCTTCAAGCGCATGGCTGTACTGCGATACGTGCAACGCTTTGGGGTGGAGGTCCTACTGTTACAGGAAACACATTTGATGGGAAATCACTGTCCCTTTTTAGCGCGCAATGGGTATGACAGGGTTTGGCACTCAGGTTTCACCCGGGGTTCTCGTGGGGTGGCGATCTTGGTGAAACGCTCCCTTCCTTTTGTGATGACACGAATCGCCCACGACGTCCAGGGCTCCTTTGTGGCCCTGTCCAGCTCCTTGAATGGTGCTCCCCTCAATTTGGTGTCCCTCTATTCCCCCCATTGATGATGACAACGACCCTAACTAACTCTGCGGCACTCCTGGCCTCTCTGTCACTGGGCTCTACTTTTCTTGGGGGCGACTTCAATGCGGTCTCCTCCCCTGACTTAGACACGACAGGTCCCCCTTCTCACAATAGGCTTGCGCAGGCGAGACAGTTAACCATTTGGTCTGAATCACTGAGTCTCTGCGACGCATGACGCACTTGGCACCCACGTTCCAAGCAATTTACACATACCTCAGCAGCTCACCAAACACAGGCGCGTATCGACACGATTTTCATTCCCCCGACCGACTGTCTCATGATCCAAGATGTTTCCATCCTCCCTCGAGGGATATCTGATCACTCCCCGGTGTTACTTAATACGGGCCCCCCTCCTGCCTCAATGCGTCAGACATGGAGGTTAAACGCTTGGTTTCTTCAGGACAAGGAGTTCTGGAAGGTGGTGGGGCGGGAACTCAAATATTGTTTTCAGACTAATGAAGGGTCTGTATCCTCCCCGGGCACCTTGTGGGAGGCTAGCAAGGCCACGATTAGGGGAGTTGCCAAGGGCCAGCTCAAACTCCAGTGGCAAGCGCAGGTGGAGCAAATTACCTTGCGAGAGGCGCAGGCTCTACGCCTTGAAAAATCCTCTGCTCAGAACCCAGATGCCCCCGAAGTAAGGCTCCTTACTCATATTCGTGCGCAGCTTCGACAGCTCTCACTGGACTCGGCCAAGCTCCTCTGGCGTCCATCCGTTGCGAGGGTGTATCGTTGGGGTGATAAAAATGGCTCACTTCTCCACAGACTGGCCACCTACCCCAGGGCAAACCGCATAATCCCCGAAATCATAACTCCAGAGGGTTTGGTGTGCCGCTCCCCAGCGACGATGTCCCGCACCTTTGCCTTATACTGTCACCAACTGTATACAACCAAAGCCCCTCCCTCTCTCTCTCGGGCTTGTTGGGGATTGGGAGCGACTGCCTACATTGGCTGGACTCCAATGTTCGGAGGGACCCGGACCGCCCCATTACCGAAGAAGAAATTGGGGAGGCCATCACCCTCACCTCCTCCGGCAAGACGCCGGGCCCGTACGGCCTCCCCCAGGAATACTATGCCCTGTATCGGGATACCCTCATTTCCCACCTTGCAAGCCTGTTCTGGGAGGCGGTGGAGAAGGGCTCCTTTCCTCCTGAGATGGATATGGCCACCATTGTGGTCCTTCCCAAATCCCAGCCACCCTCGCCTCAGTGTACGGACTACCGCCCCATCTCCCTTATCAACACGGAAATAAAACTGTTTGCCACGATCCTCGCACAACGGCTCAAACCACACTTATCCACCTTGGTTCACTCTGCCCAATGTGGGTTTATGCCCTCGCGTGGTACCCGGCACTGTCTCCGGAAGCTGCATTTAGCCCAGGCCCATCGTCATTTGATCACCCCCTACTTAGCGATCCTCCTTGTTGATTTTGAGAAAGCCTTTGACTCGGTGGATTGGTGGTTTTTGGACGATGTCCTAGCCGCAATAGGCTTTGGACCCCGCTTTCGGGGTCTAGTCCGCGTTCTATATGCTCACCCGAGGGCACGGGTTCTGGTGAATGGGGCCCTATCGGAGCCCTTCTCGATCTGCAGGGGAACGAGGCAGGGATGTCCCCTTTCCCCCCTGCTCTTTGCTCTGGTGATGGAGCCCCTGGTGGCCCTGATTCGCTCGAGTGGGCACGTGCGGGGTTGGGAGTGGCCTAACACAGAGACAGACAAGATCACCCTTTACGCGGACGATGTCCTCATTTATTTGGCGGACCCTGCGCAGTCGGGCCCTCATTGTCTCCGCATCCTGCACTCATTTGAGCAGGCCTCTGGCCTCCGGCTGAACCCCGACAAGTCTGTCCTGGTCCCGCTCCACATGTCTCGGGAGTGTTTTGACTGGCAGTCCAGCATACAGCTCCGCCGCCAATCGTTCAAATACCTGGGTATGTGGGTGACTCTACTCCCTGAACTTAGCTGGGCCCTCAATGTTACTCCCCTGGTAAAGAAGGCCAAGGCAGACCTTCAGAAGTGGCAAGCGCTGCCCCAGAACCCCATGGGGAGAGTCGCTCTATTTAAAATGATGATTCTTCCCACGTTCCTTTACGTTCTTCAGAACACCCCCCTCAGCTTTCCGAGGGCCTGGTTTCGCGACCTAGACAGCATGGCTACTAAGTTCCTCTGGGAGAAAGGGAGGGCCCGCCTAGCTCTGAGTGTCTGTAGGATCCCGACTTTCGATGGGGGGCTGGGGATGACCCACTTATATCTATATTACTTAGCCACACGTCTGCTATCTATACATGACTGGTTCAATGGGGGCTGGTCCGACCGGGCATACAGGCTGGAGTTGAGTGAGTTGGGCTTGAATAGAGTTCAGTCAATGCTATACAGGGAACCAATTCCGTCCCAATTGCCGGAGGTGACGCGCGCCACACTGCTGGCCTGGCGAGCCGCGTTCCGACACACCAAGTAGACACATACACTTACCCAATGCAGGCCCCCGTGGCAGGTTACCTGGTTCAGGGAGGTCAACGGGCTGCGGGGGTTCCGATCCTGGGATCTTATAGGGATTTCACAATTGGGTGACGTATGGGTAGGCAACCACATGCGTTCCTTTAGGGACCTTCAAACCAGGCACTCCCTGCACCAGTTGCAGTTTTACAGGTACCTGCAGCTGCGCCATGCTCTGCAAGTACACCTCACGACGGGTACACGGCTTCCTGACCACAGGCCGCCTGAGGCACAGATTATGTTTGGGGACCTGGGGAGCGGGGGCATTTCTCGCATTTACCGATCATTAATCAATAACACCCCAACATCTCTAGATCGGTTACGAGCCCACTGGGAGGACTGGGTGGGTACTCTGGAGGAGGAGGATTGCGGGATGCCCCCAGGACAGTCACCGCCTCTGCCAAATTGCGCATGGTACAGCTGTACTACCTGCATGCAGCCTACCTGACCCCTGCGCGCCTACATCGAGCAAGACTTTGCTCGACCCCCGCATGCGCTCGATGTGGACTTGAGCCTGCCGACTTCTTTCATATGGCATGGGTCTGTCCACGCTTGGCGCGGTTCTAGGGGGACATTGAAGAGGAACTTGTCGAGATACTAGGGTGGGAGAACCCACATGACCCAAAACACACGATTCTGGGCATCACGGACGGGCTGGGTGGGTCTAGAAATGAGAAAACAGTTTTTTACTACGGCAATGGTTGTGGCTAAATGGGATATAGCGGCCTCCTGGAAGTGCCCCGACCTCCCAAGCGTTGGGAAATGGCAGGCTGGTATTGACTGGTGTGCCACGCAGGAAAAAAACATATACGAGGCACGTGGGTGTCCCAAGAAACACCGTAGGGTCTGGGGGAAGTAGTTGGGGGGAATATTTTAGTCTCACCTGGCAGGTTTCATCGTATATCGCTGTGTGTTCATCCTTCCCTGTAAAATGGGTTAACGAGAATGTTGCATATATTCCTGTGCTATTATGGTGTCTTGAGGTATGGTTGGTGCTTTCTGTCAAATCAATAAAAAAAAAATTATCAAAAAAAAGACACCACTGCAGCTGTGTCTACAAGCGTGACAGCCTGGCTCTGTTGGGGTGTCTGGCTCTGTGTGGGCATCATCCTGGCTCTTTTGGGGGGGGGTGTCATACTGGCTCCATGCATGCGGCTCCATTGATTCACGTCAGTCAGCATGTGGCTACCCAGTGCCCCCGTCCCCCTTTATGAAAAACACCTGCTCAAATTAAGCACTTGACTGAGGTGCACAGGCAGGGTGCCGCGGGTCAGGACCGAGGTTCATTGGCAGAGCTGTTTGTGGGCCCTAGTACTGGAGTAGCAGGCATGCTGTGGATTACAGATGAGGTGCAGTTTTTAACCGTGTGGATGTTCGGTTGGAACATCAGATGATGGGATTGGGGTGCTTTGATGGAGGTGTGTGGGGTGTGTGTCCTAGAAGAATTGGTTACTGCAAGCCAGGACTGGAGTACGCTGATGCAGCTTGTATGGTCCTGGATCCCAACCAGCAGTTAATGCTGCTGACCAGGACTTAGGACCGTTGACAGAGCCGCAAAGTGCTGCTGATCCCTAGCTATGATTAGGGGCCCCAGAATCGGAAGAGAGTGAAGAAAGCATACCTTTTACAATGTAGGTTGAGACTAGCCAGTGTCCGACCCGTAAGGATGATGCGTACAGGAGATGCTGAGTAGTAGGTTTATTGGAAAGTAGGCATGTAGGGTCCCAACGCCTCCAGTATCTCCTCCAACTGCCACTCCCCGCTCATTCCAGAACCTGTGGCATTCCGGGTCAAAGAATGTCTATGCTCAAACCTTCCCATGGACTTTGGGTCTTTGAATGTCTATGCTCAAACTTTATCATGGATTTCAGGTCCTTGAATATCTATGCTCAAACCTTCACATGGATCCGGGGTCCTAGATTGTCTATGCTCAAACCTTTCCAAGAATCCCGGGCCCTAGATTGTCTATTCTCAAACCTTCTCATGGATTTTTGGTCCTTGAATGTCTATGCTTAAATCTTCCCAAGGATCCCGGGTCCTAGATTGTCTATGCTCAAACCTTCTCAAGGATCCCGGGTCCTAGATTGTCTATGCTCAAACCTTCCCATGGATTCTGGGTTCTTCAATGTCTATGCTCAAACTTTCCCATGGATTTCGGGTCCTTGAATGTCTATGCTCAAATCTTTCCAAGGATCCCGGGTCTTAGATTGTCTATGCTCATACCTTCCCATGGATTTTGGGTCTTTGAATGTCTATGCTCAAACTTCATCATGGATTTCGGGTCCTTGAATGTCTATGCTCAAACCTTCCCATGGATCCGTGGTCCTAGATTGTCTATGCTCAAACCTTTCCAAGGATCCCGGGTCCTAGATTGTCTATTCTCAAACCTTCCCATGGATTTTTGGTCCTTGAATGTCTATGCTTACACCTTCCCTAGGATCCCGGGTCCTAGATTGTCTATGCTCAAACCTTCTCAAGGATCCCGAGTCCTAGATTGTCTATGCTCAAACCTTCCCATGGATTCCGGGTCCTTGAATGTCTATGCTCAAACCTTCCCATGGATTCCGGGTTCTTGAATGTCTATGCTCAAACCTTCCCATGGATTCCAGGTCCTTGAATGTCTATGCTCAAACCTTCCGATGGATTATGGGTCCTTGAATGTCTATGCTCAAACCTTCCCATGGATTTCGGGTCCTAGAATGTCTATGCTCAAACCTTCCGATGGATTCCGGTCCCTAGAATGTCTATGCTCAACCCTTCCCATGGATTCCAGGCCCTAGAATGTCTATGCTCAAACCTTCTGATGGAATATCTCGACATTTCGGATCACCTGGAGATGTTCGGAACACAGACTGCGCCTTACCAGAGCTGGCACAAAACTGACAATTCCTCACTATTCTTTCCTTGTCCACATCAATGCCAGGCCACCAATACGATGACTTCACTCTCTTTTCTGCTTAACTATACCAAGATGTCCATCGTGGGTTATTTCTAGTACTTTCTGCCTCAACCCCTCGCGAGATACCAACCTGCCACCCCTGAGAATGTAACCAGCATAGCTAAGAGACAATTTGTATTTGATTTCCCAGTTTCTTGCATTCGTCATGCAGTTTGCTTTTGTCTGACCAACCATTGGTGATGAGCTGCTTAACCATCACCAGGATTTCACCCTCCTCATTACTTGCCCCCCACTATTCATCTAAAATGGCCGATTTACCTTCATCAATCATGGCCACACTGTATTCGTCCTATTCATTCTTAACCTGGTCACATAAAAGCAAAGGGACCGGCACAAATTCTTCCGGCACCTATTCTTATTCCCGGGCACGTACTCGACATCATATACAAACTCTAACAATGCCCACACCCTCCTTGCAATGTGCAGCACAGCTCTAACTACCCCATTAAATGTAGGGACTTTCACCAGCAGTTTATGGTCATTACGCAGTTGGAATTTGGATACCCACAAATACTCCCTACATTTTTCAATGGCTCATACTGTAGCCAACATTTCCTTCTCAATTACATAAAACTCCTCCTCTTCAGGGGACAAAGAATGAGAGGAATATGCCACTGTTCTTACCTTCCCCGTTTCCAGAATTTGGGTTAAAACCACTCCCAGACCCTTACAGTGGCATCCGCTGTTACAATGCTACACGAGCCAAATTTAAAACCTTGCAGGGGAACTGCTGTGCATATGTCACTCGTGATCCTTTCAAAGTCCGCCCACAGTTCATCATTCTAACTGAATTCCTTCCTTACTTTCAACAACTGTCTTAACCCATGTGTTTTCTTGGCAAAGATCTGTACAAACTTGGAATAAAATTCCACAAGGCCAAGGAAGGAGCTAACCTCCTCCTTAGAAGTGGGGCAGGAGCATTGCTAACTGCTTCGATAATGATCTTCTTGGGCGAAATACCCTTTCTGCCTACCTCATGATCTAGATATGTCATGGACCTTAATACAAACCTGCATTTTCTTAATTCATCAGTAAGTCTCTAGTTAGCCAATTTCTCTAATACCAGCTTCAACCTGGCATCATGTTCTTGCCTGTCTCGGCCCATCACCAGTATATCATCCTGGAAGTACGTCACTCCTTCGATACCCATGAATATTATGTGCATCAGGCACTGGAACACTGCAGATGCCGATGCAAGTCCAAAAGGCATACCTATGAACCAATAACACCCAAAAAGAGTGATGAACGATGTTAAACTCCTGCTGGATGGATGCAGCTGGACCTGCTGATAGGCCGAGGTTAAATCTATTGTCAAAAACCACTAGACACCCTTAGACTGTGACAAGAGTTCGCCAATCCCGGGTTGTTGTGTGTCGATTTAGATACTGTATATAGGTTTCCTGATGTATGTCCTTATATAGGCACAATTCACATTGCCCATATTTAGGCATAGGGATCCTACCCTTATTTAGGCATTATCCATGCTAAACAAATACAGGCATGGCCACCTACATCCGTTCATCTACGTCACAACGAGTTATTGGAAAACCAGACTCTTAAGCTTTTAGGACTTCCCCTTGCTTGGATATTGATTTCTCCAAGAACTCATTTATTATGCATGAACATCTGTTCCTTAGAGGTTCATTCATGACGTTCTTCTGCCCGACTTTTACGTCAATACTGGCATTCCTAGACACCTTCAAGGTATAAATATACCTTCACTTACCATGGCAAACCACGGTTCGGTTGCCTACTTGTACGACGCGGTTCGCCACGGCAAGTTCGGAAGGAAGTCAAGTCCCCACCTGACGCACTGACCAGACGCTGTCATCCTCCCCGCAGAGAATCCAGCTCCAGTGTTTCTGACTCCCCTTGCGGGGTGTTAGAGATCAAGACTCGGAAAGAGATTCCAACCTCACTCATTCTAAGGTATGGAGCGGACTAGAACCTAGAGGGACATTTGGCAAATCTTGGCGACTATAGCTAAACTAAACTATAGACAAGCAGCACCTACTTCTTATCTCGTACTGCACTTAGGTTAGGTACACTGGGGTAGAACTAGCTAGAAGCATCAGATGAGTATTAACATTTTAGCCTGTGTTATTTATGTATTTATTTTTATGAATATCTGTCATAGCTATAAAACATGCTATTGCAGTATTATTTTATCTTACTGCTAACACTGTACGAATTATACTTCGCATTCTGTCTTACAATTGTAGCAGTTCATATCTCTTGCATGAGAAATAAGACTGTTCAATAAACCCTTTTTATTGAAACGCCCGTCTATCTATTTCTGTGCAACTCTGTAGAAACGAAGCATCCACGATTGACTGAGTGAAACTGTTATGTATTGTTTCCATGATTCTGAGACTGTTCCGATTCTAAGGGAAACAAAGTTATCATGTTTATGCGGTTGTCAGAAACTAATTCATTCTTGTTTATTCAAGAAGTTTCTAGTGACCTCTGAGTTAGCTGGCACACACAAGTAATTAAGTTTCATGTACTCGATAGAGACATACTGACCTCAGTCCTATGTCAAAACTATAGTGTATATTATTCCAATGCGCAGAGCCTATCAGGAATATAGGAACTACACTACATGGTGCCCAACGGTTTGGTAAGGCATTAATTTAATGCTGGATACTGAAGTAACTCAGTCATGCTTTTCTCAGAGACCACTACTCATAAATACTCCATAAGACTACTGGAATGGGTAGGGATAATATCCGCCATAGCTGAGTAGGGCAAAAATCCTATGTATTAGCTGTTTGGTTTGTTCAACGTTGAAGGATACAGTGTTCCAAAATATTGTGCACCTTATCTTTGTTCCCTTGAAACTTGCTCTGCAATTTTCATTAAACAAATGTCCCTAAACGGGGATAATAACACCGGAACCAGTGAAGCTGTACCCGACGATGTCGCAGCAGCTTTTAATTATACAGGTTTTAATGAAACCGATGAAAATGTAAAAATCATCGATCCAAATTTAAGGAGAGCAATCACTCTAAAACTTATAAAACATGGCTTAACACCAAGAGGTGGTAGAGCAGTTTTTGTGATAAAGGCACATGAATCTTAACAGACAGAGGTATTCTATTCATGGATAGTATTCCCAGAATCAAATCCAGTAACTAAAACGTTTCACTTCTACAAAGAAGATGAACCACCTGAGGAATATATTCCTTTCGATGATATTGAAATTCCACTCACATACCAGGAGCATGATCTCTGGTTTAAAGGCGCCCTAAAACATTACAATCACATTACCAGGCTTGGTCCACTAGGTAGACCAGGAGCAACATGGCCGATTTTAGCCGGCTACACACCTCATCCGGACATTGAAGCAATGTCAGACGTAGAATTACTTAATCAGATACAAAATTTAATAGAATTACACAGTTAAACCACAACTGTCTGAAAGTCCTGAAAAGGCCTTTACTAAAAACAATCCTACCTCTTCTAAAAAGAAGTGGGAAAATAACAAACAACATTCAAAAGAGAAAGATTCTCAATCCTGAGGTAGGTCTCCTCAAAAGGAGCCCTCTGAAAGGAGGTATAACCTCAGGAATAGGGATAATTTGAGAAAACCTGACAGGTATCAAGATACTGATACACGTTCCTCTTGTCACAGATATCGTCACAGACATCTGAAAGAAGAGGACGGTCAGTTCAAAAAGAAGAACGCGTGAAGTCCAAAGACGATCAACACGTTCAGAAAAACAAACCAAAACCTCAATTCTCCAAGAAGAAAGTAGCATGTCTGAAGATAAGGCATGCCGATGATTCTGTGGACACAACTCAAGAACGGAGAATGGGCTCCGACAATGTTTGACAGCGCAGCAGAAGTGTCAGTAGCTCGCCAGAACCTGAAGGGACTTCTGGAGACAGTGGACCTGAATGAAGACATTCAAGTTGAGACTGTGTAGACACCAGTGTTAGTTCTCCACAAAGGTTATATGAAATAATACTCCGGATGGAGGGAGACATACCAAGAAAAGTGAAAGCACTCTTTTGGGAGCGCCTTTCAAAGGGTTATGATATACTTCTAGCAGAACGGGACTGGCCACCAGAATTTGTCAGAGAGTGCCCACATGGCGAAGACATCATTATGCCAGCTTTCTCTAACCATGTTCCAGTACATTTCAAATATACTTATGCCAGGAAATGGGCAGTGGCCCAAGCCCCAGCATTATACAAAAATCATGTAGGATGGGATGAGGATTCACCTCACCATAAGATCCAGTTAAAAATTCAACCAATTGCACAAAGGCAGTACCCAATTAAGCTAGAAGCCAAAAAACAGGTCAGGGAGATCTTAGATCAACATGAATATCAGGGGGTGATTGAAACATGCACCTCATAAATGAACAATCCTTTGTTTCCTGTTTCCAAACCAGACAATACATATCGTCTAGTTTTGGATTACAGACACTTAAATTCTTGTTGTAAATCATTTGCAGTGCAAAATGCACATAGTACAGCATTAATGAATAGCATTGGCAGTGAAGGCGGACGGTGGCAGAGTCTGCTCTGACCCGTATTGGCGGTACTGCTTTGTGTGGGCGCAAAATCGTTTTAATTTGTTTCTGCTTCCTGAACACATCCTTTTTTTTAAATATTGATTGGACGTTGGTTTTTTAACTTGGGGGATGTAATAGGAGCTTATCTATTACAGCGGATACCTGGGCTCAGTGGTCTGTCTTTCCCGCCCCGGTCCGACGCGGTAGCTAGTACCGTTGCTCAGAGCGCATGGACGGGAGAGCCAGGTACTTCCGCTTTGCGGAGGAATTAGCGCTCTAGTTGGCGGGGTAGACCAGCTATTTAGGTCGCTTAACATCGTGGGCGCGCTGTGGTGAAGGCAGACGGTGGCAGAGTCTGCTCTGCCCCGTATTGCCGGTACTGCTTTGTGTGGGCGCAAAATCGTTTTAATTTGTTTCTGCTTCCTGAACA
This sequence comes from Triturus cristatus, assembly GCF_964204655.1. Taxonomy (NCBI): domain Eukaryota; kingdom Metazoa; phylum Chordata; class Amphibia; order Caudata; family Salamandridae; genus Triturus; species Triturus cristatus. Next base: position 1,148,992,742 of record NC_140580.1, on the reverse strand, counting down.
CATCCTTTTTTTTAAATATTAATTGGACGTTGTTTTTTTTAACTTGGGGGATGTAATAGGAGCTTATCTATTACAGCGGATACCTAGGCTCAGTGGTCTGTCTTTCCCGCCCCGGTCCGACGCGGTAGCTAGTACCGTTGCGCAGAGGGCGTGGAAGGGAGAGCCAGGTACATCCGCTTTGCGGAGTGGTTAGCGCTCTAGTTGGCGGGGTAGACCAGCTATTTAGATCACATGTCACAGCGGCCGCGCAGAGGCCCGCACGTAGGGGCCGCGCGCAGCGGGCGTGCCGCTGGCGCACCGAAGGCGCGCCAAAGGCAAGCCCGTCAGCGCCCATCCGCGGCGGAACGGGGCATGGGGCCAGAACCCTGCCCATTTCGGACAAGCACTGAGCTATAGTTCCCTCCAGCTACATGCACTTTGCCCCACCATTAGGGAGTCGTGTAAGCACAGTATAACCGCAGGGAATGCGAGTTTTAGGTGTAGTCATTGTCCTTTTATGGTGGACTCTCATTTGAAATCTAGGGAGATAGGTCAGAAGCTCATCCTCTCTTTGATAAACTGCAGATCCCTGAGGAAACATAAATTGGAAATCTTTGACCATCTGTTAGACGGTCAGCCAGATGTGTTATTCCTCACGGAAACATGGCTAAATGAGGATTCTGCTCCAGAAATACTCGAGGCCCTCCCAAGTGGTTATGGAATTACTAGAGTGGATCGAGCTATTGGTAGGGGAGGAGGTATTGCGATTACTCACAGACTATCTATTCAGTGTACCCTTGAGTCTGTGGACATCGTGGATAGCGCAGCAGGCTTCTTCTCTATCACGGCATCCACAAATTATATTATAAAAGGGTTTCTGATCTACAGGCCCAAAGGGCCGTCTACACGGTTCGCATCTAGTATTATTGAGCAATTAATTCAACCGGCACTATGTTACGAGAAACTGTTACTGGTGGGAGATATGAATCTTCATTTTGATGATCTGTCTAACACCGGGGCTCAAGAGATTTGTCAGGAACTGGTGGCTTTACAACTGACACTTAGATTGAAGCTCCCCACTCATCAACTGGGCCACTTATTAGACCTGATTTTTGCCAACTGGGGTGCCTTAGAAATGGAGCCTCCACTTCCAGTTCTATGGGCTGACCATTTTCTGATCTCTTTTAGGGCCTGGATGCCTCCACCACACTTACCAGAGAAACCTGACACCAAGAAAAAGCATAGGAAGTGGGCTAGACTTTCGCAAGCGAATTTCAATATGGCCCTATTACAGGGTGGGCTACCTGGCGGTACAGACATTGACTCTGCCTGTGATGCACTGGATTATCGTATAGTGGAGGCATTAGATAGTAATGCTCCATGGTCTTTGAAATCGTCGGTTAGACAATTAAAATCTGCTCCCTGGTTCAGTGGCGAACTTAGAATAGCCAAATCAGCCTGCAAACGCCTTGAAAGAATGTGGAGAAGAAACTTTTCAGCTCTTATTAAGAGTGAATATAACGCCAGTCTTAAAAACTACCACTCTCTCATTAGGAAGGCTCGGGCCACCTATTATAAAGAGAGGATCGGGTCAGCGGAGAACTCGGCTAAGGAACTTTTTACTGTCTTTAAAGAGATATCTTCACTAGCAAGAACCACAGCGCCTAACATTGGCTCAGTGGATTCTTGCAATTTGGTGGCCGACTTCTTTGCGGAGAAGGTGGGGAAGATTTATTCTACCTCCCCGGCCTCAGCACGAAATGGGCGCTTGGATGATGACGGGACGTCTAACATAGTGGAGGCAGAACGTCTTGGTGAATTCACCGTCCCTTCATGTGACACCCTCAATAAGATAGCCCTAAGTATCAAGTCAGGCTCGCCCAGAGATCCTGCTACTCCCAAGGTTCCAAGAGGGAGCATTGAGACTCCTGAGCCCTATATTAGACGCCTCCTGGAGCTCTCTTTCATTTCAGGAACGGTCCCAAAAAAATGGAAAGAGGCGATCGTTCTTCCGCTTAAAAAGAAACCGAATGTTAGCATGAGACAAATGGAGAATTTACGTCCTATTTCATTGCTACCGTACTTTGCTAAAATTGCAGAGCAGGTGGTTAATATTCAACTGACAGCCCATATCAGTGAACATAGCTTACTTCATCCCACTCAATCTGGCTTTCGGGCATCTTTTTCCACCGAATCGGCTCTGCTCCTCTCTACGGAGACCATCCGGAAATATGTAGATGAGGGACAGACGGCGGCCTTAATTCTATTAGATCTAAGTGCCGCATTAGACACTGTGGCCCACCATACCCTACTCCAGCGCCTCAGGACTGGAGGTTTGGCTGGCAGTGCGTTGAAATGGTTGGAGTCTTTTCTGCATGATCGTAGTTTTCAGGTGTCGCAGGGACTTTACCATTCTAAAAGTATTAAGCTGAAACAAGGGTTCCCACAAGGCTCCATTCTCAGTCCTACCCTGTTTAATCTCTACGTCACTCCTTTGGCAGAGATTACTGAAACATTTGGGGTCAGTGTTGTGTCCTATGCTGGCGACACTCAATTGGTGGTGTCCCTAACACAAGTACATGAGAAGGCAGCCATCAATTTTTCAACGTGCCTACAAGAACTGTCGTCCTGGATGGCTAACAACTGCCTTAAACTGAATGGTAACAAAACTGAGGTGCTTGTGATAGGCAAAACGCCATCAGTTTGGTCGTCGGCATCGTGGCTCCTAAGTATCAAGTCAGGCTCGCCCAGAGGTCCTGCTACTCCCAAGGTTCCAAGAGGGAGCATTGAGACTCCTGAGCCCTATATTAGACGCCTCCTGGAGCTCTCTTTCATTTCAGGAACGGTCCCAAAAAAATGGAAAGAGGCGATCGTTCTTCCGCTTAAAAAGAAACCGAATGTTAGCATGAGACAAATGGAGAATTTACGTCCTATTTCATTGCTACCGTACTTTGCTAAAATTGCAGAGCAGGTGGTTAATATTCAACTGACAGCCCATATCAGTGAATATAGCTTACTTCATCCCACTCAATCTGGCTTTCGGGCATCTTTTTCCACCGAATCGGCTCTGCTCCTCTCTACGGAGACCATCCGGAAATATGTAGATGAGGGACAGACGGCGGCCTTAATTCTATTAGATCTAAGTGCCGCATTAGACACTGTGGCCCACCATACCCTACTCCAGCGCCTCAGGACTGGAGGTTTGGCTGGCAGTGCGTTGAAATGGTTGGAGTCTTTTCTGCATGATCGTAGTTTTCAGGTGTCGCAGGGACTTTACCATTCTAAAAGTATTAAGCTGAAACAAGGGTTCCCACAAGGCTCCATTCTCAGTCCTACCCTGTTTAATCTCTACGTCACTCCTTTGGCAGAGATTACTGAAACATTTGGGGTCAGTGTTGTGTCCTATGCTGGCGACACTCAATTGGTGGTGTCCCTAACACAAGTACATGAGAAGGCAGCCATCAATTTTTCAACGTGCCTACAAGAACTGTCGTCCTGGATGGCTAACAACTGCCTTAAACTGAATGGTAACAAAACTGAGGTGCTTGTGATAGGCAAAACGCCATCGGTTTGGTCGTCGGCATCGTGGCTCCTAAGTATCAAGTCAGGCTCGCCCAGAGGTCCTGCTACTCCCAAGGTTCCAAGAGGGAGCATTGAGACTCCTGAGCCCTATATTAGACGCCTCCTGGAGCTCTCTTTCATTTCAGGAACGGTCCCAAAAAAATGGAAAGAGGCGATCGTTCTTCCGCTTAAAAAGAAACCGAATGTTAGCATGAGACAAATGGAGAATTTACGTCCTATTTCATTGCTACCGTACTTTGCTAAAATTGCAGAGCAGGTGGTTAATATTCAACTGACAGCCCATATCAGTGAATATAGCTTACTTCATCCCACTCAATCTGGCTTTCGGGCATCTTTTTCCACCGAATCGGCTCTGCTCCTCTCTACGGAGACCATCCGGAAATATGTAGATGAGGGACAGACGGCGGCCTTAATTCTATTAGATCTAAGTGCCGCATTAGACACTGTGGCCCACCATACCCTACTCCAGCGCCTCAGGACTGGAGGTTTGGCTGGCAGTGCGTTGAAATGGTTGGAGTCTTTTCTGCATGATCGTAGTTTTCAGGTGTCGCAGGGACTTTACCATTCTAAAAGTATTAAGCTGAAACAAGGGTTCCCACAAGGCTCCATTCTCAGTCCTACCCTGTTTAATCTCTACGTCACTCCTTTGGCAGAGATTACTGAAACATTTGGGGTCAGTGTTGTGTCCTATGCTGGCGACACTCAATTGGTGGTGTCCCTAACACAAGTACATGAGAAGGCAGCCATCAATTTTTCAACGTGCCTACAAGAACTGTCGTCCTGGATGGCTAACAACTGCCTTAAACTGAATGGTAACAAAACTGAGGTGCTTGTGATAGGCAAAACGCCATCGGTTTGGTCGTCGGCATCGTGGCCTCAGACACTGGGACCAACCCCCTCACCTTGTGAGCAGGTCAGGAACCTAGGGATGTGGCAGGACACCAAGCTCTCTTTTGAGAACCACACTAGACGAGTGGCAGGAACATGTTTTAGAGTTTTGCGTGGACTCCGGAACACTTTAGATGTAATGCCAATTACAGCTAGGAAAACAATGGTTCATGCTCTGGTGACATCACGCCTGAATTATGGAAACGCACTTTATCTGGGAGCTAATACAAAATGTATACAGCGACTCCAACGTATCCAGAATGCAGCAGCGCGTCTCGTTCTGATGTTACCCAAGAGAGCCCGTCCTAAAAAAGGCCTTAGATTCCCTTCACTGGCTTCCGGTAAGGGAGCGAATTCTGTTTAAGGCTCTTTGTGTCAGCCATCGTATCCTACATAGAAAGGAGCCCACCTACTTGCATGATTTACTAACCGCCTATTCCCCGACCCGTCAACTAAGATCTAGCGGGACGGGGCAGGTCAGCATTCCATCTATCAAGAGAGCTAAGATGGGTGGTTGCTCCTTTCGCTTTTTAGCAGCAAAGCAATGGAATAAACTCCCCCTGGGGCTCCGGTTGGAGGTTTCGGAGACCATCTTCCAAAAGGAGCTGAAAACTTGGCTTTTTCCCTCTGTTAGCCCTCCTGTTTAAGCTGTCTCTGCTTTCTCTGCCCTGTCCGGAATATGTGCCTCTATGCACGGCGCGGGGACACACTAGTAACAGTATTATTATTATTGTGTGTGAAAAATATAAAACCACATTAGATATTTCTAATGGTTTCTTTTGTCAAAACATAGCACCTGAAGTAGGTTTTTGACAGCTTTCTCAATAATGGGGACCCAGCTGCAATTCTGTCGTCTCCCTCAGGGATTCAAGAATAGCCCGGGGTTATTCTCAGCAAGAGTAACAGAGTTACTACAAATTTATGATGACAAGGCATTGTCATATGTCGATGATATCTATCTGACATACGATGACCTGAACAGGCACTTGAACAGGGTGAATACCATTATACTGGGCTTCACCTCTGAAGGTTATAAATTAAATTTTAAAAAATCAAGAATTGCCCATCTCAATGTCCTTTTCCTAGGATATGAACTATCAAGTGAAAGCAAAAGCCTTTTTAGAAAAGTGTGCGCTGCTCCAACCTCCAAAAACAATGAAACACTTACAGTCGATTCTAGGTTTCCTAAATTTTGGAAGAACATACATTCTAAACTACGCAGAAAGGGTTAAACCTCTCTACAAATTAATCAAATCTGATTTTAAAATCACACATTGGACACAGGAACACACAGATATCCTGCAATTATTTCAAGCTGCCACGTTAGCAACAAAACACTTAAAAACACGCGTAAACGTACGCAACTTAGTGATCCGAATCATTTCGGGTCAATGCGTATTCACCTACTTAACTTTTAACGAAGGTGAAAAAGTACCAATTGCATACAAATCACATTGGTATACGCAAGCAGAAATGAAATTTACATCGACAGAAAAAATTCTGACAGCAGTTCAAACCGCTGTAGCAAAAGTAAGAGCCCTAGCACAGGGGAAACGCATTATGGTCGTAACCCTTGTACCAGCCTTAGAGGCAGTTACAAAAGCGAGTATTCCGAATGCAAAAGCTTTACATCCAAGATGGATACAATGGGTTAATTCTCTTGCTGAAACTGATGTTGAATATGTTTTTGATCCTTATTTAAAAACACAAGCATTCCTGCAATACGAACACGAATTTCCTCTGCCAACTGAAATTCTCCCTCTTGACCAGTATGAATTTATAATTTATACTGACGGATCTGCACAACTCGCTACAGGGGATAAGCAAGCTTATAGTGCAGCATGCACGATCGTTAAAAGTTGTATGCTCGATGGCAAATTTAGACCAATGGTCACAAAAACGCAATCTCTAGGAGATTGTACAGCTCAGTGAGCTGAACTACAAGCATTTAAATTGGCACTTGAAAATACGGATCGCGAATTCCCCAAACTCATAGCGTGCGATTCTTTTTATTGTGTTCAATCATACAATGAATATTTACAGAACTGGCTTCAAAATGGTTTCAAAGATGCAAAAGGTGGCACAATCAAGCATAAAATGCTTTGGGAACAAGTAGTTCAGTTGCGAAACGGAGTACTAAACACTCACGTGATATACACACTGAGTCTTCTACGTGACGGCATTCACGTTGAAGGGAATTCATTGGCTGATAAAGCTGTGAAAGGGGCTGTGCAAACGGCTTCTGTAGCTGCAATCACTCGTTCAGAAACAAAAATAGACAGTGAAATAATACTGGCTGTCAATGCTTCAAGCAAAGGCAGCGGTGCAGCGTTACCTTAAAGGTTTCCACTCAAAGACTCATATATAATTGATGCGAACAATGTTCTGTTTGCTCAAATCCCTGGAATGGGGGATAGGGTAATACCAAGCATGGAACATAGATTAGGACTAATCCTAGCAGCACATGAAGGGATCGCCTCTGCCCATGCAGGTGTTTCCGCCACAGTGTCGTTATTAAAACAGAGATACTGGTGGCCAGGCATTAGGAAACAGACCAGGAATTATGTTTTGGACTGCGAAATATGCCAGAAGATTAAAGTCTCTACTGTGAAACGTCCCGCACAGACGCCCCTGTTAATTTCAGATAAACCATTAGCATGTCTTTACCTGGACCCCTGCGGTCCCTTACAAAGGGATGGTAACTATAAATATATCATGGTCGCAGTGGATTCATGTTCAAGATTCCTTTGGATGTGGCCTCAGCGCTCGGCTGATGCTCGAACTGTTATAAAAGATTTTTGAGTCTTTTTCGGCACATACGCAATTGGCACACTACATTCTGACCAGGGTCCTGCGTTTTACTCTCGAGCTTACAAAGAAGCCATGGCCAGTTTGGGCGTAGCATTGCGGTATTCTTCTCCATTCCATCCTGAGGGAAATTCTGTTGTCGAAAGAAAAAACCAGGACATAAAGCAGTCTATAACAGCTAGGGTATTAGGTTCGATTAATGGGTGGGTCAAACATCTTTATCGGGTCCAATGCTCATTAAAAAATTTGCCAAGAAGTTCTCTAGGGGGTGTCACTCCATATGAAGTCCTATTTGGAACTAGAATGTTGATTCCGGACCTTGACATGAAAGGCACAGTGGTGGAAAATAAAAAGTTTGATATCAAAGATCGTTTGGCTGTTTTACAGCACTTAAATGAACTAAGATCGAAACAAAGCAACGTGTTCCTGAAGCCAACCACCACTGGGGAAAAACCAACCGTCCCAGCAAGGCCTGTCTGGATCCCAAAGCTTGGTGATCTAGTCAGAGAAAAGATCACGGAGAAGAAGGAATTTGGGCCTTCGTATAGACAACCAGTACCTGTCCTAGCAATCCACAGATCAAAAACAGTACTACTGCCGCCCCTTGCTGGTAAAAAGGAGAAAAGATTTGTGTCCATCGACCTGATCAAACCGCACTATGTGGCCGATACTAAGCAGGAGGCCAAGTGGACCCCGACAATGTAGCAGACGTACTCCGCTAGCTACAATCCAAGAGGTTCAAACTGAGAGACTCATCACCTTTGAAGATTCTACAGTGAGAAATTAAGGACTAAGCAACAAAGCTATGGAACTTGTCCCTCTTGAGACCCAAATAACAGTTCATCCTGATACACCTGTCTACACCGAAGTAACAAGTGATCAACTGGTTCCAGCGATTTCAACGAATCCTGATGCAATTCCAACCATTGACAGAACTGCTTCTGGCTATTTCATTAACTTTGATACATTTTCTGAGGATCCCAGTGAACCTGAAACGACGCCAGCACAAAGAACTTTCAAAGAACAAGCAACAGACTTTTTTCATCTGCTGGAAAAAACTTATCTGGTTTCACCATGGATTGAACTATGGATTGTTTTGGGAATATTCTTCTTTCTACTTTGGTTAGCTCTGGTAATAACTCTGGGTATGCTGATAAATGGAAGATATATTCAAATGGACACAGCAAGTAAAAGAGTGAATTTACTTCTCCAGCCACACAAATCATTCCATGGTGAAGCAAGAGACTTATCAGCAGTGAACATCACAGCCGTTCCTATTCCAGATGGTATAGTTTGGGACAGAACTGATTATGACATTTTTGGGCCGTCTGAACATTTGAAGATTCCACACTTATTTAAAATTTCATTAAGTGACTTTATTGCCTCTAGTACCTTTTCTGATGATTGGGACTTCAAGACTGTTAATAACATGATGTCTGATCTAGAAATGTCTGCAGTATTCACAAATCATGAATATTTAGAGAGTTCATCAGACTATGAACAAATGTAATGTTATAACCACTATGGTCATCATTTCTTGCATAAAACTGCATCAACTAGAAATGTATTTATGTAAAATCAATGGGAACATTGTCCTACACCTCCAAAGGGTAGCTCAAAAACTTTTGCAATTAAATGTCCATATTTTTCAGGGTTCAACTTATCAAATCCAGAATCATTTTATTTTAAGAATATGAATAAGACAGGAATTAAAAATATGTTAACCAATACGAAACAGATTTATTCTGCAGCCTTTATTGCCCAACAGTGTAGACAGGGTTTCGACTTTTGGAAAGACAACATTGAGACAAAATCTGTCTGGGGTACAAGTGATTGGCAAGTGCAGGGGATAGAAGCTTTGTTTAGAGTCTGTATCATCCCTGAGCAAATTATGTTTTACAATGACACTGTCCAACAAACGTCTTGCCTTGGGTTAGCCAAGATCAAAGACATGAACACACCGACCATACCTATACTTGCAAAGTAATAGCACTACACGGGGGGAGGTCGATGTACATAATATTTTGCATCACAACAAATTTGATCCAGAATGGAAAAAATGTTTTCCCTGGCCCACAGACACAAATAACTGTCAAGATCGATTCCTGAACAGAACACAGGGTTTCACTATCAATAGGCCAGACCCACGCTATGTTGAAAGACAGCATCCAGGGGTACTAACAATATACAGTGTAGGGAAACTCTGCCTTGATTGGCAACAGAAAGCTACACTGCAGGATGTAAAACAACACTTATCTTTACTTAAAGAAGGCGCAGACCTTAGGGAATTCTTGCTAGGACCAAGAAAACCGAGTCAAAAACGTTTCATATATGCCGGTATCTACGCTGCTTATAATGAAATATGGAAGATTACCCAAGCAGAGACTGCAGAACGAATACGAGAAATTGATCATATTAATTTAGAGAAATCTCTCTCTGTAGTAGACAATAGGTTAATGACTCTGTCGTCCAGGATATATTCATTGGACAGCATTGTGTCTTCTGCCTTAGACATCATGGAACAAGACTTGGTCATGCTGCAACATGGTCAGTCTCAATTACGTTTTATCATGCTTTTAGGCTGGATGCTCCAAAACTTGGGTTCAGGCTAAGTGCCTTGGCATTTAATCAACACTACATCACTGTTTTCAGAATTCAGTCTCACTGATAAACAGATCAAACTGGCACAAAGTGGAGCAGACTATACGGTGCTGAGCATTGAAAAACTGGAGAAATTACCATTCACAATGGCAGAAAAACCAGCTACTGAATGGATCATACATGGTAAAATTACTCTGCCTGTTACAACTTTCCATTTTCAGTATTGCCTAAAACATATACCAGCAGGCATATGTGAAAGGTTGGGTAAAGAATACATCAAGACAACTTGGGATTTACCTTACACACATAGATGTTGGAGTGGGGGGCGTGAAGTGTTTCTTAGCGGTACAAACTTTGAAAAAGCACTAAGCGGTTCTCTCCTTTGTCAGGGTATTAATTTACACGGGGCCTGCGATGGTTCCACCACAAACTTATCCTGTCACCTGCAAGGCTCACCAGCCGTGGTGATTAATCCAATTTTTGGACTACTTTCAAATGGAAGTTACCTCATGTTGAATGATCACAGCTGCTGTGGCATGTTGCCAGGTATCCCATATCTAGTAACGGTTACATCCAGGGTCACTTGCTGTATGCAAGTCTTGTTTCCACAAATGCAGACAGTCAGGGAGTCGCCTCTATGGCCTTCACTGAACATCTCTTCTATGCGAATTGATACTCTAAGCAGAATGAAAGACATTCTTTTACAACAAACTGTGCCACTGACCTCGGCCAAAGAAACCTATGATCTACAAGTCGCAAGGACTTCTGCCGAGATACATGCCCTTTTGAATACAAACTGCCCTATACATTTCTCAGAAATGTTAGAATGTATCTTAAACATGTCTGATACGAGCGGTATTGTACATGTATTTAAGACCGTGTGTTCAGGACTGTTAGCACCTTTTCAAGCAGTCCTCAGAATAATTCCCAACTTCGTGCACTCTGTGTTTGGTGGACTGCCACTACTTTTTGGACTCATTGCAGGGATCCTATTTTTGCTCCTACGGTTCCGATATGGCAAGCCAAATCACCGACGTCACTCCAAGCACGATAGAGAGAGCTCTATTGGAGATGAGGTGTCGTGAGCGCATCGTCCAAATTTTAGGTTTACCTCATATACGAGAATTAAATACCATATGGTTTCTGTCATTCAGACCAATCTGGCAAGATTGCATCTTACCTGGTCTACGCTGCCTGCTTTGCGGTGAAGAATGCGTGCTAGACATCTGTCCAACACTCCCATCAGTCATGCCTATGGATATCGATACTCTGCTGGACCCGGTAACGGCCCATGCTGTGTGTTGTCCCCAGCGGCTACCAATCCTGATGACGGCATTCACTGAGATCTCACAGACGCAAATTGCTACTGCTGAGGTACGAGAGGATACAACAGACACGCACGTAACATCCGATACGAACATTGCTGATGCGACCAATGCTGACGGCGATGCTTCTCAGCTATGTGCGGTTAATCTTCTAAACGAGGTAATCCAACTTTCACCTACAATGGTAGATGACTACAGATTAGAAGATTTCATGTTTTCTCCATCCTCATATACTGACTTTTGATTCAGCACACAGTGTACCGGGAAGACTCTGAATTTGGCCTTCATTTTTCAAAACAAAGACTAAACTTGGAACTATTTCCTATGATTAATTTTTTTTCTCCAAATTTGAGTTATTTCTTTTTATGGCACAGTAATCTGCTTTTAGTAGAACTATTCATAGAGAACAGAATTCTTTGATACACTTTCAGAGACAATATGTCACCTTGTCAATAACAATTGATTTATGTAACTTGACATGAAATGGTTTAGGCATTTTTTGTTCTGTATTTACTAGCCATTTCATACTGTGTATATATATATATGTATGTTTATTCATTTAGCATTCAATGTAAATATATGCTTGGAATGAAACATTGCTTTAATATGTACAGCACCAATGCATTTTTATGCTTGGCAACAGTTTTTCAGCATTTTAAGCTGTATTTTAGACATGTTCTTAGCCATCCATATGTAGCTATATTTTAGATATGTTTAGCATGTTTAGAATTTAGTAAGGTCATTCATACGAAAGTGGAGTGGGTGTTGTGTGTTGATTTAGATACCGTATATAGGTTTCCCGATTTATGTCCTTATATAGGCACAATTTGCATTGCCCATATTTAGGCATAGGAATCCTACCCTTATTTAGGCATTATCCATGCTAACCAAATACAGGCATGGCCCCCTACATCCGTTCATCTATGTCACAACGAGTTCTTGGAAAACCAGACTCTTAAGCCGTTAGAACTTCCCCTTGCAAGGATATTGATTTCTCCAAGAACTCATTTATTATGCATGAACATCTGTTCCTTAGGGGTTCATTCATGACGTTCTTCTGCCGGACTTTTACGTCAATACTGGCATTCCTAAACACCTTCAAGGTATAAATATACCTTCACTCACCATGGCAAACCACGGTTCGGCTGCCTACTTGCACGACGCGGTTCGCCACGGCAAGTTCGGAAGGAAGTCAAGTCCCCGCCTGACACACTGACCAGACGCTATCATCCTCCCCGCAGAGAATCCAACTCCAGTGTTTCTGACTCCCCTTGCGGGGTGTTAGAGATCGAGACTCGGTAAGAGATTCCAACCTCACTCATTCTAAGGTATGGAGCGGACTAGAACCTAGAGGGACATTTGGCAAATCTTGGCGACTATAGCTAAACTAAACTATAGACAAGCAGCACCTACTTCTTATCTTGCACTACACTTAGGTTAGGTACACTGGGGTAGAACTAGCTAGAAGCATCAGATGAGTATTAAACATTTTACCCTGTGTTATTTATGTATGTATTTTTATGAATATCTGTCATAGCTATAAACCATGCTATTTATATTCAAATCCCCAGCACTCGTCTAAACAGTAACTTTACAAGTGATACATCAAGGTACAACAATAAGAACAACATTTCCGAAATGCAGGTAATGTCTTTTGTTCTTTATTTCTGTATGTCTCCAGGCTGAAAGATCTCTTAAAACAAAGGCAGCCGACACGTGTTTCGTCCGTACTCGGCCTGTGAGACATAGACTGATGTGGATCCGTCGATACTCCGACTTTCAACACGCGAGACGTCAATTGGGATACTGCACGGCATCCTGACCATTGGACACCGTTTGGCCGTATTTAGATGGTTTTCCCGCATTGGAACGGAAATAGAACCACGAATTATAAGCATTTCACTCTAGAGACAGAGCCTTGAAAAATTTGCGGGATACTACCCATGTTGCGACGAAACACGTGTCGGCTGCCTTTGTTTTAAGAGATCTTTCAGCCTGGAGACATACAGGAATAAAGAACAAAAGACATTACCTGCATTTCTGAAATTTTTTACTTATTGTTTTACCTTGATGTATCACTTGTAAAGGTACTGTTTGGACGAGTGCTGGGGATTTGAATATAAATTTTGTAAGTTTTTGTTGACCTTGGTCACAAAGATAGAATTTTGAGGAGGTTAGTGGTTCTCCCCACCCTGCTAGCACCGTCACCCGGATATAGATATCTTGAATACTTATTAGTGAATTTCTTCTTAGTGGCGCCCGTATACCTACAAATATACCACTGTAGCTAGCTCTTATATAAACCATGCTATTACAGTATTATTTTATCCTACTGCTAACGCTGTACGTATTATACTTCGCATTCTGTCTTACGATTGTAGCAGTTCATATCTCTTGCACGAGGAATAAGACTGTTCAATAAACTCCTTTTTATTGAAACGCCCATCTATCTATTTCTGTGTAACTCTGTAGAAACGAAGCATGCACGATTGACTGAGTGAAACTGTTATCTATTGTTTCCACGATTCTGAGATTGTTCCGATTCTAAGGGAAACAAAGTTGTCATGTTTATGCGGTTGTCAGAAACTAATTCCTTCTTGTTTATTCAAGAAGTTTCTAGTGACCTCTGAGTTAGCTGGCACACACAAGTAATTGCGTTTAATGTACTTGTTAGAGACTTACTGACCCCAGTCCTATGTCAAAACTATAGTGTATATTATTCCAATGCGCAGAGCCTATCAGGAATATAGGAACTACACTATAGGGTAGGGGAACAATATTCTTGTTTAAATCTCTGGGATCAATGCATAATCTTCTGCAGCCATTAGGCATCTGAGCCACAACTAATGGGGCCCACCATTCTACACTCTCCAAAGTTTCTATGAATCCCTTGACTACTAGGGCATTGAACTCTTCCATAACACTGTCCTTCACCTACACCAGTATGTTCCGGACCTTGTGACTTAGAGGCACAGCTCCCTCCTTCACCACAATTGTGTGCACAAACCCACTCAATTTCTCCACTTTGCCTGAAAATACACAAGGAATCTATTCTATTATTCCTCCATAGAAACCACTGGTTCACCCAGTAATTGGGGGGCATATTAACAAGGCGACGCTATAAAATTATCGCCGCTTTTGCAGCTGTTTTTTGTCCGAAAAGCGGCGATAATTTTATCGCCTTATCAGCAAAGACACGCTATTGCGTGTTTTGCTGACTTAGCACCCGTTTCCAGCACGCCTAACTTTGCATCGCTAATGAGATGCAAAGTAGGCATGGCTGTGAAACCAACCAGGGAAAATATCGCGACGGCAGCTTCGCGATATTAACAAGGAAGGGTAGCGATTATTTAAATCGCGTTAAGTATGCCTTAACGCAGGAATTTAACGTCTGTTAAATTCCTGACTAAGGCATACTTAACATGGGGGGTGGATTCTGTGGCTAAGACCACAGGCCCTATCATCTAGGATATCGCTGTTTTCCACCATGGAAAACGGTGATATCCACACTATCTCTGGAATTTTTATCGCCTCGACGATGCGCGTTGTTGATAACGCGCTAACCTGGTGATAAATTCCAGAGATAGCCGGCGATGCAAAGCACTGCTGCTTCACCTTAACCGGCCCCCAGCTCTGCTGCTTTTGTTACTGGGGGTTGATATTACAGCACTGCGCAAAACCGGGCCACAGTAACAAAAACGCCCCCCACCGCTCCAAACCGACCCCCACCCTTCTGACCCACTGGGAAATCATCCAATGCCTGCTACGGCCAGTCCAGCTCTGCCCCTGGTCCATCCACCCAAGCACAGAGCGTTTTGCAATAGTGTATGTCGATCCAGAGTCTGTCACAATCTGT
This sequence comes from Triturus cristatus, assembly GCF_964204655.1. Taxonomy (NCBI): domain Eukaryota; kingdom Metazoa; phylum Chordata; class Amphibia; order Caudata; family Salamandridae; genus Triturus; species Triturus cristatus. The sequence goes on along the minus strand of NC_140580.1, from coordinate 1,148,977,703 downwards.
ATGTCTGCACCACTATTGGTCATGTTGCACATAGGTTTCTTTCTGGCCAATACATTTGCATCCAACACTGCATCCTCAATACTTAAGATGCCTTCATCACTCAATGATTCGTTCTCCTATTCCAGTTAGTCCTCATCATTATCCCTACACACTTAATTGAGTCCTTGCCCCCTCTATTTTTCTTTTCCCTGCAGACCTTGGTGAAATGGCCAACAATCCCCCAAAATGCACATTTAGATTTAATAGTGCAATGTTTATATCTGGCCAGACGGTCCTTATTCGCACATCAGAAACATACGGGCCGCCTGTCATTCACTTTCTTATTACTCTAATCAGTCTTCTTCAACAAGGGGTTTTTCCCATTCTGCTTCCCCATCTTCCTGTCATTCTCCTTGACATTGGACACTTTACTCACTGACTCACTGACTCAGCCTCTCTGTCATTTTTCAATGCACCTTTGGCACATCGTTTTGTCATTTCAGCCTTTTTCACAATGGCTACAATTTCATTAGGTGGCGCATCGCCAAACACCCACAATTTTTCTTGGATACCTGTATCGTTAGAATGCATGACGATTTGCTTTCTTATAGGATCGTATTGCAAGGCACAAAATGTACATGAAATTGCTATTTTCTTGAGGGCAGCCATGTAGTCTTCTACTGACTCAGTGTCTGCTTGTTTCCTTTAGGAAAAAAGTATATCTGTCAGTGGCCGCACATCAGTAGGTTTGTGGTGGGCATCCAGATCCTCAAGGTCATCCTTCAAGACATCTGCATGTGAAGCAGCTCTTGTTTTTTCCATCTGGCTATAGGCTTGCAAACCCTCAGGACCAAGACTGTGAAGCAAAATGTTTTTCTTCCTAGAAGAAGTGAAATCGTCGCCATTCTCTTTGTCCATGGCCGATATGTAGTTGATAAAATATTCCTTCTAGTCTGGCTATTTCATCTGAGGCTCGCCATCACGTGGAGGATATGGTACAGGTGGAGTAAGGCCAACATTTAGCGTACTCATTTCCAATGACTTATGTAACCATATTAAATTATAAATACAAATATTTATAGCTACTCAACACCCTATTATGAATGCACATGTGAATATCGAGTGCGAAACAGTACTAGATGCGCACAATTAGGAGAAGTAGTCACAGTACTGTAAAAATGCTTCAAATGTGTGTACTACAAAGTGTTGGATAACCAATTGCCAAGGTGTGCGAATCACCGCAGATGTGCACTACTCACAATTGCCCAAGGTCTGCGTGCACCAAAAAGCACAGTGTCACAGTAGTTTAACGAGTATGAATGCCAAGTTGCTGACAAATGTCAAAGCGTGCGAAGCACACAATATTCAGTTCATGATGCTTGGTTCCTCACGGAATTGTTTTTGCAATCTTTCAATAGCTTCCAAATAGACATTCCAAGCATTATGCCCAGATTTGCCACCAGGTTTTGCTGTGGGTGGAAGGTTATTTCTATTCTATTTAATGAATTTGTAGAGCTCATGGCTGCCCGAGGGCTTCCCAGCGCTAAAGGGAATACCGACAGTGACGAGCTGAGCTAACGCCTAATTAATGTGGAAAAAGCCAGGTTTTCAGATTTTCCTAAAGGCCAATCCGTGAGGGGCGGGCTCGAATTTCCAGTGGGAGGGCATGCCACAGCCTAGGTATCAGATGGGCGGAGGATCTGCCACCCCATCTGGCTCTTTCAACTCTAGTAGTCCTTAGGAGCTGTTCATGGGCAGATCTAAGATGCCTGGCAGGAATGTACCTAGATATAAGGTTCCTCAGTTTTTCGGGCCCAGAGTTGTTAATAGCTTTACGAGCTATGGAAAAAGTTTAAAACTTTACTCTAGCCTCAAGAGGCAGCCAGTGGAGCTGTTTAAGTGCTTCTTTAGCGGAGATGCAGTTTGGGATCTTCAACAGAAGCCTAGCAGCCGCATTCTGCACCACGTGCAGCCTCCTAGTGATGTACTTTAACCCTGGGCGTAGTTCGCGAAGTAGCACTACACGAAGCTACGCAAAGTGCACTTCGCACTACGCGAGCTACGCGTAGCACTTCGCGAACTGCGTAGTAACATGTTCACACTGTGCAAGCTGTCGTTTTCAATGATTGCACAGTGCGGACAAGCAACCGGCACTGTGCAATCATTGAAAACATCATCTTGCACAGTGCGAGCTGTAGTTTTCTGCCGCTCGAGTAGATTTTTACTCGAGCGGCAGCTTTCTCAACGCGGACTGGTAGTTTCTCATCGTGAGCGGTCGCGAGCATACGCGACCACCCGCAATGAGAAACCTGACCTCCTCGCGTTGAGAATCTCACCGGGAGGTTTATTTTCCACGTTCGCGATCGCCAACTTGATGTTGCTGATCGCGAGCGAGGAAAAAGTCTCGCCGGGATGTCATTTTGCTTGCTCGCGGTCGCCAACTTGACGTTGAGGACCGAGAGCAAGCAAAAAATGACCGCTGCACTACGCAACACTACGCTACGCGTGTTCGCACTGTGCTACGCGCAATTCGCGTAGTGCGAAGTAGTGCAAACTTCGCAAACTACACGAGCGTAGCGTAGTGCTTTGCCCAAGCTTAATGTACTTAGGTGAACCCAGATAGAGGGAGTTTCCACAGTCCAACCGCAAGATGAGGAGGGATTGTATCTCCATTTTCCTCAGGTGCTCAGGGATTATATCAGTGATTTTCTTAACATCTTAAGCAGGAAGAAACATAACCCTGAGAGTTTCCTGGATTGACAGTCCAGTGTCAACGAGTCCTCCAGCCAAATCCCCAGGTTTTTTATGGGAGGATCTCCCATGCAGTTGGGCCAGTGTATCAGAGGTGAGTGAATGCCCGGATCTCCGAGCAACATGAGCTCCATTTTACCCTCATTCAGCTTCAGGCAGCTGTTGGACATCCAACTCACCACTCTCTCCAGACAGATAGGTACTTGGTGATTTCTAACTTCAGAGCCATTAGAAAAAGGCACCACTAGCTGAGTGTCATCGGCATATGACACTACCGATATTCCAAATTCCTGTACCAACTCAGCCAACTGACGGATATAAACATTAAACAAAGTCAAACTGAGGGACGAACCCTGCGGGACGCCACATGTGGTAGGGTGGTGCTCTGAGACGCAGTCCCCTTCCATCACCTGGAAAGATCTATTATCCAGGAAGGAAGCGATCCACTCCAAGGCTTTTCCCTGTTATCAAATATTTGCTGTGCAGCAAGGCCTAAACTGCCATATAAGAGTGCTTATTTACGTTCTGGGGAATAACCACCCCCATCAATAGCAACTAGGTGGTTTTCAAATAGGTTTTAATTTTTTACTTTCACATACCGCAAACTTAGACCCGAAACATCAGGTATCAGTGTGCTTTACATGAGCACTAGTTTCGTTACAGATGGACACATTCATTTTTTGTTAGGTACGGGGAGATTAAGTGATTTGCTCAGAGTCACAGGAGGTTGAGCGTTGTTGCCGAGACTCGAACCTGGTTCCCCAGCTTCAAGGTAAACCACTCTAGCCGTAAAGCTACATCCTCTCCCCAATGCACCCGTTTTATCCCAGGTTTGCCAGGAGAAGACAAAACTGGTGGGGGCTGTGTAATTTGATGAGATGCAGCCATGGCCTAAATAGTTTAAATTAACCCCTCCAAACACTGTTCCCAGGCGTGTGCTCACTCAATAGTAAATAAATAAATGTACCTGTATGGATCTTGACACTGTCGAAACAAACCAACTGTTGGAAAGAACCCCCAAAAATATATATCCAGAAATGCAGTTTGACTTGCTCAACCAACGTGAGGAAAAACAATATGGATCGTAACAGACACGACACAGAAGGTGAATCACAGCGTGTTCCAGAAATGCTGAGACCAATCGGCATGCAGAAAGAAGGACACGCCTTTTGCTGGCTCACAGCGTGTTCCTGAAATGAGCTGTGACCAACCAGCATGCAGAAAGAAGAACACGCCCTTCGCAGGCTTTGTAGAGATGCGAAGCGTCTCCCAAACACCTGATTAAGGGGACCAATCAGCGTGTAGGGAGCGTCAGGCACTTAAGTTGTTCTGCTGGGCCATGCGTGAAGGGCGTCAGGAGGCGGGCAAAACAAAGATGCCACTGAAGGGAAAATCCGAAGAAAAATCAGTGAAAAGAAGGTGGGTGCGTCGGTCAGTGGGCGAAGGATCCTTGTATCCTCGATTGCCAAAATGTGTTAAATAACCCTGGGCAGAAAACTACGCTACGCTCGTGGAGTGTGCGTAGCAAGCGCAACTACGTGCTACGCGAATCGCACGTAGCACAGTGCAAAAATGCATAGCATAGCGTAGTGGGCATTTTTTGCTCGTTCGCGGTCCTCAACGTCAAGTTGGCGACTTCGAGCTAGCAAAATCAACATCCCGGCGAGACTTTTTCCTCATTCGCGATCGGCAACATCAAGTTGCCGATTTCGAGCGTTGAAAATAAACCTCCCGGCGAGATTCTCAACACGGGGAGGTCAGGTTTCTCATTGTGAGTGGTTGCGTATGCTCGCGACCGCTTGCGATGAGAAACTACCAGTTTGCGTTGAGAAAGCTGCCGCTTGAGTACAAATTTACTCAAGCGCCAGAAAATGACCGCTTGCAGTGTGCATGATGCCGTTCGCAATGATTGCACAGTGCAGATAAGCATCTGGCACTGTGCAATCTTTGCGAACAGCATTTCCCTACCGCACCATACAGTTCACGTAGCTACGCGTAGCGCGACGCAGTGCAAAGTGCACTTTGTGTAGCGTAGCGCGACTACGCGAACTACACCCAGGGTTAGTGTTAAAGAACTTCAAGGAAGCATAGTAGAAACAAACATGGTTTATTATAAACCAACTTCACCCATAACAGGGTGCCGCCGGTCAGCAGGAGCCGCAAAGTCAACTGACTCGTGAACCGGCAAATCTGTCTACCGGCAAACGCGTGCCTCGGGCCAGATACAAAGCACAGAATTCAACTACAACTAGGCAACGCTTGAAAGTCAACACACTTAAACATAACCATGGTTGGTGGTGTGTCTCGAGGCGGAACTCACGAGTTACAACAAGCAAGCCTCGAGACAAACCGGTGCGCGCTGAATACCTTGCGCGTGCATTTCACACATGTACACAAGAGGTGAGTGCGCAGTAAGTGCTGGTTGGCTGTGAAGTCAGGAGGAGACCATTGGTTGGTGAAAATCTAGTCTGCCTAGTCTCAGACAAACACTGGAAAATGAGTAAAGGCATTTTGCACCTTGTTCCACTTACTGAAGCTCCCTGGGACAAGTTGGGTCTTAGCTTTTCAGGACCTTTTGTCAACTTACCTGGTGAAATGAAGCATATCATCCTGCTGGTCGGTTATTTCTCTAAATGGCTGAATTTCACTTTCGCCAACTCAGCCTCTTCTGATTCAGCCATCAAGTTCCTTGAGCAGGTTTTTTCTATGGAAGGCTCTCCTGGGTCCGTGGTCACAGACAATGGGACACATTTTGTTTCTGATCAGATGCAACAGTTTTTGGCTAAACATGACCTCAAGCACCTGCGAGTAGCTCTTTATTCATCCAATGGCCTGGTTGAAAGGGGGCAAAAGACACAAAATTGATGGGCGGAATGCAGAACAAATCAAAACATTCACCCCCAGTCAAGAGATCTGGGTTAAATCCATTGTTTTTTTGCTCATCATGCCGTTCCAGTTTGACCCTGTGCCTCATGGGAACAGTCCAGTCCAGGCTGGACTGTTCCCATTGGAGGCAGGGTCAAGACTGATTTGCATATGGCTGGGTTCAAACTGGAACGGCATGGTGAGCAAAAAAACGATGGATTTAAGCCCAGATCTCTGTACTGGGGTGAATGTATGACATTGGTCTGCATTCTGTCCTTCAACTGTTGTTTTTGCACTAGTTGAAAGGGGGAACAAAGTGATTAAAGACGGCCATGTCCGCAGGTTTGACTGTCAAATCATTTCTGAAGGAGAAAATCTGGGAATTTAGGGGCATATTATCAAGCCAGGCGAAAAAAATAAATCGCCGCTTTAGCGGGAGAAAACTGCCGCTAAAACGGCGATAATGGGCTTGATAATATGCCCTATGGAATTCCAATTGAAGCCCAGGTTAGATGTCCTTCACATCTAACATGGGCTTCAATTGGAATTCCATAGAGCATATTATCAAGCCCATTATTGCTGTTTTAGCGGCAGTTTTCTGCCGCTAAAGCGGCGATAATTTTATCGCCTGGCTTGATAATATGCTCCATAATTCCTCTCCACACTGCACCACAGGGATGTCCCCGTTTTTTATGCTAAGAGGAAGGAAACTTCACTCTGGTCTGTTTCCCATTTGGTTAAAACACCAGTTGGGAGTCAGAGAGCCAAGTGTCGGTGCAACTGTTAGAGAAAAGGTATCACCAAGGGTTCAGATGAAACAATTCAAAGTGTCTGCAGACAAGAAGGCGCCTGGAGATAACAACAAAAGTCTTAATGTTAGGGATTATGTGCTAATCAAAAACACGGTATTGGTAAAGAAAGGAGAGTCTGTGTTTAGAGTCCTTAAAATAGGTGACGGATCTGTATTGCTGGAAAGTAGAGGGCGGTGGAATATTCGGAATGTGGCCAGAGTGTCACATCAACAAGCTCAGGTAATCAGTCAGAAGAAAGTGATGGGGCCCGTCTCTGATGGGACACATTGGATCGAGAATGCCTCTGGTCATACTGACAATGCAGGCGTTGTTGTCCCAAGGGCTGTTGTAACTCCTCACGCCTGCTCTGATGTACCTGTCACCAGACCTCGTGAGGTCAGAAGGCTCAATAGGTTTAAAAATGTTGTTTTGAATTGACTTTTTGTTTTTGGGGGGAAGGTGATGTGATATGCAAGCGCAAGGTATGCAGCGCGCACCAGTGTGTCTCGAGGCATGCTTCCGCCTCGAGACACACCACCAACCATGTTTATGTTTAAGTATGTTGATTTTCAAGCGTTGCCTAGTTGTAGTTGAATTATGTGCTTTGTATCTGGCCCGACGCACGCTTTGCCGGTTTACGAGTCAGTTGACTCTGCGGCTCCTGTTCGCCGGCGACAACCTGTCGTGTGCGAAGTTGGTTTATAATAAGTAGGGCTGGGCGGACTTTGCGTAGCGCCACTAAGCAGAATTTTGAAAAAAATTGTCGAAAACGAGAGCACATCCTGAGTAGGGCTGGGCGGACTTTGCCTAGCGCAACTACGCACTATTCTGAAAAAAATTGTGGAAAACGAGCGCACAACCTGATGGACCGTGTGCCCGGGACTGGGGTCCCTCGTGCTTGGGCAGGCTCCCCGATCTCCCCGGCCTGGCTGCGTTGAGAAGCAGGGACCGGCCCCGGGCCTCCTGATTTTTGGTCAGGGCCTGGGATCCCACGTCCTGCGGCCTGCCAAGTGTCCATCTGCCCTGGACAAGAGACCCTGGTGCAGAGCCCCGGAGCCCTGCAAGGGCAGGCGGGAGCCCTACCGCTATGGCTCGGTGTGGGCAGCTGGGAGTCCTTTCGGTCCCGGCCATCTGGTCGCACCTTTCCCTCGGCCATCTGGTCGCGCGCGCAATGCTTTCCAATGGGGCGACCAGATGGCCGGGCCAGCCTGGAAGTCCCGATGAGGGCTCATTTGACTCCCGAATCCCAGTCAGGGCTCCAGGAGGTCGGGCGCATCCGCGCCTAGGATCCCCTCCATCACTCCGAGCGCGAGGGTTACAAGAAAGGTGGGCAGCCTTCCTCCGGATTAGTAGGGGCAGGGTATGCCGGGACACCCTTCCTGGGGATGGCGGTTCTCAGGCGGGGACCAGATGGGCCAAGCCCGGACGACACTTCCCCGGGGCATCCGGTACTCCCTCCTCCAGCCCGCGGCGAGGCAAAGTGCCCAGGAAGGGCTCCATGGGTCCCCCGGGCGTCCGGGCCCCGGGAGCTCCACCGGGCCTCCCATGCCTGAGGCCCAGCGTGGGGTCCACGAGCCCCCCCCAGAGGCCTGCAGCCCCAAAGCCCTGCAGCCCTGGAGCCCTTCAGCCCGGAGCCCTGGAGCCCTGCAGGCCCGGAGCCCTGCAGCCCCGGAGCCCTGCAGCCCCGGAGCCCTGCAGCCCCGGAGCCCTGCAGCCCCGGAGCCCTGCAGCCCTGGAGCCCCGGAGCCCTGCAGCCCCAAGCCCTGCAGCCCCGGAGCCCTGGAGCCCTGCAGCCCTGGAGCCCTGCAGCCTGGAGCCCTGCAGGCCTGGAGCCCTGCAGCCCCAGAGCCCTGCAGCCCTGGAGCCCCGGAGCCCTGCAGCCCTGGAGCCCTGCAGCCCCGGAGCCCTGCAGCCCTGCAGCCCCGGAGCCCTGCAGCCCTGGAGGCCCGGAGCCCTGCAGCCCTGGAGCCCTGCAGCCCTGGAGCCCTGCAGCCCCGGAGCCCTGCAGCCCTGGAGCCCTGCAGCCACGGAGCCCTGCGTGGGCAGGCGGGAACCCTAGCGCGAAGGCTCGGGGTTGGACAGATGGGAGTCCTTTCAGTCCCGGCCATCTGGTTGCACCTCTCCCCTCGGCCATCTGGTCGCGCGCAATGCTTTCCAATGGGGCGACGAAATGGAGGGGCCGTCCTGGAAGTCCCGATGAGGGTCCATTCACCTCCCGGATCCCAGCCAGGGCTCCAGGAGGTCGGGCGCGTCCACGCCTAGGGTCCCCTCCGTCACCCGGAGCGCACGGGTTACAAGAAATGACGGTAGCCTTCCTCCGGATTAGTAGGGGCAGGGTATGCCGGAACACCCCTCCGGGGCTGGCAGTTTCTTGCCGGGGACCAGATGGGCTACACCCGGGCAACATCCTCCCAGGCCTCCGGGGCTTCCCTCCACCAGTCTGCGGCGTGGCAAAGTGCCCAGGGACGGGCTCCACGGGTCCCGGGCAGTCCTCCCCCAGGCGCCTGGGCCCCCGGGCCCCGAGCGCTCCGGTGGTCCTCCCCGTGCCTGAGGCCCAGCCGGGGTCCCCCGAGCCCACCCCGGGAAGCAGAGTCCCCCCGAGCCCTTGGAGGGTGGGTGGGCAGGTGGGAGCCCTAGCGCGAAGGCTCGGGGTTGGACAGACGGGAGTCCTTTCAGGTGCCGGCCATCCGGTCGCTCCTTTCCCCTCGGCCATCTGGTCGCGCGCAATGCTTTCCAATGGGGCGACCAGATGGCCGGGCCAGCCTGGAAGTCCTGATGAGGGTCCATTCACCTCCCGGATCCCAGCCAGGGCTCCAGGAGGTCGGGCGCGTCCGCGCCTAGGGTCCCCTCCGTCACACGGAGCGCGCGGGTTACAAGAAAGGACGGTAGCCTTCCTCCGGATTAGTAGGGGCAGGGTATGCCGGAACACCCCTCCGGGGCTGGCAGTTCCTTGCCGGGGACCAGATGGGCTACGCCCGGGCAACATCCTCCCAGGCCTCCGGGGCTTCCCTCCACCGGCAAAAGTGCCCAGGGACGGGCTACACGGGTCCTGGGCAGTCCTCCCCCCGGGCGCCTGGGCCCCGAGAGCGCCGGTGCTCCTCCCCATGCCTGAGGCCCAGCCGGGGTCCCCCGAGCCCACCCCAGGAAGCAGAGTCCCCCCGAGCCCTTGGTGGGTGGGTGGGTGGGCAGGCGGGAGCCCTACCGCTATGGCAGACGGGAGTCTTCAGGTGCCGGCCATCTGGTCGCTCCTTTCCCCTCGGCCATCTGGTCGCGCGCAAGGCTTTCCAATGGGGCGACCAGATTGCCGGGCCAGGCCTGGAAGTCCCGATGAGGGTCCATTCGCCTCCCGGATCCCAGCCAGGGCTCCAGGAGGCCGGGTGCGTTCACCCCTTGGGTCTCCTCCGTCACCCGGAGCGCGCGGGTTACAAAAAAGGGGGGATAGCCTTCCTCCAGATTACTAGGGACAGGGTACTCTGGGACCCGTCTCGGTCCTCAGCCGGCAGCTGGATGGGCCCGGATGCCGCCCCAGCCCCGGGTCTGTCCCGGGGCCTGCCGCGAGGCAGGGTGCCCGGGACGGGGTCCGGAGGTCCCGGGGAGGCTTCCTCTGCGCCTGCGGTCATGGGAGCCCCGGCTGGGTCCAGGGGCCGGGCCCCTGGTCGGGGTCGCCGGCCCCGTCCCGCGGCCCGCGGCACTGCCAAAGGCCCGGGACGGGGTTCCGTTGTGGCCGGGGAGCCTCCCCTCGCTGGATCGGGTTCAGGAGCTCCGGCCGGGCCCCTGGGGGCCCCGGGGAGGGCGGCCTCCCCACCCTGGGCTCCGTCCTGGGTCCTGCCGCGTGGCAGGGTGCCTGAGGCGGGGTCTGGAGGGCCTGGGGAGGCTCCCCCTGTGGCTCTGGGCCTGGGAGCCCCGGCTGGGTCCAGGGGCCCGGGCGGGCCCCGGGTGGGGGGCTCTGTCCCCGGGCCCCGTCCCCCAGGCCAGCAGCACTCCCAAAGGCCCGGGACGGGGTTCCGTTGTGGCCGGGGAGCCTCCCCTCGCTCGTCTGGGTTCAGGAGCTCCGGCTGGGCCCCTGGGGGCCCCGGGGAGGGCGGCCTCCCCACCCT